>NC_088376.1:81839642-82146964 GCF_037993035.2 Macaca fascicularis | reverse complement strand
CTTCGTCTAAGAAACAAGGTTCAGAAAATGCCACAGGTGACCACAGGCTGTATAGACGTAAGCTGGCAGAAGCTTAGGAAAGGAAATTACATTGAAAGAGCTTCCCATCCACAAAGCTACTAAAACCCAAACCCAGTGCTTACAATAATGTCTTCCCAAATGCCTCCAAATGGAATTAACTTTTTCTTTTCTTATGCTTCATAACATTCTGATACATTACAGTCCTTCACACATCTTATCTTTCATTGCACACACACACACACACACACACACGTGTATATATATCTGTTTCCTTCATTACTGTTCAGATTTTTTAAAGGCAGGCTGCCTTACAGATCAGTGCTTTTTAACTGGAGGTTAAAATTTTGCTCCCAGAGGCCATTTGGTAGTGTCTGGAGAAAGTTTTGATTAACACAACTTGTGAGGTTGGAGGTATGTCGCTACTATCATCTAGTGGGCAAAGATAAAAAATGCTGCTAAGCATCCTACAATGCACAGGACAGCCCCCTACAACACAGAATTATCTGGGCCAAAATCTGCATACTGACAAGAGTGAGAAACCTTGCAGATCATTAGATGATCCACTGTGCCTAAAACATGCATGAAACAATAGGCACTCCATAAGTGACAAAAGATTGATTGATTGATTGAAAGAATAATAAATACATATTCACCTATCTGCCCTGAATGTAACTTCCTTTTGGTTATGCTCAAGAAGTATGTATTCAATGCCCACTATATGCCAGGCACATTCTAGGGCTGGGGGATAGGGGAATGCAAAGTTCTGAGACACATGAGGCCCCTGTCCTCAGGATAAGACAGTCTCCTAGGGGAGTCAGAGTCAAAGCAGTGTGTCAAACGGTAAGTGCCCTCAACCTCGCTAGCTCTGGACAGGAGCACCACACAGAAACTTTGTGAAGACAGATGACCCAGACAATCCTGCAGATACTCATCATTTTTTCTCAATCTTTATTTTGAAAAATGTCAAACATACAGAAAATGTGGAATAATAGTACAACACACATATTTATATACATAGTAACATTTAAATAGATAGATATAGAAATATAAACACACACATAATGCTTTGGAAAATAAGATGCAGACATCATGACATCAGCCAAATACATTAGCATGCATAGGACAGACCTGCTGATTTAATCAGTCTGGAGTGGGGCCTTGGCATCAGTAGTTTAAAAAATTCTCCATTTGGGTAAGGGCCAAGATAGCCGAATGGGAACATCTCTGGTCTGCAGCTCCCAGAGAGACCAATGCAGAAGACGGGTGATTTCTGCATTTCCAAATGAGGTACCAGTTCATCTCATGGAACTGGTTAGGCAGTGGGTGCAACCCACAGAGAGCGAGCAGAAGCAGGGTGGGGCATGGCTTTACCTGGGAAGTGCAAGGAGCCAGGGGACCTCCCTCCCCCAGCCAAGGGAAGCCATGAGGGACAGTGCTACGCACCCCGGGTACTATGCTTTACCCACAGATCTTTGCAATCCACAGATTAATAGATTCCTTTGTGAACCTACACCGCCAGAGCCCTGAGTTTCAAGCACAAAATTGGGTGGCTGTTTAGGCAGGCACTGAGCTAGCCGCAGGAGTTTTTTCATACTCCAGTGGCGCCTAGAACCCCAGTGAGACAGGAAACCATCCACTCCCCTGGAAAGGGGCCTGAAGTTAGGGAGCCAAGTGGTCTCACTCAGTGGGTCCCACTCCAACAAAGTCCAGCAAGCCAAGAACCACTGGCTTGAAATTTTCGCTGCCAGCATAGAAGTCTGGAGTTGACCTGGGATGATGGAGCTTGGTGAGCAGAGGGGTATCCACCATCACTGAGACTTTAGTAGGCAGTTTTCCCCTGACAATGCTAAGGAGACTGGGAGGTTTCGACTGGGCAGAATTCACCACAACATGGCAAAGTGGCTGTGGCCAGACTGCTTCTCTAGATTCCTGTCACCAGGCAGGGCATCTCTACAGGAAATGCAGCAGCCCCCATCAGGGGCTTACAGATAAAACTCATCTACCTGGGCCAGAGCACCTGGGGGGAGGGGTGACTGTAGGCACTGCTTCAGCAGATTTAATCTTTCCTGCCTGCTGGCTCTCAAGAGAGCAGCTGATCCTGACAAGGGAGATCCTCCCAGCACAGCACACCAGCTCTGCTAAGGGACAAACTGCCTCCTCAAGTGGGTCCCTGGCCCCCGAGCCTCCTGACTGGGAGAGATCTCCCAACAGGGGTCGACAGACACCTCATACAGGAGAGCTCCAACTGGCATCTGGCAGGTGCTCCTCTGGGATGAAGCTTTCAGAGAAAGAAGCAGGCTGCAATCTTTGCTGTTCTGCACCCTCCACTGGTGATACCCAGGCAAACACTGTCTGGAGTGAACCTTCAGCAAACTGCAGCAGACCTGCAGAAGAGGGGCCTGACTGTTAGAAGAAAAACTAACAAACAGAAAGCAACAACAACAAAAACAACAAAAAAGACCCCCACACAAAAACCCCATTCAAAGGTAATCAGCCTCAAAGATCAAAGGTAGGTAAATCCAGGAAGATGAGGAAAGACCAGTGCAAAACTCTGAAAATTCCAAAAGCCAGAATGCCTCTTCTACTCCAAATGATCACAACTCGTCTCCAGCAAGGGCACAAAACTGGATGGAGAATTAGATTGATGAATTGACAGAAGTAGGCTTCAGAAGGTGGGTAATGACAAACTCTTCTTAGCTAAAGGAGCATGTTCTAATCCAAAGCACGGAAGTTAAGAAATTTGATGAAAGGTTACAGAAACGGCTGACTAGAATAACCAGTCTAGAGAGGAACATAGATGACCTGATGGAGCTGAAAAACATAGTACAAGAACCCCGTGAAGCATACCTGAGTATCAATAGCCAAATTGATCAAGTGGAAGAAAAGATATCAGAGATTGAATACCATCTTGCTGAAATAAGGCATGCAGATGAGAGTAGAGAAAAAAGAATGAAAACGAATGAGCAAAGCCTCCAAGAAGTATGGGACTATGTGAAAAGACCAAACCTATGATTGACTGGTGTACCTGAAAGTGACAAGGAGAATGGAACCAAGTTGGAAAACACACTTCAGGATATTATTCAGCATAACTTCCCCAGCCTAGCAAGAGAGGCCAACATTCAAATACAGGAAATACAGAGAACACTACTAAGATGCTCCATAAGAAGATCAACACCAAGACACATAATTGTCAGAGTCTCCAAGGTTGAAAGGAAGGAAAAACTGTTAAAGGCAGCCAGAGAAAAAGGTCAGGTTACCTCCAAAGAGAAGCCATCAGAATAACAGTGGACTGTTCTGCAGAAACCCTACAAGCCAGAAGAGAGTGGGGGCCAGTACTCAACATTCTTAACGAAAAGAATTTTCAACCCAGAATTTCATATCCACCCAAACTAAGCTTCATGAGCAAAGGAGAAATAAAATCCTTTACAGACAAGCAAATGCTGAGGGCTTTTGTCACCACCGTGCCTGCCTTACAAGAACTACTGAAGGAAGCACTCATTATGGAAAGGAAAAACGGGTACTGGCCACTGCAAGAGCACACCAAAATATAAAGACCAATGACACTATGAAGAAACTGCACCAAATAATGGGCAAAATAACTAGCTAGCATCATACTGGCAGGAACAAATTCACACATAATAATATTAACCTTAAATATGGGCTAAATGCCCCAGTTAAAAGACACAGACTGGCAAATTAGATAAAGAGTCAAGACCCATCCATATGCTGTATTCAGGACACCCATCTCACATGCAAAGACATACACAGGCTCAAAATAAAGGGATGGAGGAATATTTGTCAAGCAAATGAAGAGAAAAAAAAAAAGCAAGTTGCAATACTAGTCTCTGATAAAACAGGCTTTAAACCAACAAAGATCAAAAAAGACAAAACAAGGGCATTACATAGTGGTAAAGGGATCAATTCAATGACAAGAGCTAACTATCCTAAATATATATGCACCCAATATAGGAGCACCCAGATTCATAAAACAAGTTCTAAGAGACCTACAAAGAGACTAAGGCTCCCACACATTAATAGTGGGAGACTTTAACACTCCACTGTCAATATTAGAAAGATCAATGAGACAGAAAATTAACAAAGATATTCAGGACTTGAACTCAGCTCTGGACCAAGTGTACCTAATAGACATCTTTAGAACTCTGCACCCCAAATCAACAGCATATACATTTTTCTCAGTGCCACATAGCACTTATTGTAAAATTATCCACATAATTGGAAGTAAAACACTCCCCAGCAAGTGCAAAGGAATGGAAATCATAACAAATAGTCCCTCAGACCACACTGCAATCAAATTAGAACTCAGGATTAAGAAACTCACTCAAAACTGCACAACTACATGGAAATTGAACAACCTGCTTCTGAATGATTCCCGAGTAAATAACGAAATTAAGGAAGAAATCAAGAAGTTCTTTGAAACCAATGAGAACACAGAGACAATGTACCAGAATCTCTGGGACACAGCTAAAGCAGTGTTAAGAGGGAAATTTATAGCACTAAATGCCCACATGGGAAAGTGGGAAAGATCTAAAATCAACACCCTAACATCACAATTAAAAGAACTAGAGAAGCAAGACCAAACAAATTCAAAAGCTAGCCGAAGACAAGAAATAACTAAGATCAGAGCAGAACTGAAGAAGATGGAGACACAAAAAACCCTTCAAAAAATCAATGAATCCAGGAGCTGGTTTTTTGAAAAGATTAACAAAAGAGATAGATGGCTAGCCAGACTAATAAAGAAGAAAAGAGAGAAGAATCAAATAGACTCAATAAAAAATGATAAAGGGGATATCATCACTGATCCCACAGAAATACAAACTATCATCAGAGAATACTATATACACCTCTGTGCAAATAAACTAGAAAATATAAAAGAAATGGATGAATTCCTGAACACATACACCCTCCAAAAACTAAACCAGGAAGAAGTCGAATTCCTGAATACACCAATAACAAGTTCTGAAATTGAGGCACTAATTAATAGCTGACCAACCAAAAAAAGCCCAGAACCAGATGGATTCATGGCTGAATTCGACCAGAGGTACAAAGAGGAGCTGGTACCATTCCTTCTGAAACTATTCCAAACAATAGAAAAAGAGGGACTCCTCCCTAACTCATTTTATGAGGCCATCATCATCCTGATACCAAAGCCTGGCACAGACACAACAAAAAAAGAAAATTTCAGGCCAATATCCCTGATGAACATCGATGTGAAAATCCTCAATAAAATACTGGCAAACTGAATCCAGCAGTACATTAAAAAGCTTATCCACCATGATCAAGTCGGCTTCATCCCTGGGATGCAAGGCTGGTCCAACATATGCAAATTAATAAATGTAATCCATCACATAAACAGAACTAATGACAAAAACCACATGATTGGCCGGGCGTGGTGGCTCACGCCTGTAATCCCCGCACTTTGGGAGGCCGAGGCAGGCGGATCACAAGGTCAGGAGATCAAGACCATCCTGGCTAACACGGTGAAACCACGTCTCCACTAAAAATACAAAAAAAAAAAAAAAATTAGCTGGGCGAGGTGGTGGGTGCCTGTAGTCCCAGCTACTCGGGAGGCTGAGGCAGGAGAATGGCGTGAACCCAGGGGGTGGAGCCTGCAGTGAGCCCAGATAGCACCACTGCACTCCAGCCTGGGCAACAGAGCGAGACTCCATCTCAAAAACAAACAAACAAACAAACAAACAAACAAAAAACCACCCGATTATCTCAACAGGTGTAGAAAAGGCCTTTGATAAAATTCAACATCCCTTCATGCTAAAAACTCTCAATAAACTAGGTATTGATGGAACGTTTCTCAAAATAATAAGAGCTATTTATGACAAACCCATAGCCAATATTATACTGGATGGGCAAAAACTGGAAGTATTCCCTTTGAAAACCAGTGCAAGACAGGAATGCTGTCTCTCACCACTCCTATTCAACATAGTATTGGAAGTTCTGGCCAGGGCAATCAGGCAAGAGAAAGAAACAATGCATATTCAAATAGGAAGAGAGGAAGTCAAATCATCTGTGTTTGCAGATGACATGATTGTGTATTTAGAAAACCCCAGTGTCTCAGCCCAAAAACTCTTTAAGCTGATAAGCAACTTCAACAAAGTCTCAAGATACAAAATCAATGTGTAAAAATTATAGGAATTTCTATACACCAACAATAGACAAGCAGAGAACCAAATCATGAATGAACTCCCATTCACAGTTGCTACAAAGATAATAAAATACCTAAGAATACAACTTACAAAAGATGTGAAGGACTTCTTCAAGGAGAACTACAAACCACTGCTCAAGGAAATAAGAGAGGACACAAACAAATGGAAAAACATTCCATGCTCCTGGATAGGAAGAATCAATGAAAATGGCCATATTGCCCAAAGTAATTTATAGATTCAATGCTATTCCCATCACTGGGAATCCCATCAAGCTACCATTGACTTTCTTCACAGAATTAAAAAAAAAGAAACTACTTTTAATTTCATATGGAACAAAAAAAGAGCCCATATAACCAAGACCATCTTAAGCAAAAAGAACAAAGCTGGAGGCATTATGTTACCTGACTTCAAACCACACTACAAGGCTACAGTAACCAAAACAGCATGGTACTGGTACCAAAACAGATATATAGACCAATGGAACAGAACAGAGGCCTCAGAAATAACACCACACATCTATATCATCTAATCTTTGACAGACCTGACAAAAACACGAACAGGGAAAGGATTCCCTGTTTAATAAATGGTGCTGGGAAAACTGTCTAGTCATATGTAGAAAACTGAAACTGGATCCCTTCCTTACACCTTATCCAAAAATTAACTCAAGATGGATTAAAGACTTAAATGTAAAACCTGAAATTATAAAAACGCTAGAAGAAAACCTAGACAATACCATTCAGGACATAGGCATGGACAAAGATTTCATGAATAAAACACCAAAAGCAATTGCAACAAAAGCCAAAATTGACAAATGGAATCTAACTAAACAAAGGAGCTTCTGCACAGCAAAAGAAACTATCTGCAGAGTGAACAGGCAACCTACAGAATAGGAGAAAAACTTTGCAATCTACCCATCTGACAAAGATCTGATATCCACAATCTACATTTACAATTTTGTAAATTTCTTAAACAAATTTACAAGAAACAAACAAACAACCCCATCAAAGAGTGGCCAAAGATATGAACAGACACTTCTCAAAAGAAGACATTTATTAATGGGTGCAGCACAGCAACATGGCACATGTATACATATGTAACAAACCTGCACATTGTGCACATGTACCCTAGAACTTAAAGTACAATAAAAAAAAAAAAAGACATTTATGCAGCCAACAAACATGAAAAAAAGCTCATCATCACTGGTCATTAGAGAAATGCAAATCAAAACCACAATGAGATACCATCTCATGCCAGTCAGAATGGTGATTATTAAAAAGTCAGGAAACAACAGATGCTGGCAAGGCTATGGAGAAAGAGGGACGCTTTTACACTGCTGGTGGGAATGTAAATTAGGTCAACCATTGTGGAAGACCGTGTGGTGAATTGCCAAGGATCTAGAACCAGAAATACCATTTGACCCAGCAATTCCTTTAATGAGTATATACCCAAAGAATTATAAATCATTCTACTATAAAGACACACACACACGTATGTTTATTGCAGCACTACTTATAATAGCAAAAACTTGGAACCAACACAAATGCCCATCAATGATAGACTGGATAAAGAATATGTGGCACATATACACCATGGAATACTACACAGCCATAAAAAAGAATGAGATCATGTCCTTTGCAGAGACAAGGATGAAGCTGGAAGCCATCATTCTCAGCAAACTAACACAGGAACAGAAAACCAAATACCGCATGTTCTCACTCATAAGTGGGAGTTGAAAAATGAGAACCCATGGACATAGGGAGGAGAACAACACACAGTGGGGCCTGTCAGGGACTGGGAGGGGGAAGGGGAAGAAGAGCATTAGGACAAATACCTAATGCATGCGGGACTTAAAACTTAGATGAAAAATTGATAGGTGCAGCAAACTACTATGGCACATGTATATCTGTGTACCAAACCTGCACATTCTGCACATGTATCCCGAAACTTAAAGTAAAAAAAAAAAAAATTATCCATTTGGACACAGTCAAAGTTGAGAACTCCTGGGATATAGGAACTGTAGGAACCAGACCTTTACTGGGAAAGAGAGATGGCTTTCAGGAAGAGGTAAAGCTGAAGCTGGGAGCCTGAACAAGCACAGCGGTGAAGCTGTAGAGGGAGGAGGGAAGGACTTGAGGGGGATTTATCTAGGTGGTAATTAGAACCACCTGGTGACTGGAGCCTGGCCTGCTTCCCAGTTCCCTTTTCCCCTCTCTGGCTGGCCTGTTTCCATTTACAGGCTTACTTTCCAAGTCTCTAGAACCAAGACTGGGTGACACAAGGAGGTACTGCTCAAAATAAGATCACCGTTGCTTGGGTCCCCATTCTGGCAGCTGCACTTCTGCTCTGTACCCACAGTGTTCCTCAGTCCTAGAATCCAATCTTGGCCCTTGCCTGCCCTTGTGCTTGTGTTTGTGTCTTTATTAGCCTGTTCTCATGCTGCTAATAAAGTCATACCGAAGACTGGGTAATTTTTAGAGGAAAGAGGTTTAATTGACTCACAGTTCAGCATGGCTGGGGAGCCCTCAGGAAACTTACAATTATGGCAGAAAGGGAAGCAAGTATGTCCTTCTTCACATCATGGCAGGAAGGAGAAGTGCCATGTAAAGGGAGAAAAGCCCCCCTTATAAAACCATCAGATCTCATGAGAACTCACTATCACAAGAAGTGATACAATTCAATCACTTGAATTGAAGTGATTGAATTGTATCACTTCACACAAGAAGTGTAACAATTCAAGATGAGATTTGGGTGGGGACACAGCCAAACCACATCAGTGTCTCAGCAACCTTCCCAGAGACACATGGGCCTTCTAAAATTGGAGTCCTCATTAATCCTTCTCCCTTTATTACAGGTTCCTTAAGCTTTTATTAGAGGTTCCTTAAGCTTTTGCCTGATCTCTGAATCCTGCCTGCTTCTGGGCTTACAATTCCACCTTCCATGCACTGCTGGGCCCCTCATGAATACCAGCTGTGCTACTGGGGAGTGCACGCCTGTTGCAGTGCCTTCCAGATGCCTTCTTCCACCTGCTTAATGCACGTCCTGCCACCTCACCCACCCTGGGAGCTGGGTCTGTTTACAGGGTCCTTTCCCCCACAATACCACAGCCCTGGTGCACTTCCCCACTTCTGGTTTCCATCTCCTCATCTGTACACAAATGAGAGGCTTGCTTTAGTGATCCCTACAGCTCTTTCAAGCCAAATATTCTATGATTCCCAAATCTGATCAATGATAACAGTGAGCATCGGAGTGCATGCAGAAAGTCCTTATGTTGGCTGTGGTTATCTTAAAACAGCTTACTAGCACACAATTTCAACATTCATAGAGGGCAAAACCATCAAACAGGCTTGTTCTTAGTCAACGCACAAACAAAACCTGCATGGTTGGTTGATTGCATTGTTGAATAATCTTCTGGTAAATTTTCTATTAATTTTAGTCCTCGTACCCCCAGCATTCTGGCTAATGCTTCATTCCACTCATCTTAGGTATATTTAGCTCATTCATTTTCCTCAGTTCTGTAAATTGAAGAAAAATACCTCCATGCTGCCTCTGATTTCCACAGAGCCTGCAAAAGCAGCTGCCTTTAAAGAGGTCAAAACAGAAGAGAAATGCCACTTAAGGACAAATGAGGTCAGGCCTGGCCCTTGGACTTGGCTCTTCAAGTTCTGCTCTGTTGGCTGTGTACAGAATAAATTTTGGCTCCCAGCTGGCTGTGGCGGCCTGGACACAGATACACTGTGTTCATGGGCAGATCGCAAGGGCCAGAGCAGTGATCTTTGCCAAACTCCTCACAGGCAGGAGGTTCTGAAGCCCAGGGACTTCCAAGGTGGAAAGGACCTGCAGGTCGTTCAGGGCAACCCCTCTCCACTACAAATAAGAAAATGAGACCCAGAAATGTCAAGTACCTTCTCTGAGGTTGCACATCAAATTAGTATGTGCTCATCTATGCTATCTCTTTCATTCTGTCCGACCTGGAAATTCTACTTTGTGGACTTTATGCCACAGATCTGCTCAAACACAGGCATAATGATGTATAAGCAAGGTTATTCACTACAGCACGGCAGCATAGTAAAACACTGGAAGCAGCTTCAGTATCCATCAGGAGAGGACCGATGTTCAATGGAATACTAAGCACCTGTAAGGAAGACTGAGGTAGCTCTCCATGTGCTGATATGGAAAGATCTCTGAGATACCTTAGATGAAGAACACAAAGTGCTGAGCTGTGCCTATGGTATGCTACTATTTGTGTGAAAATGGAGAAAAAGGCTAAGAGTGTGTGTGTGTGTGTGTGTGTGTGTGTGTGTGTGTGTGTGTGTGTGTCTGTGTTTGCTTATAACAGGTAGGACTTTGATCTTGTTTGCCTACAGAGAAGGGAACTGCATGGCTGGGGATGAGAGGCAGAATTTTCACTATAAAACTTCTAACTGGACTGGGCACGGTGGCTCACACCTGTAATCCTAAAACTTTGGGAGGCTAAGGCAGGCAGATCACAAGGTCAGGAGATCCAGACCATCCTGGCTAACATGGTGAAACCCCATCTCTACTAAAAATGCAAAAAATTAGCTGGGCATGGTGGTGTGCACCTGTAGTCCCAGCTACCCAGGAGCCTGAGGCAGGAGAATCACTTGAGCCCAGGAGGCTGAGGTTGCCGTGAGCCGAGATGGCACCACTGCACTCCAGCCTGGGCCACAGAATGGAACTCCATTAAAAAAAAAAACAAAAAACAACTTTTAACTGTTGGTGCCACATTATTACTCATTCAAAAGCTTAAGTAAACACATAGACCATGTGGCAGACTGGGGTCCAGGTGGCTTGTCCAAGGTGATTCAGCTGGCTAAATGACAGAGCTGCTCCTGAGTCCCAGTCCTCCTTATTCTTGGCATGCACATACAAAAAAATGTTTTCCAAAATACTTATTAAGTTCTAGAAAGAGGGAAGTGGTCAATTCAGAAGAGGAAGGAAAATGGGCGAGGGGGATAGAATACCATTAAGGTGAAGACAGAAGACAAGGGGAAGAGGAAAAGGGAGGCAGGAATGGAAGGAGAATGGATGGGAGCAGGAGCCTGTAGGAGAGAATGTGAATTTGCAGCCCGAGGGCCCTTGCGGACTCAAGATGGCTCCAGCTCAACACGCGCTTGTAGCCAAGACTCATTTGCTAAGCAGCAATAGCAAGAGAGTTAGTCCAGGCAGGAGGTGGCTGAGTGCAGCCACAAGCTCTGTAGAGGGCCATGAGCTATCCAGGCGGCATCCACCTCCACAAGCTTCACCTGTGGTGTCAGCACACCTCAACTCAAACCCCACAGAATAAGCCTCTCTGGGCAGCTGTGCTCTGCTGTGTGCGTGAGTTCAATAACACCACAGCCTCCCTGAGAAATCTGCACATTCATTCCTCCAGCCTCCTGAGAGAGTGACACCCTTTGTGTGACGTGGCACTTTGTTTCTCCACCAGAGGTCTGACAGAACTTTCTGGGGGCGTTGACTGGACACAGCCTTGGGCTGGTGCCAGTGTGGTTCCGGGCAGGGGTCCTGCTGAGTCAGCCATTGTCTCTTTTCCATTTTCTAAATATGCCCCTTACAGTTAAGAGAACTTGTCTGCCAGAACACCATTTTATGTACTGTCCCTCATCAGCTTGGACCATTTTGGAGCCAGGAGAAGAGAAAGGGCTTGGGGAGTCAGGCTCTGGTCTCCACCCTCTCATGATAAGGAATGGAGCTAGGATTTCCTAACAGCTGCAGTGCAGGCCCCAGTGCTGGGACTCTATCTTACATTCTTTGGGGATCAGCTCTCCTTTGTTGTCTTTCTTTTTCTCATTTGTTAAGCACAGAAGCAATTTTCTTTCTGGGTCTGTTTAGACAAACTAATGTAAACACCATGAGAAGCTTCAAACTCTCTGCCGATCGGCCAGCTCCATTTTGCACTCAAAGTCGTGTCTAAGCAAGGAGCCTGATGAGTACAAGGGGAACTCTAGCAGCACTGTGGGACCATCCTGAGGTCTCACTGTGGCCTGGCTTCCAAGGGCCTGGGTCCCCGACCCCCAGCCACAGCTGGGTCACAGGCTCCAAGGCACGTTGTCTCCCTGGAGGAGGTTTCAAATGGCTTGCCTCAGTCAATGTATTGTCAGAAAGGGCAGGGGAAGGCATCAAAGAAAGGGTTCATCTCACATAGGAAACCGCTTTGTGCAGAGATGACACAGTGATGCCTCAATGAACACACAAAGCATCTTTCACTAAAATCAGCCAGGCACAAAGGGGAAGCTGTGGTCTCCTAGACCCTTCTGCTCCGGGTTGGTTGGTGCTGCAGCTGTGAAGGGAAGGCAGGGGTGTGGTCTCAGCACAGGTGTAAGCCCCCTACAGGTGGGCCATGTGCGTAGGAGAGGGGGAGCTCACAATGTTGTGGGCATTGGACTTGTGCAAAGAGAGCCAAATTCAGAGTCCTTTGGAATATAAAAACTTTTGCTCAGTCCCACAGCTTGCCTGGCCCAAGACCAGAGAGAGGCAGTCTGGGACCTCCTACCCTGGAGCCCTCTCCAAGTCTGCACACCTTATCTAAGGTATTCTCTCTGCCACACCTCAGCCATTCAACCTACATGTAGTTGCAAGACCAGTCTTACTGAAGAACAGCTCTAATCATGTTAACTACCCATCAAAAAACTATGATGACTTCCTGTTTTTACTACAGAATGATGGGCTAATTTCTTAGTAATTAACTTACTTAAAATTATATGTAATAGGAGAAAAATTTCCAATTTTTTTATGGCAGTGAAGCTAAGGCCTGGCCCTCTGACTGCAGATGGGAAATTTCTCCTTTCCTGCTAAACTGCTCCGGCAGCATATGTCTATTTCAAGCTACATTTTAAGGCAATACATGGCACCTTTAAGCCAGGGTTTAATCTTCCATGGCAATTATCACTGGATGGTAGGACAGTCATGATAATTAATTATGAATATCTGATCTGACACAGTTATGAGAAAGGGAATTGATTGACGACAACTGTTCCTAGTATTTGACATTCATACATTATAGAATCAAGAAAAAAAGTGTGTGTGTGTACATAATCACAAGCTATACAGCATTCTCCTCATCACTAACAGTTTATTAATGTAGTTACTGCCAACAGCAACACATAGGTCCTGGTAAAGTAGTTGTCTCTGTCACAGCAGGGTGAGAAAGAGAGAGGAGGCCCTATCACTGGGCCATGGTCAAGGAATCCATGTCTAAGTCTCATCCCTGTGACTATTATATCGGTTTCTGATAATAAAAATTTTTCTAAAAAATACTGTCCTTGGAATCTCCTATGGTGGAATTTATTCATGAATAAATGAGAAGGAGCAGGAAGCATTGGCTGGTAATACAATGCAGAGTAATTCTGAAATGAATGGAGAAGATGACATCTCAGAATGTTCAAGAATGGCACAAGCATGATCTTAGCTATAAAACTAACTCCGTCACCCCACAACATTCCCACATTCTGGGTTTCACTCTCTCCTACAACAAAACTCAATCTTGCCCCATCATTTTCAAGCCTCCGTTGAGATTTAAATCATTACTACCTGGTCCAACACTGGTTCTAGGAGAAGGTACTGGCATTGTTGGGTTCTGCATGCTGTGATCCAACCCTGGAAAACCCATTGGTTCTGGGAAAACTCTTATCTGCCTCCATCAATCACTCATGTTATCCAGACTCAGCCACTTTCCCCAGGAAAATCTTTGAACTTCTCTCCAGTTCAGACCCACTGCTTGGATGTGGCCCACAATGAATCCAGCCTGGGCCATCATGGTACTCCAAGTGGCTTCATTTTCCATACAGCTTGGTGTCCAGTTAATACCCAGGCATTTCCACATTTCACCCCATTAAAACTGAAGCCTTTCTTACGAAAACAGGAAGAAATTATAATCACTAAGCTAAGATCAGGTGACAGTTACACTCCTCTGTAGACCGGGACCTTAGGTCTTTAGGAGAAGGCCCAAATCTAATTTAGCAGAGGGATAAGATGCCAGCTCATCAACACAACATCTCCAAGTCCCTTATTTCTCTATGCAGACATCTGCTACGTTTGGCTTCAAATGTTGTCTGTCAGTTAATAGCAATGAAGTTACTCCTGAGGCTCCAATATGCCACAGATTTGTGCTTATTCATTTCCCTTTCCTTCATTACAAATGGGTTTGATTATAATTAGTGTACTCCATGGAGTGCTACTGGATTTTAGAATCTTTAATTATCTATAGTAAATATATTTCCTTTTTACACCAAAATACTTGATAAATTGCTGTTTAGTTGAAATGTGCTGTCAGCCTCATGAATAAATAACAGTTTGCACTCCAGTGGTTGGCCACATTCCGGACATCTTCTCAGAGTGGGCGCCTGGGGTGGGAGATGGAGGATGGAGGGTGAGAAATATCCTGACCTCTTCCCTTGTTGCACTGACTTGGGTGGTCTGGGCTTATTAAAGCACTTCTAACCTTGGGCTTGTGTTTTCCCAAAGCAAGTGGACAAGCATCATCAGCTCTCAGTTGAGGAGCTTTAGCCTGGACTTTTGGCCATGAGCACCATTAATCAACAGGTTACACAAATTAGATGGTAATTAATTCCTGGTAGCAGGCCCATTTCCATTTAGACTGCTGCATATGCTGTGTGGTGATCAATTTGGTCTCCAAGGAAGCCCTGCTTCTTCTTCCAATGTTGTGGACCTTGGACTTGTACAAAAAGAGCCAAATTCAGAGTCCTTTGGAATATAGAAACTTTTGCTCAGTCCCACAACTTGCCTGGCCCATGACCAGAGAGAGGCAGTCTGGGACCTCCTACCCTGGAGTCCTCTCCAAGTCTGCACACATTATCTGAGGCGTTCTGTTTGCCACACCTCAACCATTCATCCTACATGTGGTTGCAAGATCAATCTTCCCGAAAAACAGCTCTACTCATGTTATTTACCCATCAGAAAACTATGATGACTTCCTGTTTTTACTACAGAATGATGTGCAAATTTCTTAGTAATTAGCTTGGTAATTAAAGCTATATGTGGTAGGAGATAAATTTCCAATTTTCTTATAGCAGTGAAGCTGAGGCCTGGCCCTCTGACTGCAGATGGAAAGTTTCTCTATTCCTGGTAAACTGCTCTGGCAGCATGTATCTATTTCAAGCTACTTTTTAAGGCAATACACGGCACCTTTGAGCCAGGGTTTCATCTTACATAGCAATTACCTTGGATGGAAGGACAGTCATGATCATCAGTTATGAGTATCTGATCTGACATAGTTTTGAGAAAGAGAATTGACTGATGGCAACTGTTCCTAGTATTTGCCATTCATGTGTTACAGAATCAGGAAAATATGTGTGTGTGTGCGTGTGTGTGTGTATACAAACTATACAGAGTTCTCCTCATCACTAACAGTCTATTAATCAGTGGGCCCAAGAAATACATTGGCTGCCCCATAATTGCAAACAGGGCCTGTGGACTCAGGGCTAGCAGCTGGACGGAGATCACAGTGAAGACTGGGAATGCCTGTTGGGAAGGTGCTCCAACCGAAGAATTCAAGGGGCCAGAGGTCAAGAAAGAGCAGAGAAATCAAAGCTGGGCCCCCTGTGGGGAGGCTGAAGTCAGGCAAAACAAGTGACAAGGAAGGGGGTAAGTGCAAGCTGAGCAATTATGTGAACAGAGGCAGAAAAAAGGGAACTTTGGAACTGAAGAAAGCTGTTCCATGGCTTGTTCCATTTCGGAGTACTAAAATGTCACCTTCTCAGAATGGCCCTCCCTGGTGCTCCTGGCTAGAAGAGCAGGTTCTGAAACTCTCCATCTCAAACTTGCTTTATTGTTCATAGCCCTTTTCTCTGCCTAATAAGATATTAATTTTTCATTGCCTTGTGTGTTTATTATTTGTAACCCCCAGCAGAGTGTAAACTTGCTGTAAGTGGAGACATTTTCTTGTTCACTCTGGTGTCCCCAATGCCTAAGACAGCTCCTAGGACATAATAGAGTTTCAATGGATATTCGCTGTCTGAATGATGAGCTCACTTAATAGATGAGGAAAGACGGGTTCAAAATGAGGAGTGGCTTACAGAGGTCAGGAGAGCTGTAAACATCCTACGATACAGAGGATCCCCCTCCAGCACCTACAACCGAGACAGCCAGTCCAAACTGTCAGTAGTGTCCAGCTGAGAAACACTAGGCTACACAGACAGGGTAGGAGGTTGGCAGTGGAAGAGGAGGGTGTGGAGAGGATGTGCGTGACCCAGACCTTGGATGATGGGAACGTTTGCACATAGGGAGATGAGCAAGAGCTGGCGAGGCAGGAAATTAAGTGTCTGTCTGCCATCCCCAGTGTGTGGCCTCCCTCACTTTGTGCCTAGCACTCCTCCCCGAAGTTGCGTGAACCAAAAATGTCTCCGGACATTGGCAAGTGTCCCCTGGAGGACAAAATTGCCCCTGGTTGAGAACTGCTGGAGTCCAGCCGAAGTCAGCTCTCCCCTCTCCTTCCTCAGAACTCCAACCTCACTGTGGGAGACCCTTCTTAAAGGCTGGGCACTGCTTAAGTTGCTCGTCTTCTCTCTTGCCGGGTGGTGAGCTCTTCATCCTGACCCTGGAGGCATTTCTCTCACACATGGGAGTAAGAGGCATCAGGGCATCAGTTTCTAAAGCACTTGGTAACCTTCGAAGGAGAAATAACCTAATTTAGAGCCAAATGGAAATAAATCAAAACTCTAGAGATAGTCTGGATATCACTGACTGCCATAAAATTGTGATGACATTAAGCCATCCTGCTAGACTGATTTGTAAATGATGCTAACATAGCTCTGATATTATAAGGAAGGCGTTTGAAATAAAAGACAAACAACTCTCTATTTATCACTGCTGAACATTTGAATGAAAACTGGGAACGGAAAGAAGCATTGAGGGCAGAAATCCAAGTGACTTGATTGGCAGTTCAGACAATAGTCCCTGAGGGGCACCCTCAGAAGCTCAGGGCTACTTTATTTAGCATTTAAAAATGTTGCTATCTGTCCATTCAAAGGAAAAAAGAACCTTTTTGGTTTGATTTGATGTTCTTTCTTTCTGGTTTAAGATTCAGCACATCACCCAGATGGATGAATTTCATCAAAATATTTTCCGCAAATGATCTACAGTTCCATTTTGTAATATGTTGCCACCCACATCAATAGCTATTGATATTCTGTAATTTTCAGTGACTAGCTGAAGCTCTCCCATGCACTACACTAATCCAGCTGCTTGTTATAGGTAAAAATAAAGGAAGTGATTGTTACGCTGGTGGAAAACTCAGTTGCAGCTCAAAGACTACATGACTATAAATTGCAGAAGGATTAGGAATTCATGGTTGGGTAGAGCAATTATAGGTCAGCAATTTCTTGTTAAATTGCTTATTGCAAGGTGGGGGTAGAAGATACTGCCAAGCAAAATCAATTTACCTTGAAGATAATTAGTGAGATGCAAACGCCTGGAGATGGGAAATTCATTTGAAATTAATTATTGCTGCTCAAATCTAGCCAGTCTCTTTCAGCAGCAAGGACTGTCTGCAGATGGAGATTTCATTGCACTGAGCACTGCTGCAAGGATCTGTTGGATTCTGATCTAAAATCAGCTTGAGTTTAGCATTATAGGGGAAAGCTCATGCTGCACAAAGAGCTTAGTAGTTAGGATTAGATAAGTTTCTGAATACACAGGGAAGAGAAAAATGGGAAGCAATATGTGAACTGAACAATCAAGTCAGATTTAGAGGACTTAGCCTGGTCTAGTAACCCAGGTAATTGTCAATTCCTTTATGTGGATGAGGAAAGGTGAATGTCTCCTTTACTCACCATATGCAACACACCCTCACTCATTGAAGACAGAAACATTGAACGGAGTGACACTGTTTGGGTGAAGGAGAAGGGACAAAATGGAGGAAGGTGAACAAGATGGCACAGTCCCGATTGCTTCCGGGTTCTTCATCACCAACTTTCCTGTGCCTGGGAAAGTGCAGGACAACCGAGCATGCGCCAGGTGACGTCAATCCGAAGAGATTGAAACTTACCCGGCCACGCCTAGGGAGATGCCCCTATCATGCCCTTATCCTGCCCACTGCCCTCCCCCTTCCAGTACCAATGCATAAAAGTCTGATGCTGGCAGGAGCTGGCGTGACTTCTTTGGCCCCTCCTACTTGTGGACCGGAGAACCTCACCCAAGAGCGCCAGCGCGACTTCCCTGGCCCCATACCTGAGGACCAGAGAACCTCGCCCGGGCGTGTGTGCATATTTGCAATAAAAGGCTGCCGCTTTCTTATGTACTTTGGCCTCATGTTTAATTATTTAGCTCTCCTAAATTAAATTAAATTAAGACAGACACATGCTTTTCCATGTGCAATTCGCAGTATCTTTACTGGAGAGCATTCCGAGTACTGAGGCAGAAGTTGTGAAGTCAGTTAAAATCACCAGCAATGGTTGGCAAGGAAATTTCAACAATAAAGAAGCTGAGACTCTAAACACAACCCACAGGACTGGGTCTCACATCCCAGAAGGGAGGGGAAATGAGATAGGGCAGATGGTTTTATTGCATTGAGGTGTGCTTTGTCCTTTAAATTCATTTCTATCATCTATGCTAAAGCCATAAATGAAAACAGGTTCTGCAGATATGCAGCTGGTCCTGTATCACAGAACACTCCAGTGAGTTGAATGAAAACACAACCAAAAGAACAGGTAAAAACAGCCACAAATCACCAAATGACCAGAGGGACCGATGTCTTTGGTTTGTGGTCTTTCTGCTTCTGTAGGATCAGCCAAAGTAGTCCTTGGAGAGCAATTGGAGTCCCCTTTGTTACTGCTTCTGTGACTTCAGCTTGGTTGGAGATGACTTGCTCAGGCTGCAGGCAAAAGCCACAACTCACAGAGGGGGTGAAGAAGAGAAAATGAATCTCTCAGACTCTTTTTTTCTTTTCTTTTTTTTGAGATGGAGTCTTGCTCTGTCACCCAACCCGAGTGCAATGGCGCAGTCTCAGCTCACTGCAACCTCCACCTCCCAGGTTCAAGAGATTCTCCTGCCTCAGCCTCCTGAGTGGCTGGAATTACAGGTGTGCACCACCATGCCCAGCTCATTTTTATATTTTTAGTAGAGACAGGGTTTCACCACGCTGGCCAGGCTGGTCTCAGACTCCTGACCCCGTGATCTGCCCACCTCAACCTCCCAAAGTGCTGGGATTACAGGCGTGAGCCACCGTGCCCAGCCCCTTGGATTTTTTTTTTAACTTAGTTCTTTTCAACTTAGTTTAAAGTTGAGGTTCATATACATACATTCAGCCAAAGGTGGCACCAGCCTAATCTCTCCTGGGTAAGCATTAGGAAAAGGCACCTCAACCTTTGGGGTATACAGCTTGTTCAGCAGATTGCAGGTTTAATTTTAGGGTGCAGCCATTAAACCAACATGGATATCTCTATCAATGTCTGTATCGGTCATGTTCCAGAAAAAAAAAAAATAGATGGCATATTGAAAGTAGGGCAATTCAAGGAGAGCATAATAAAGGGACATTTATGAAGGTATAGGCAGAGTATGGGATAGCACAGTACTCCTAGGATGAAGGTCAGAGTGTTACAAGAACCAGGAAAGAGAGGATCACTAGGAGAGGGTCTACTTGGCAGGAGCTGTGACCTCGGGAAAGCCCCACTGGAGGCCATTCCACAGGGAGGAAGTCAAAAGAATAAATACCCTAGCCTCACTCTGCTTCTTCCCTCCAAACTCCTCTGGGACTCCTCATAGGCTGAAGTTATCTGATAAGCCAGAGGTCAAGGTATCCCATTGATGTGGCCTGTGGGGTCAGCCCAGGGCGGAGAGCAGCAGGTTGAGGGTGGAGAGTGGGCCTGGGGGTGCACATGGGAAATATCCAGCTCACAGTTCATGACAGGGCTGCCCCAGTCATTTATTCTTCTTTCGAACGTGTGTTCAGAACCACCTCCTCGGTGCTGGACCTGTTCTGGGGGCACGTTGATGTGTCCGTTATGAATCCCTAGCCTCAAGAAGCTTTATTCCAGCAGGGAAAATGGTTGTTTTGAGGTTTTGGTTTTGGCTTTTTGCCTGTGAATCTCCTGCCAAAGAATGAGTCCACGAATTTTGGGGAATGGAACTTCTTTATTTCCAGCCATGTGGCTTCGGCTTCCACCCGAGGTGACCAGAGGGGGCTGATATTATCCTGAAGGCTCCTGACAACTTGTGTTTTATGAGCGCATCCACTTTATAAAATATTAACCAGAAATATATTAAAGTTTGCAAATGTGACAACAGACCCAGAGGGACAATGTGATGATACCATTTTTTATATATTTTTTCAAAACATGAAAAGCATTTCTGAAAAACGAAGGAAAAAAAGACAGGTGTGTTTTTGTTCTCCTTTCAATGTAAGCGGAGTGGTATGTTTGTTTTCTGTGGACAGTGCTGATTCACCAAGGATTCAAGAATTACTAATGAGTGTTTTTCACTTCTCATTTTATAAATGGAATACATTAAGAAATTACTCAGCCACACTCGGTGTGGTTTTTAATGGAAACCTACCTCTCTGTACGGATGAGTGGAATTTCTCTTTCTCCGCGTACAGGGGCTGGTTGACCTTTTCAGCTTCAGAGGGGCCTGAAATGTGGTCAACACATTTCTTTTCACACGAACAACCCCATGCGGTCTGTTTAAATAGAGTAACCAAACTGTCTAATTTTCACAGAACTCATTTCTCTCTGCACATGCACATTCATTGCTCCCCACCTTCTGTCATAGAGAAAATGCAGTAGATGACACTTTTATTAGTCTAACTTCTGCCCTTTATTTCTCTCCTTTAATATCAGACCCACAGAAAATAATAAGCAAACCATAGACTAGAAAGAATTATTAGTCCAGATGTGACAAGTGAAGTGTAAATATCCTCTTATACTCAAACACTGATAAAAACTAATAAAAATCTGATACCAATAAGTAGATGGACAAAGGACATAAACCAAATCATGCATCCAGAAATCACAGTTACTGCCCAGCACAGTGGCTTACGCCTGTAATCTCAATGCTTTGGGAGGCTGAGGTGGGCAGATCACCTGAGGTTGGGTGTTTGAGACCAGCCTGGCCAACATGGTAAAACCCTGTCTCTAATAAAAATACAAAAATTAGCCAGGAGTGGTGGTGCACACCTGTAATCCCAGCTACTCAGGAGGCTGACGCAGGAGAATCACTTCAATCCAGGAGACGGAGGTTGCAGTGAGCTGAGATTGCAGTGCTGCACTCCAGCCTGGCCTGGGCGACAGAGTGAGACTCTGTCTTGAAAAAAGTAAAATAAAATAAAGAAAGAAATCACAGTTACTAAACAAACATGGGGGGAATGTTCAACTTTATTTGCTTGTTCATTTATTCATTCATTTGTTAGATACTTATTAAGCACCCACTGTGTGCCAAGCACCACACAAGATCCTGAAAATATGTAGATTAGTAGAACACAGACCTCATCCACAAAGCATTCCAATTATAGCAAAAGAGAACTGTAAACAAGATCTGTGAACTAGGCTGTTGTGTTCAGGGAACGATAAGCAATTTAAAAAGCTAAAAAGGTTACGGTAGAAAGAGTGAACTGAGCCCTAAAAGAAATGGCACTCAAACAAGTGCCATTTTCAATGAGGAAACTGGCACATATTTTTAATGTTATTATTTAATGTTGTAGTGCCTGCTTTGGGAGCAGATATATTGAACTGGACTGACCCTGTGGCAATTTTAGTAGTAAAATCCATGACTCTCTAATTCTATTTCTGAAGTTCCATATTAAGGGTATAATCTATCAAAAAAGCTATATGTCATAAGATGTTTATATATCATATAACATTGATATGTATAATAGCAAATAATTGGAATCATCCTAAATGCCCAACAACCACAGAAAGATTCAATAAATTATAGCATATTCATTTGCAAGAATATTCTGCATCCATTAGAAATGCTTATATTAATGGAAAACATGAAAATTAAGTATACACTAAATAATCATTATGTTTAAATATGCACAGAAAAGAAAATCTAGAAGGAAATACATTAAAATGCTAACAGTGATTATATGCATATTATTTTTTCTTTTTCCTATGTTTCAAAAAAATTTTATTATTATTATTATTTTTTTTATAGAGACAAGGTTTCTTTATGCTGCCCAGGCTGGTCTTGAACTACCGGCCTCAAGCAACCCTCATACCTTAGCCTCCCAAAGTGCTGGGATTACAGGCATAAGCTGCTGTTTCTGGACCCCCAACATTTTTAATATGATTAGTTTTTTTAAGAATAAAGTTCAACCTTGTATGAAATGAACAGTTAACCAAAAAACTAAAATTCTACTTCATCAGATCAGTAGCAAGTTTCTACCAGCTTGAATTCAAACAGCAGGAAAAGCAGTGTTGTCAATCATGCATGAGTCTTGGATGGCAGGCCCATCTCTCTAATCGTGGTGTAATTTTGGCCAGGTCCCTTATCTCTCTCTTTTCATTTTCAGAAAATAAGATGCCCTGAATTCTCTCAAAACCTCTTCTGACCCAAAAATCTATGAATCTTGATATTCTAGGAAAAAGAGTTTTTGCCTCAATTCACTGAAATCACAAACAGTGCATTGAAACAGTACTTCACATAAATCAGGTACAAAATGTTAGATGGAGAGGAAGCATAACGAGAAAATAACGTGTGTTTGTCTCATCAAACATTTTTCAGAAAAGATTAAACAGTGTCTTTTCCCACTGAATTCATAACATCCTCTAGTCCTTGTCCTTAAAATCAATCTTTCCAGAAGAGCGAGCTTTATCCATTATTTAACACATATTTCAGTCTATTGTTATTTGGTCATGTGGAGGTAGTGCCTTAAATGTAGAATTTGGGTTTCCTATGCCAATACAAAACCTGTAACCCTAATTTACAGGGCCTCCTGCCTTTTTTATGGTCATTCACAATATGGCATACACTGAGCCTTTACAGATGCAGTGCCTCAAACTAAAGGTGATCCTGGGAAATAAATCTACCTAATTTCTTCAGAGCAGAGGAAAATGCAACATTAGTAGGGTATTTCTGGGCATATGCATGCTTGGGAGCCTGGAAATATTCTGTTTCATTTTCCAATTGGAGAGATTTTAAACATTGGATTGCTTTCTTTTCCAAAGCAAACATGTCATATCTTGGATTGACTGAGACCTGATGGGCTTCCCTTGATCAAAGAACCACTTAAGGTGACAGCCTACATGGTCACAGAGCATGAAAAATCTTACCCACGTTTACCCCTGTTTTCCCTGTAGGACGATCCCTAAGGGTTAGGTGATACCAGAACCAGGAGAGGTAGGCAGAGAGAAACTGAAAGACCTGAAAGAAAATAATTTCTCTGGATAGTTTCTCTGACTACTGAGGGATTATTTAATAGTAAAAACAGGCACTACAAATCCTCAGAGGGCTTGACTTTCCACCAGTTGGGGATTTGCTTCTGGTCATGATTGCACATCTCTGGGAAGTTACTGACTCAATCCTGGGCTCCTTCTTTTCCCCAACTACAAACTCTCCTTGAGTCTCATCCAGTCCTTGGGCTTTGAATATTGCCAGGCTGACAATATCAACCTGAGACTCCTGTATCTCACTGCCATGCGGATAACTCCACTGGGATGTCCCACAAGGCATCTCCAACTTAAATATCCAGGAGAGACCTCTTGCTTTCCTGCCTCTCACTTCTAAATGTGGAGCTTGCCTGGAAACCTGGGAGTCATGATTGGCAGCTTGCTTTTCTCTCATTCTTCACAGTCCTTTAAGCCAGCAGCTCCAGCCCCCATACCCGTGATTAGTCTCCACTTCCACTGCCACCACTCAGATTCCAGCCACGGTCCCTTCTCGTGCAGCAACACCAACAACCTTCTAATTACTCCTGCAACTTCCATTCTTGCCCTCCTCTAATCTGTCGTCCACACAGTGGCCAAAAGTTCTTTTTAAAACATGATTTGAATTACATCATTCTCTCGCCTAAGACTTTTACCTGGCTTTGCACTGTACCTTGAGTGAAATTCAGGCTCCCACTGTGGTGTCCTGGGCCATGCATGATAAGACCCATGCCCTCCTCTCCACCGCACGCAGGCCACATTTCCTGCTGCCCCCTGCACCACAGTCCCTGTGGTCTTAGTCTTCCCAAGCACACACCATGCCTTAGAGCCTTTGCTCCTGCTGGCCCCTATTTCCCCTGCTCTTTGTGTGGCTGACTCTTTCCTCTCCATCAAGTTTCAGTGTCAACGTGACTTACTCTTACAGAGAAGCTTCCTCTCATTCGCTATGTAAAGAATTTCCCATCTTCATTGCTATCTGTGATAGTGCCCTGATTCTTTCTTAATACTTACTAAAAGTTGTAATTATTTTATTTATTGTTTATTTGATTACTATGCTACACCTTGTCTAGATTGTAAACTCTAAGGGAGCAGAGGTCTTGGTTATTTTTTCCCTATGTATGTCACATCCAGCACATAATAAATGCTCAATAAATATTTGCTGATTAAGTTAATTAATTAAAGAAGGCCATTAGTCATTGATACTTTTGGTTAGTTGTTAGAAAATCAACCTGATTAGCCCAATCTGATTGAGGCATGCCACTGTGCTCCTTCTACCTCTGTGCAAGCAGAGTTTCAGCTACAGTAATGGAGAAAAAAATTGCAGGCTCATTTCCGTAAAGGTATAGAAAAGTCTATTCCTTTTTCAGGAGGGCATCTGAACAGATTCCTCTTTACAGCATCTCTCCTAGAAAGTTTTGATTTCACAGGGTATAGAGAATGTTAGTTATAATTTTTTATAGGCAATGCTCTCCATTTTATAGTTAATTACCATGTAGCTCAATAACATGTGTATTATTAAATATATGTGTTTAATTTTTTTGTAATTTTTTTCTTTTTCTTTTTCTTTTTTTCTTTCTTTTTTTTTTTTTTTTTTTTTTTTTTTTTTTTTTTTTTTGAGTTGTAATTTTGCTCTGTCGTCCAGGCTGGAGTGCAGTGGCACGATCTAGGCTCACTGCAGTCTCTGCCTACCAGGTTCAAGTGATTCTCCTGCCTCAGCCTCTCAATTAGCTGGGACTACAGGTGCACGCCACCACACCTGGCTAATTTTTACATTTTTAGTAGAGACGGGGTTTCACCATGTTGGCCAGGTTGGTCTCAAACTCCTGACCTCAGGCCATCCACCCACCTCAGCCTCCCAAAGTGCTGAGATTATAGGTGTGAGTCACTGCCCCTAGCCTCTTATAAGTTATTATTTTTAACTATAGCTCAGATAGTACAGTTTTTATTTTTACAAATTAGAGGAAACAATCCAGTGACTACATGGACTATTATGCAAGCACATAAAGTTATTAAGTAAGCATAGTAACAAATAGCAATGTTTATGATTCACTTTAAGAGACAAAAGCAGAATACATAATTGTTCTGATTTGTAATTAAAATGATCAAAGTACGTGTACAAGCAAGCAGTAACTAATAGGGAATAAGAAAAAAAAACCTTGATTTTCAAGTGTGGTAGATTTATGTCTGCTTCTTTTTTAGTTATTTCCATTTTCTTGGTACAAAAGTAATTGCACAATAAATTTAGGGCCGAACTGGGCTGTAAATATGATTGCTGGTGTGCCTGCAGTTAGTATAGTGACTAGAAACATGTGGGGTCAGTCAGAGAAAGTCTCGCTGCAATATTCCTGCTCATTTGGACTGTCTAAAAGTTGTGTCCTCTTGTTTAATGCTTCTAGCTTGATCATCTGGTTAAATTTGTCACTCAAATACTTCTATTGAGAAGTAGCAGCAAGAATAAACCTCTTTATTTGTATTTCCTGCTTGTTCTCCATGTGAGTGTGTGTTAGGGTAGAGGAAGTAGGGAGGACCATGCACTTAAAATAAATGCAACCCCAAAATTACAAAGAACAATATGTGTTTGTATGTCCCATATGGAACAATTCCCATGATAAACTGTTAGTTCTCTTTAAAAAGTAGAAACGTGCCTATTATGCTGTCATAATTTAAAAACAATAAAAAAATGAGAGAAGGGGATGCATATTTATATGTGCATTTATAGAGAGATTTACATAAACTATATATTTGCATTAAAAAAAATTTTTCTTTTTTAGACAGTGTCACTGTGTCACCCAGGCAGGTGAGTCTTGCCCTGTTGCCCAGGCTAGAGTGCAGTGGCATGATCTCAGCTCACTGCAACCTCCATCTCCCAGGTTCAAGGGACTCTTGTGCCTCAGCCTACCAAGTAGCTGAAACTACAGGCACATGCCACCATACCTGACTAAGTTTTATATTTTCAGTAGAGGCAGGGTTTTGCCATGTTGGCCAGGCTGGTCTCGAACTCCTGGCCTCAAGTGATCTACCTGCTTGGGCCTCTCAAAGGACTGGGATTACAGACATGAGCCACAGTGCCCAGCCAAAATATGTTCTATATCTATACTATAGATACATATACTAGACACATGCACACACATATATCTGTTTTTAAGCGAAGCTGTATCTGGAAAGATAGACAATACGCCAGTAATAATGGTTACCACTAGGGAAGGAAAGAGGGAACTGAGGGAGGCAGGGCACTTACCTTTCATCATATAATCTTTCATACTATCTAAAATATTTACCATGGACATATATTACTATTCAAACAAATGATTAAACCATTAATAAAGACAGAGAGCTATTTGCCAACAAACCAAAATAAACAATGAAGTGAATTGCAGCCAGGCACAGTGGCTCACACCTGTAATCCCAGCACTTCGGGAGCCCGAGGCAAGTGGATCTCTTGAGGTCAGGAGTTTGAGACCAGCCTGGCCAACATGGTAAGATCCCGTCTCTACTAAAAATACAAAAATCAGCTGGGCACGGTGGTGCGTGCCTATAATCACAGCTACTCGGGAGGCTGAGGCACAAGAATCGCTTGAACCCAGGAGGAAGAGGTTGCAGTGAGCTGAGATCATGCCACTGCACTCTAGCCTGGGCAACAGGGCAAGACTCTGTCTCAAAAAAAAAAAAAAAAAAAAAGTCAATTACATTAACTATTGTCTCATTAATAGATTTTTTAAATACATAAAAGATAAAAAATAAATGCAACTGGTGTCAAGTGTTGTCTAAGCTGGGCGTTGAGCATGTTATAAAGCATGATGGGTCAAGGATATGTTGGAGAAGTATAAAATGTCATTATCTATATTCATTTGCTAGGTGGGTTATATTCAATACCACAGACTAGGTGGGTTAAACAATAAATTTTATTGTCTCACAGTTCTGAAACCTAGAAGTCCAAGATCAAATCAAGGTGTCACGGATTTGGTTTCTCCTGAGGGCTTTCTCCTTGACTTGTGGATGGCTGCCTTTTTTTCTTTTTTCTTTTATTTATTTATTTATTTTTAATTTTATTATTATTATTATTATTATTATTATTATTATTATTATTTTGAGACGGGATCTTGCTCTGTCTCCCAGGCTGGAGTGCAATGATGCAATCTCAGCTCACTGCAACCTCAGCCTCCCAAATTCAAGCAATTTTCCTGCCTAGGACTAGAGGCATGCGCCACCACACCCAGCTGTTTTTTGTATTTTTAGTAGAGATGGGGGCTCACCATGTTGGTCAGGCTGGTCTCGATTTCCTGAACTCAAATGATCCACCTGCCTCGGCCTCCCGAAGTGCTGGGATTACAGGCGTGAGCCACCGTGTCCAGCCAATGGCTGCTTTCTTGCCGTGTCCTCACATGGTCTTTCCTCTGTGTGTGCGCATCCCTGGTGTTTCTTTGTGTGTGCAGATTTCCTCTTCTTATGAAGACAGCAGTCAGATTGGACTATGGCCAACCCCAATGGCCTCATTTTAACTCAATTGCCTCCAAAGGCCCAATCTCCAAATACAGTCATATTCTGAAGAATCAGAGGTTAGAGCTTTGTATTAGTCCCTTCTAGCACTGCTATAAAGAAATACCTGAGACTGGGTAATTTATAAAGAAAAGAGGTGTAATAATTGTCTCACAGTTCCACAGCCTGTGCAGGTAGCATGGCTGAGGAGTTCTCAGGAAACTTAGAATCATGGCAGAAGGTGAAGGGGGAGCAGGCATATCCTACATGGCAGAAGTGGAAGAAAGAGAGAGAAGGGGGAGGTGCTACACACTTTTAAACAACCAAATCTCATGAGAACTCATTCACTATCATGAGAACAGCAATGGGGAAATCTGCTCCCAAGATTCAATTGCCTTCCACCAGGCCCCTCCTCCAACATTGGAGATTACAATTTGACACGAGATTTGGGTGGGGACACAAATCCAAACCATATTAAGCTTTACCATATGAATTTTTGGGGGGAGGTTGGGGAGACACAATTCAGTCCTATTATTCTTGAGGAATTTTCAATTTAGTCAGTGAGTTAAGCCATATATTCTTGAGTCAAAAAAAAAAAAAAAGCAACATTAAAGGTAGCAAACAAATGTCAAAGTGAAAATAATACAGAAAGTAACGAGTTGGGATTTTCCAAGGCAGTGGCAATTTCCCAGGCACAATCTCCTATATAAAAAAAAAAAAGCCAGGAATACGTGAGGACAAAACCACTAGTTAGTTTTTGCCATAGTTACTGTGCATAGGGCAAGGGGCCTGTCTACTTTTGGTTTGGAAAAACAATTAGTTCAGTAAATTATAATATGGTAGATTTAATCAATTTGGTGAAAAATATGATTCCTGATGCTGTTTGAAATTGTCTAGGCAAGAGAAAATTAGATTGTTTGAATGTTTTCTTTGTTACCAATTATTTTTTGAACAGGACAGGTGAGCAGGACCTGCCCATATAAAAATGCTAAAATTCCTCCATCCAGAAGGAAGCACTGTTAAGTCATCTCTATTAATCAGTTCATGCAGCAAATTTCGAATTGAGAGCTCCAATGATGTACTTGGGCCATTTGTGGGCTTGAGATAGATCAAAAAAAAAGAAAAGAAAGAAAAGGAACCACCTTGTCAGCCTCCTGCAGCACTCAGTCCAACCAATTGGAGCTTCCAATTGTTAAACTTTTTACTTGTTATTTTAACACAATGACCTCTCTTCTTCTTTCCCAATTTCTCCCCTTTTTCTTTCTTTCCTCATTTTTGTCCCTTTCTGTACTTCATTTTATTGGTAAAAGAACACATGATCAACAACCACAACAAACTGACCCGATCCCTAATCTCCCAGATCCACAAAAATGATGGTGAAACCATCCTATGACCCACTCTTTACAGGGGCACCTAATAATATTCTGTTCAACCTGCTCCAAAGGAATTGTGAGGGCCTCATTGTCAATGTATGTAAAAGCATTTTCGAGCAGTAAAGACCTCTTTAAATGTTGGCTATTACTACAATGGAGAACTAAAAGTAAAGAACTCAAAGGAAAGCAGGGTCCATTGAAGCTGGTCAGTTGGTCAAGTATACTGTAACTGTTAGGTATCTTGGAGCTAAGAAGATGCTTTTGTACCCTCTGATGGTAAAATGAGGAGCCATGTCATGAGGGAAACAAATATATATCATGGACAAAGGGAATTTCTGTATCCTCTGACTTTTTTGTGAACTGTTTGTAAATCAGTGTTTGCTTTTAATTTCCCTACTGTGATGTGTCTGTTTTGTAGGCCTCTCAGAAAGATTAATCATAAAACAGAACAAGATGGTATACTGAATTCCAGAACACAAGAAAGAGACCCAGGAAACTCAAGTGCCAATCAGCTACTCAAGCCATGGTACAAAGACAGTTTAAAAGCTAAACAAAGTATGGACCTAGTGACCTGCAGGTTGACTACAACAAGTCCCCTCTCCCCAAATGGGGTTGCAGTCACATTACAACTGCAGAGTTGATCTATACTGCTCTCTGCTAAAGGCAGCTGTAGCTGCTCCATGATTGCCTAGGCCCTGCAACAAATACCAGGAGTGACTCCAAAACAATTCCCCAGGTCATTGACCTAGACTGGTATTCCCCTGCCACACAAAATCCTAGGGGAAAATCTAAATAAAGAAAGGGATTGTCAGCTCCATTTTCTCAGTTTAAATCCACAGAGGAAAAACACCATAGATTTTTTTTTTTCTTAAATAGTTTTGCTCTGTAGCCCAGGCTGGAGTGCTGTGGTGTCATCTTTTGGCTCACTGCAACCTCCACCTCCCAGGTTCAAGTGATTTTCCTGCCTCAGTCTCCTGAGTAGCTGGGATGAAAAGATAGCCAGGCACCTGCCACCATGCCTGGCTATCTTTTTTTTTTTTTTTTAAACAAAAGAAACATTAGACCACTTTTTAGATTAATTTAGCTTCTTGCACAGGTTTATTTGTTTTTCCAACTTAACCAGTCATTCCAAAAAGCAAAATTTTATTTGGCCTCAATGTCCAGCTTGCTTTTCACTTACCTATCTGGTTTTGAATGAGGGGCTATTGGACCTTTCCTCTTCCTACAGGAAGTATCCACTTCCAATCTGGGATCAGGGACTTTCCAGTTATTCCAGAGGTAGGGAGGACACTGGACCTGGAAGGCTGGCCCACTACTCACAGTCTCCAAGCTTGTCTACCAGATGGCACCAGCTCCCACCAAGTTGAGCCAGAGGGCACATCTGGAAAGGACTTGAGACATATGGAACTCATCACTGTCATCATAGTTCCCCTCCCTCCCCTGCTTCAGTGCTTCTAAGAAGGGAGAGGCTGACATGAACCCTGGGGAGTCAGATCTGCTGTGCAGTTTACATGAACCCAGCATTCATGGTTAGACAGAACTCCTCTGGGCTGACTGTACTCTCCTGACACTTTCTCAGGCTCTCACTAGCATATGTAAAAAGAGGTAGAAGTAGGGAGGAGATGCCACATGCTGCACGAGCAGTGTTTAAACTTCTATGTCTTTCCCATTGGAAACTAGTGTGTTACAAAGGAAAAGTCATGGCCTTTGGAGTCATAATCCTGTCTTTGCCACTGTATTAATCAGCTTAGGCTAGGGCATGATGTGGTAACAAACAACCCCAAATCTCAGTGACTTGGAATAGCAAATGTTTATTTCTCACTCAGGCTACATATCAGTTGTAGATCAGCTGCATCTGTCTTCCATGTGGTCATTATCTCCAGACCCAGACTAAAGGAGCAGGCAGTATCTGGGAAATTGATCTTGTGAAATAGAAATAAAAAGACAATGGGATCATATGTTGGCTTTTAACGTTTCTGCTCACATCACTTCCATTTATATTTTGTGGACCAAACAAATCACATGGCCAAGCCTGACCCCAACAAAGCAGGGGTATTTAACCCACTCCCAAGGAGAAACAGCAAATAGATTGAGCAATAATACAACTTACCACAGCCACTTACTCTGTGTCCTGCGGCAAATTACTATGACGTAAAAATGATGATGTGCACCTGGAGATGATAGGATGATTAAATAAAATGCAGATTTAAAATAGAGTATTATGTTCCCCTAGCCAGGGGAAGCAATGAGGGACTGTGCCGTGAGGGCTGGTGCTATCTGGCCCAAATACTATGCTTTTCCCACAGTCTTCTCAACCTGTAGACCAGGAGATTCTCTCAGGCACCCACACCACCAGGGACCTGGGTTTCTTTTTTTTTTTTTTTTAATTTATTTATTATTATTATACTTTAAGTTGTAGGGTACATGTGCATAACGTGCAGGTTTGTTACATATGTATACTTGTGCCATGTTGGTGTGCTGCACCCATCAACTCGTCATTTACATCAGGTATAACTCCCAATGCAATCCCTCCCCCCTCCCCCCTCCCCATGATAGGCCCCGGTGTGTGATGTTCCCCTTCCTGAGTCCAAGTGATCTCATTGTTCAGTTCCCACCTATGAGTGAGAACATGCGGTGTTTGGTTTTCTGTTCTTGTGATAGTTTGCTAAGAATGATGGTTTCCAGCTGCATCCATGTCCCTACAAAGGACACAAACTCACACCAGTTAGAATGGCGATCATTAAAAAGTCAGGAAACAACAGGTGCTGGAGAGGATGTGGAGAAATAGGAACGCTTTTACACTGTTGGTGGGATTGTAAACTAGTTCAACCATTATGGAAAACAGTATGGCGATTCCTCAAGGATCTAGAACTAGATGTACCATATGACCCAGCCATCCCATTACTGGGTATATACCCAAAGGATTATAAATTATGCTGCTATAAAGACACATGCACACGTATGTTTATTGCAGCACTATTCACAATAGCAAAGACTTGGAATCAACCCAAATGTCCATCAGTGACAGATTGGATTAAGAAAATGTGGCACATATACACCATGGAATACTATGCAGCCATAAAAAAGGGACCTGGGTTTCAAGCACAAAACTGGGCAGCCGTTTGGGCAGACACCAAGTTATCTGCAGGAGTTCTTTTGTTCATACCCCAGTGGCGCCGGGAATGCCAGTGAGACAGAACCATTCACTCCCCTGGAAAGGGGGCTGAAGCCAGGGAGCCAAGTGGTCTTGCTCAGTGGATCCCACCCCCATGGAGCCCAGCAAGCTAAGATCCACTGGCTTGAAATTCTCACTGCCAGCACAGCAGTCTGAAGTCAAACTGAGATGCTGGAGCTTGATGGGGGAAGCGGCGTCCACCATTACGGAGGCTTGAGTAGGCAGCTGTCCCCTCACAATGTAAACAAAGCCACCAGGAAGTTCAGACTGGGCGTGGAACCCACCACATGACAAAGCTGCTATAGCCAGACTGCCTCGCTAGATTCCTCCTCTCTGGGAAGGGCATCTCTGAAAGAAAGGCAGTAGCCCCAGTCAGGGACATATAGATAAAATTCCCATCTCCCTGGGACACAGCACCTGGGTAAAGGGGCAGCTGTGAGAATAGCTTTAGCAGACTTAAATATTCCTGCCTGCCGGTTCTGAAGAGAACAGTGGATCTCCCAGCACAGTGCTCAAGCTCTGCTAAGGGACAGACTGTCTCCTCAAATGGGTCCCTGATCCCCATGCTCCCTGACTGGGAGACACCTCCCAGCAGGGATTGACAGACACTTCATACAAGACAGCTCCAGCTGGCATCTGGCAGGTGCCTCTCTGGGACAATTCTTCCAGAGGAAGGAGCAGGCAAACAGGGTCTGGAGTGGACCTCCAGCAAACTCCAGCAGACCTGCAGAAGAGGGACCTGACGGTCAGAAGGAAAATTAACAAACAGAGAGCATTAGCATCAACATCAACAAAAAGCATGCCCACACAAAAACCCCACCTGAAGGTCACCAAAATCAAAGACTAAAGGTAGATAATCCACAAACATAAGGTAAAACCAGCACAAAAAGGCTGAAAATTCCAAAAACCAGAATGCAGCTTCTCCTCCAAAGGATCACAACTCCTCACCAGCAAGGGAACAAAACTGGATGGAGAATGAGCTTGATGAATTGACAGAAGTAGGCTTCAGAAGGTGGGTAATAACAAACTCCTCTGAACTAAGGAGCATGTTCTAACCCAGTGAAAAGAAGCTAAGAACCTTGATAAAAGATTACAGGAACTACTAACTAGAATAACCAGTTTAGAGAAGAACATAAATGACCTGATGGAACTGAAAAATACAGCATGAGAACTTCGTGAAGCATACACAAGTATCAATAGCCAAATAAATCAAGCAGAAGAAAGGATATCAGAGAAGATCAACTTAATGAAATAAAGATCAACTTAATGAAATAAAGCATGAAGCAAGATTAGAGAAAAAAAAAGAATGAAAAGGAATGAACAAAGCCTCCAGGAAATATGGGACTATGTGAAAAGACAAAACCTACATTTGATTGGTGTACCTGAATGTGGTGGGGAGAATGGAACCAAGTTGGAAAACACACTTCAGGATATTATCCAGCAGAACTTTCCCAACCTAGCAAGACAGGCTAACATTCAAATTCAGGAAATACAGAGAACATGACAAAGATACTCCTTGAGAAGAGCAACCCCAAAACACACAATCATTAGATTTACCAAGGTTGAAATGAAGGAAAAAATGTGAAGGACAGCCAGAGAAAAAGATCGAGTTACCCACAAAGGGAAGCCCACCAGACTAACAGCAGATTTCTCTGCAGAAACTCTACAAGCCAGAAGAGAGTGGAGGTCAATATTTAACATTCTTAAAGAAAAGAATTTTCAACCCAGGATTTCATTCGCAGCCAAACTAAGCTTCACAAGTGAAGGAGAAATAAAATCCTTTACAGACAAGCAAATGCTGAGGGATGTTGTTACTACCAGGCTGGCCTTACAAGAGCTACTGAAGGAAGCACTAAATATGGAAAGGAAAAACCGGTACCAGCCGCTGCAAAAACATACCAAAATGTAAAGACCATCGACACTATAAAGGAACTGCATCAACTAATGGACAAAATAACCAGCTGGCATCATAATGACAGGATCAAATTCACACATAACAATATTAACCTTAAATGTAAATGGGCTAAGTGCCCCAACTAAAAGACACAGACTGGCAAATTTGATAAAGAGTTAAGACCTATCAGTGTGCTGTATTCAGGAGACCCATCTCACATGCAAAGACACACATTAAAATAAAAGGATGAAGGAATATTTACCAAGCAAATGGAAAGCAAAAAAAAGCAGGAGTTGCAATCCTAGTCTCTGATAAAACAGACTTTAAAACAATGAAGATTAAAAAAAAAGACAAAGAAGGACATTACATAATGGTAAAGGGATCAATGCAACAAGAAGAGCTAACTATCCTAAATATATATGCACCCAATACAAGAGCACCCAGATTCATAAAGCCAGTTCTTAGAGACCTAGAAAGAGATTTAGACTCCTACACAATAATAATGGGAGACTTTAACACCCCACTGTCAATATTAGAGAGATCAACAGGAGAAAAAATTAACAAAGATGTTTAGAACTTGAACTCAGGTCTGGACCAAGAGGACCTAATAGACGTCTACAGAACTCTCCACCCCAAATCAACAGAACAAACATTCTTCTCAGCACCACATTGCACTTATTCTAAAATTGACCACATAATTGGAAGTAAAACATTCCTCAGCAAATATAAAATAATGGAAATCATAATAAATAGTCTCTCAGGCCACAGTGCAATCAAATTGACTCAGGATTAAGAAATTCACTCAAAACTGTACAACTACATGGAAATTGAACAACCTGCTCCTGAATTACTATTGGGTAAATAATGAAATTAAGGAAGAAATAAATAAGTCCTTTGAAACCAATGAGAACAAAGATACAACATACCAGAATCTCTGGGACACAGCTAAAGCAGTGTTAAGTGGGAAATTTATAGCACTAAATGCCCACAGGAGAAATCAGAAAATATCTAAAATCGACATCCTAACATCACAATTAAAAGAACTAGAAAAGTAAGAGCAAACAAATTCAAAAGCTAGCAGAAGACATGAAATAATTAAGATCAGAGCAGAACTGAAGAAGATAGAGACACAAAAAACCCTTCAAAAAATCAATGAATCCAGGAGCTGGTTTTTTGAAAAGATAACAAAATAGATAGACTGCTAGCCAGTCTAATAAAGAAGAAAAGAGAGAAGAATCAAATAGACAAATAAAAATGATAATGGGGATATTACCACTGATCCCACAGAAATACAAACTACAATCAGAGTATACTATAAACACCTCTACACAAATAAACTAGAAAATCTAGAAGAAATGGATAAACTCCTGGACACATACACCCTCCCAAGACTAAACCAGGAAGAAGTTGAATCCCTGAATAGACCAATAACAAGTTATGAAATTGAGGCAGTAATTAGTAGCCTACCAAGCAAAAAACAAAAAAACAAAAAAAAAACCTCAGGACTAGATGGATTCACAGCTGAATTCTACCAGAGGTACAAAGAAGAGCTGGTATCCTTCCTTCTGAAACTATTCCAAACAATAGAAAAAGAGGGACTCCTCCTTAACTCATTTTATGAGGCTAGCATCATCCTGATACCAAAGCCTGGCAGAGACACAACAAAAAAAGAAAATTTCAGGCCAATATCCCTGATTAACATCGATGCAAAAATCCTCAATAAAATACTGGCAAACCGAATCCAGCAACACATTAAAAAGCTTATCCACCGCGATCAAATTGGCTTCACCCCTGGGATCCAAGGGGATTCATTTTCAACATATGCAAATCAATAAACGTAATCCATCGCATAAACAGAACCAATGACAAAAGCCACACAATTATCTCAATAGATGCAGAAAAGGCCTTTGATAAAATTCAACACTCTTAATACTAAAAACACTCAATAAACTAGGTATTGATGGAATGTATCTCAAAATAATAAGAGCTATTTATGACAAATCCATAGCCAATATCATACTGAATGGGCAAAAACTGGAAGCATTCCCTTTGACAACCGGCACAAGCACGGATGCCCTCTCTCACCACTCCTATTCAACATAGTGTTGGGAGTTCTGGCCAAGACAATCAGGCAAGAGAAAGAAATAAAGGGTATTCATATAAAAAGAGAAGAAGTCAAATTGTCTCTATTTGCAGATGACATGATTGTGTATGAAAGCCCCATTGTCTCAGCCCAAAAACTCTTTAGGCTGATAAGCAACTTCAGCAAAGTCTCAGAATACAAAATCAATGTGCAAAAATTGCAAGAATTTCTATACACCAATAACAGACAAACAGAGAACCAAATCATGAATGAACTCCCATTCACAATTGCTGCAAAGAGAATAAAATACCTAGAAATACAACTTACAAAGGTCATGAAGGACCTCTTCAAGGAGAACTACAAACCATTGCTCAAGGAAATAAGAGAAGACACAAATGGAAAAACATTCCATTTGAAGAATCAATATCGTGAAAATGGTCATACTGCCCAAAGTAATTTATAGATTCAATGCTATTCCCATCATTGAGAATCCCATCAAGCTACCATTGACTTTCTTCATAGAATTAGAAAAAACTACTTTAAATTTCATATGGAACCAAAAAAGAGCCCGTATAGCCAAGACAATCCTAAGCAAAAAGAATAAAGCTGGAGGCATCGTGCTACCTGACTTCAAACTATACTACAAGCTACAGTAACCAAAACAGCATGGTACTGGTACCAAAACAGATATATAGACCAATGGAACAGAACAGAGGCCTCAGAAATAACACCACACATCTGCAACCATCAGAACTTTGACAAACCTGATGAAAACAAGCAATGGGTAAGAATCCCCTTTTTAATAAATAGTGTTGGGAAAACTGGCTCACCATATGCAGAAAACTGAAACTGGACCCCTTTCTTACACCTTATACAAAAATTAACTCAAGATGGATTAAAGACTTAAATGTAAGATGTAAAACCATAAAAACCCTAGAAGAAACCTAGGCAATGCCATTCAGGACATAGGCATGTGCAAAGACTTCATCACTAAAACACCAAAAGCAATGGCAACAAAAGCCAAACTTGACAAACGGGATATAATTAAACTAAAGAGCTTCTGCACAGCAAAAGAAATTATCATCAGAGTGAACAGGCAACCTACAGAATGAGAGAAAAATTTTGCAATCTATCCATCTGATAAAGGGCTAATATCTAGAATCTACAAGGAACTTAAACAAATTTAGAAGGAACTTAAACAAATTTCTAAATACACAAAAAAAGTCCATCAAAAAGTGGGAGAAGGATATGAACAGATATTTCTCAAAAGAAGACATGTATGCAGCCAACAAACATATGAAAAAAAGCTCATCATCACTGGTCATTAGAGAAATGCAAATCAAAACCACAATGAGATACCATGTCACGCCAGTTAGAATGGTGATCATTAAAAGGTCAGGAAACAATAGATGCTGGAGAGGATGTGAAGAAATAGGAATGCTTTTACACTGCTGGTGGGAGTGTAAATTAGTTCAACCATTGTAGAAGACAGTGTGACAATTCCTCAAGGATCTAGAACCAGAAATGCCATTTGACCCAGCAATCCCATTACTGGGTATATACCCAAAGGTTTATAAGTCATTGTAGTATAAAGACATATGCACACATACGTTTGTTGCAGCACTATTCATAATAGCAAGGCTTGGAACCAACCCAAATGCCCATCAATGATAGACCAGATAAAGAAAATGTGGCACATATTCACCATGGAATACTATGCAGCCATAAAAAATCATTTCATGTCCTTTGCAGGGACATGGATGAAGCTGGAAACCATTATTGTCAGCAAACTAACACAGGAACAGAAAACCAAACAACACATGTTCTCACTCATAAGTGGGAATTGAACAATGAGAACACATGGACACAGGGAGGGGAACATCACACACCAGGGTCTGTCAGGGGATTGGGGGCAAGGGGAGGGATAGCATTAGGAGAAGTACCTAATGTAGAAGACGGGTTGATGGTGCAGCAAACCACCATGGTATATGTATACCTATGTAACAAACCTGCACGTTTTGCACATGTATCCCAGAATTTAAAATATAATAAAAACAAAATCAAACAAAAAAATGTAAGGTTAGGGAAGCATGACAGTAACTACATTCTGGTAATAAACATATCTTTTTTATGAAAAAATTAAAAATAGAGTATTACATAGTAAGAGTTAATTAAGTTAACTATCACTCACACATTACATATTAGGCTTATCAGTCAAAGAAATTCTCATCTCTTCAGAACTAGTTATAATGATACTCTAATAATATGCAGATGTGGCAAGGTTAATTACTCTTCTTGGGAAATATTTGCATTTTAATAATGGCCTTGCATGCTGTTTTAACCTAAAGGCTTAACTCTGATAGTGGGAATTTCAGACACGGTAAGGGGTTAATCTACTTGACTGCTTGTCTCCCTGCACGTGTGGCCCTCTAAGCTTTTCAGTTTGGACCATTTAACCTTGATGTGTGGATTCAGCCCTGGGGCAGGGCCTGGCACTATTTCTCTCTCTCACTAGAAAGGATTACATAACCCTAGCACAGTCACTTGGTGACTCAGTCCCAACACAACTTCAAAAATAGTTTCATGCAATCTTTTCCTGTGATTCTTATAGGTTCCAATGGCTGAGTCCTCATCTTTGTTCCTGAACCTGTACCAGTTTCTTCTAAAGCCTGCCTTGCTATCCCGCTTGTCTCCACCTCCTAGAATTCAGAGACCTCCTGCTGACCCTCAGCCTGCAATTTCTTATTTTACGACCTTCTTATATAAATAAAACAATGCCACAGTCCTCCCACCTGCTGGGACACTCACCCTTTGCCTCCCACAGAACCTCTCTGATACCCACTGTCCACCCATCTGGACCACCACCTTTTGCCAGCTGATGGTACCTCCTATGTCCCTACTGATGTGTTGGGCTCAGTGAATCACATTCTGTTGGTCCTGGCACCAACCACACTCTAGTTCAGGAGCAGAAAGGTGAGAGGCATTTTGCAGAGTTGTTAAATCTCTGGTACCAAAGCCAGGCCTGGCTGATATCCCATAAATATTTCCTCCAGGCATCAAAGCATAAGACATTTCTTCAGTCACTGGAGTCATCACAGCTGCCCCTCCATAAAGTGTCAACACTATCATGCCAGTGGCAGGGAACAGAGGCAACTCTAAACAACAGAAGCAGGGGTCCATATCTGTGGGGTTCTGACTGCCTCACGGCTTTGTGATGATGATACTAAGGATCGCTAAACATGTTTTCATGTTTTCAAAAATTCCTGAAATGCTTTCTATTGTCCTAGAATTGGTGGCCAGGTATCTTTACTTTCTAACAGTGCCATCTATGCTTGCACCATGCACTGCCCCCAGAACACACTAAGAGCTAACAAAACATCCCTACTACTCCCAAGCGTCACACCAGCCCAGTTTACACAAGAAGGCTGGAAGTTGGGAAAGCACATGTGATGTGTCCCATTGCAAGGAGTTCTGTGTTCATGGGGAGAGGCTTTTCCTCTGTTTACCAGCGAGGAGGACAGGCACTTTCTTCTCACATGTAATATCTAGTGTAACATTAGCTGCTGTAATCAGTGAACCCAAAATTCCATTATGGCTCAAACACAATAGTTTCTTTCTCACATAACAATTCAAAGCAGGTTTTCTAGTTCCACCGAGGGCTTTCCTCTGTAAGTGATTCAGGGATTCTGAGTTTTTCCATCATGTGGTTTTGCCATCATTTCCTGGGTCCTCATCATCTGCAACCAGCCGTTAGAAGTGGCAAGAGTGCCTGGAGTGAGCACATCTGCCTGCTAAATGCTTTGACCTGGAAGTGTCCCACATCACTTCTGCTCACAACCCATTGGTGAGAATCAGTCATGTGGGCACACCTGGAGGCAAAGGGGCTGGGAATTGTAGGCCCTGATTGGAAAGCTCTTTCTGAGAGACATGGAGAGGAGAAGGGAGCACAAATCCTAGTGGATATCTACCTACAACTACCACATTACCTAGTAGTATCAAGTGAAGGAGAGAAGGCTTCATGGGCACCACTTGTAGAGACTGAAGGTCCCAGCAAGAAGTGGAGAATATCACTCCACCTCTGGATGGATGCTTACAGAGCTGCACAATCTCAGTCTTGTTATGGAATCACAGAGAGTGGTAATGGAATTGTTAGGATATCTAGACATATGTCATATGCTGATGGGGCAGAAAGGATGCTTTTGAACCCAGAGACTAGTGCTTGCTTTTTGTCTGGATATTTCTAAAGAAGAGCTAGCAGAGTGAGAAATATCAGTAATATACCATATCATGTAAGAAAATAATGGCTGGGACAGCCTCATCCCAGTCCCCCATGACTCTCAGAAGGTATGGAACATACCTCAATGATTTTTAGAGCATCATGCAAAGGAACATAGAAGCTGTAGCAGGAGAGAGGAGACGTAAGGCTGTCAGGGCAGCTACGAGCCAAGTGAGATAATACCCTATTGGGAGAGGAAGGTAGGAACCTGGACTGCTAGCCAAACTGAAAAAGAGATACAATTGGCTCTCTCTGAAGAGATCTCAGTAGCAAAGGTGGTGGTGGGGCCGGGAAACTGACAGAATTTGACACTACCCTCAAGGAAACCTTGAAGACTACCTATGAAAAACTACCCCATCAACTATCCCATCTGTTTGAGCCACCAGCATCTAACAGAACCAGATCAAAACAGAGCTTGGTCAGAGATATCTCCCTACCACACATATGTGGCCAGTTACGTAAGATGACCCCTGCCTGCACCATCTCTCCTTCCTGACTCCTAGCACCCCAGAGGATGAAGACCTAAAAGAGAAGGAGAGATACGGGTGTGTGCACCTTCATCCTCCTCTGCTTCCAACATTTAAAGGTCACTGCTCAGGTCTGTGCTGCAAGGAGAGGGTGGGGGAATTAGTTTTAATAGACTTAGAAATTGAACTGGACTTATAATTAAGCAAAGGTGATAAGAAAGTTCTGAAATCAGCTGAATATGGTGTTAAGAAACAGGAAATAGGGGATTTATCAGAGCATAGCTTAAAGTGGTAATTGGGGAAAATAAAACTGTTATACGCCACTGAATTTAATCTCCTCAATACATTGTTAAACCTATTCCTGAGCCATTACCTGCATGTATTTTCCTGATTCAGAACTAACTTTCTAATTTCAGGAGTGGGGTTAAATGCAGGCTGTTTTTTCTTTAAAGTGTGGGCATTAATTTAGGGAAGATGGTCTGGTAAGCATAGGTAAAAGCCAACCAAGCTTTAATTTGGCCTTCCAATCTCCCCTGTCCCAAAAGGGCCCCAAAAGAAGATGGGGTTCCCAGCCAACAGAAAAATAAAGTTTCTTCGCATTCCAAGCAGGATTTCATGCTCACAGATGGTGAAGAGGAAATGGAGTGGTTCCAACTGTGACTTCCTAAGAAAACTAGGTCTTCTTCCTCCCATTAGGGGAAAAGACAGCACTGGCATAGGTTTCAGAAGGTGCACCCCAACAGCATGGACTAATGCGTTCCATTACCTTAGGCTGTTCTGGAGAGAGTGGTTATAGCCCTGAATCTTAACAAGAAGGCAAGGCCACTTATTCACTGATATATGATCTATTTGGCAGATACGGAACATCGCAGCATGTCAGGCATTCTCTGCTTCGCTGTTGGGATACATCAGTGACCAAACAGAAAATTCCTACCCCAGCAGAGCTCACATTGTGGCAGGGGAGAGAAAGAATCAACAGTGAAATGTCATACATGTTTTTAATGAAGTGAGCGAGCAGGCTGTGCAGTTATCCTGGGGAAGAGCATTCCAGACACAGGCTCCGAGGCAGGAGCTTGCCTGGATTTTTTGAGAAACAATGAGGATGCCAGGGTGACTGGAGCAGATATTGAGTGGAGGGATATGCAGCAGGAGATGTGGTCAGAGAGGTAAGTTGAAGTCATCTTGAGGACTCTGGCTTGTGCTCTGAGTGAAACTGAGAGCCATCAGAGGGTTTTGAGCAAAGGAGTAACATGATCTGAGTTACATCCCTAGAAAGGATCTGGGGCCAGGTCTGGTGGCTTATGCCTGTAATCCCAGCATTTTGGGGGGCCAAGGTGGGCAGATCACCTGAGGTCAGGAGTTCAAGACTAGCCTAGACAACGTGGTGAAACCCCATCTCTACTAAAAATACAAAAGTTAGCCAGGTTTGTGGCGCACACCCGTAATCCCAGCTACTCGGAAGGCTGAGGCAGGAGAATCACTTGAACCTGGGAGGCGGAGGTTGCAATGAGCCAAGATCATGCCACTGCACTCCATCCTGGACAGCAGAGCGAGACTGTCTCTCAAAAGAAAAAAAAAATTAAAGTTAAATAATTAAAATTTAAAAATAAATTAAAAATTAAAAAGACCTGGCTAGGTGTGGGGGCTCACATCAGTAATCCCAGCACTTTGGGAGACCAAGGCGTGTGGATCACTTGAGCCCAGGAGTTGGAGATTATTCTGGGTAACATGACAATATCCCATCCCATCTCTACAAAATAATACAAAAAAAAAAGGCAAAAAAAAATGACCAGGCATAGCGGCGCTTGCCCACAGTCCCAGCTACTCAAGAGGCTGAGGTGGGAGGATCACCCAAGCCCAGGATGTCAAAGCTGCAGTGAGCCATGATCGCAACACTACACTCCAGGCTAGGTGACAGAGTGAGACTCTGTCTGAGAAAAAAAAAAATCATTCTCACTACTTGAAAAACTTGAAGAGAAACTCTAGGGAAGGCAAGAGCGAATGTGAAGAAACTCAGTGGGAGGCTACAGAAATGATTCAGCTAAGAGATTATGAAAACTTGGGCTGGAATAGTGAGAAATTGCCAGATATGCATTTTGAGACGGAGTCTCGCTCTGTTGCTCAGGCTGGAGTGCAGTGGCGCGATCTCTGCTTAATGCTCCACCTCTTGGGTTCACGCCATTCTCCCACCTCAGCCTCCCGAATAGCTGAGACTATAGGTGCCCACCACCGCACCCGGCTAATTTTGTTTTTGTATTTTTAGTAGAGATGGGGTTTCACCGTGTTAGCCAGGATGGTCTTGATCTCCTGACCTCATGATCCACCCGCCTAGGCCTCCCAAAGTGCTGGGATTACAGGTGTGAGCCACCGCACCAGGCTGAGCCAGTGCAGTTTTCTAATGGATTGGATATGGGGTATGAGAGAAAGACAGATATCATGATGTATATGATTTTTTAGTCTGAGCAACTGGAATATGAAGTGGTCATCAGTGTGGGTAGGAATACTGCAAAGAAGCAGGTTTTACAGAGTATATCAAGAGGTCAGCTCTGATCATGTTAAATTTGAGACACCCAGGAAAGGATGTTGAGTTAACAGCTGGATATGTGAGTAGCACTTAGGAGAAAGGTTCAGGCTAGAGATAAATATTTGGAATTCATAGCATATGGATGGTTTTTAAAGCCCTGAGAAAAAATTAGATTGCCAGGGTTGAGGGTGGAGAGTCAGTGTAGACAGAAAACAGAATCAAGAACTGTGCAATGGGACACTGAAATGTTAAGAGGTTAGGAAAAAGAGGAGAAATCAGCAGCAAAGGATATGGAGGAGGGATTAGTGAGGTATAAGAATAGTCAATGGTTTGCTGGTAACTTTATAACATCCAGTTCATCAGAAAAAAAAAAAATCTCAATATATAGAGCTTACAAATTTCCATGATGTAAATAATTCAACTATGGCCAATGTTAAGTTCCCAGTGTGGAATCAACTACTCATGAGTTTCTTAAAACTTTAACAACCATCAGCCCTCATGAGCCAATATTAACCAGCTCCACCACACCGCTTATAAGACTATTATGAATAGCTATAAACCACAACATTTTAAATCAGTTTAAATGAATAGTTTTCTTACAATATTATTTTAAAATGACAAAATCAACATGAGGAGAAATCAGAAACTTGTATAAGCCAATTACCATTCAAGAAGTTGTAATTTTAATCAAAGCTCCCTCTTTCCTCCAAAAAAGAATCACACCCAGATGATTTCATATTATGAGTACTATCAAAGTTTGAGTGAGATAATCACTCTCTGATATAAGTTGTTTAAGAAGTAAAAAGGAAAAGCTGTTCAACTGGCTTTATTAGGATTGTATAATCTTGGTAATTAAACTGGAAAAGGGCACCACAAGATTTGAAAATTTACAGGCCAATTTCACTTTTGAACAAAAATACAAAAGCCAAAAAAATGCTAACTGTCTTAGTTTGAGATTCCTCAAAGCAGATCCTATTATAAGGATTCATGGGCAATGATTTTATTTGGAAGGTGACACAAGGAAACACCAGTGAGTGAGTGAAGAGGTGAGAGAGTAAAAGGAAGGAAGCAAATGCATTTTCAAACAAGTTACCACTGTGAGTAACTTGAGTTTAATCTATTGAGTTAAACTGAAAGCCAGTGTAGAACACATGCTTCGGTGTTATTCTTCCTGAAGAACACGGAAACTGGGTCCTTTATTCTCCCAATATATCAGTCATTCGTTGATGGCTACTCCTGAGATAGAAGAAGTGTTATTTGTCTGGTACGTACAGTCTGGCATGCACACAGGCAGGGGAGGCCCAGTGACCACAGAAAACTCTGAGGCCAAGAATCACAGATGCTGTTAGTCAGTTTGTCACGCACAGAAATGGTCCATACCAAGTCAGCATGAGCAGGACGCAAAAGCACCTACTACTTTAGCTAACTAAATCGCATATTAAATAGAATGTCATAATGCTCAAGTAGGATTTAACACAGAAATGCAGTGAACATTTAAAAATCTGTAATATTATCATGTGTGTAGCACTACATGTAAGTAATTATCTCAGCAGACATCAAAAAGTTATTTAATAAATTCAACACCTATTTATGATTTTTTTTAAGTTTTTAGGAAAAGAAGAGAGAACTTAACTTGCTTTTGGAACAGCTTACATGCATAGATATACATTTCCCTTACCCTTATTTACCAACATGTGAGCAGCTTTACATGATAATGTCAAAAAGCTACCCATCATTGGCTTGATCCTCCCCAGGCTTAGATGACTGTCCCACCTTAGCCTCTCAAGTAGCTGGAACTACAAGCACATGCCACCACACCTGGCTAATTTTTGTATTTTTTGCAGAGATGGGTTTTTGCCATGTCGCCGAGACTGTTCTTGAGCTCCTGGTCTCAAGTGATCTACCCACCTAGGCCTCTCAAACTAGGATTACTAGGGGATGCAAAGAAGCCCATGTTTAAGCAATATTTTTCTAAGTCTGTCCCCAGAATTGATGCATTTATGAAGATGGTCTTGGCCACAACCCTGCCAGCAGCCACTAGGAAAGTGGGGCCATGAGCAGCTGCTATACTGCATGTTTTCAGACACCCACCACTTACTGCCTACACATAGCCATGGCATCTGCTGCATCAGGACATGGGGATGGAGAGCACCTCTACTCACTGTGCTGCCCCCATACTTGTGTGGGGAGCCTTCCTTGGAGCCAATTAATTATAAAATGGATTAGACTAAGAAGGACTGATGCTCTGTCTCTGTGCTGACTGCTCATCAGCATTGCCATCCTCACTTGTCAAAATGGAGCCTGCTCACCCTCTGTCCAATCTGTCCTCTAGATAAATGATTTCTTCTCTGCCCCTCATCACCAATTTTAGAAACCAGTGCTGTTTACAAAATCCACTCTTCCCGCCTGAAAATATCTGTTTCAGCACCAAGGACAGAAGCCCTCCATTTCTTGGTTGCATGAGTGGGAAAACATACCATTCTAAGAACTGTACCACGTTTAAGGAAAATGTCTTCAGCTGGGAAAAAGGGTCTCATAAATATTGTCTGATTATTCCTGCCAAATTGACCAACCCCTGTGTTATTTTCAGGCCAGCTCATGAAATGAAAGCCATAAACACTAATAGTTGTTTTAAGCAATCCCCGATTCTCTTAGTGTTCCAGTAGCACCTACCGCAAAGAACTGTAATTTTTTTGATAACTTCTCTGCATCCCCCATTAGACAATAAGCTCCTGGAAGGCAGAGGTTACAACTTCTACTTGATCATTCCTAGCAACTTGCATCTTGCACTGGGCACATAAAGGCTGTATAAATGGTTGCTTAAATAAGTGATATGTAGAAGCTGATGATAAGTCTAAATAAAAACCTAGAGGATGTATTAAGCTTCAGAACTAAAATCAAGGGGGAAATTATACTATCACTTTCTCATTCCTCCCTTGGCATCCTCACCAACTCCAAGCCTCTCCCATCCCATTCACTCAGGTTACCATCTTAAATCAAAAGAAGAAGAATAAAGCTATTTTTATGCATCCAAAAATATTATCTAGGAGCTAAGCATGGCTGAAGGGATGGGAAAGGAAGTTCTATGAGACAGGGGCTAAAGGGGAATGATCTCACTCAAGGTAATGTCAACTCCCAAAGTCAAAAGAAATATCAGGGAAAGAAACAAAAGCATGCAAGAGTGCTCAGTGAAAAATGCCAGGAGATCATCCAAAGCCAAAGGGGCCATAAGCAGGCATTGAAGTCAGAGTACAGAGTAAAGATTTAAAGTGGGTAAGATGAAAGCAAGAGCAAGCATAAGTGAAAGTCATTATCTTTTAACATGGAGGCATGAAGGAGAGAGCAATTCATGCTCCCTTTGTGGATGCTGCATATCAAGATAGTTTAAGATAAAGTGAATACAAATCTTTCTTAGTGTAATTTTCCAAAATAAAATTCATAAATAACCCCTAGCATAAACACAGACAATTTTTTTTAATTTTTTTTATTATTATACTTTAAGTTCTAGGGTACATGTGCATAACATGCAGGTTTGTTACATATGTATACTTGTGCCATGTTGGTGTGCTGCACCCATCAACTCATCAGCACCCATCAACTCGTCATTTACATCAGGTATAACTCCCAATGCAATCCCTCTCCCCTCCGCCCTCCCCATGATAGGCCCCAGTGTATGATGTTCCCCTTCCCAAGTCCAAGTGATCTCATTGTTCAGTTCCTACCTATGAGTGAGAACATGCGGTGTTTGGTTTTCAACACAGACAATTTCTAATCAAAGAACTTAGTCATTTCTGCCATCACTGAGTGGCTCCAGACATAATTTAACAGCAGTTCAAATTTAATATGACATAAGATATTTAAAGAACTGTTCACTTGGTTTTACAACAACACAGAAGTGCTCTGTTCCAAAATGATGCACTTTTCCATGAAAAAAGTTGATGCTGAAGTATCTAATGATTCATAAGCTCTGATGCATACTGTTGCAGAGTGAAGCAATATGGAAAAGAAATTCCACTCATTTTTCAGAAAGTCAGTTTCTCATGCATGATCTTACTTTTCAACTACTCATCTGTGCAATGAATGAAAAGCATAATTTAATTTGATCAAATTTTTATTTTATTTCACTAAATATCTGCATTGAAAGAGAACAATTTATTGCATGGCCATATGAAAGCTTTGACAGGTCACCCATCTAAGTGGCCATGACTTGCCATGATAATGTCAACTTTACTAACAAATAAACACTGATGGTTGGAGACAACCATTTGAGTATTCTGCTGCTGGTGAAACATACCTAACAGTGGCTTAAGGAATTTATAAGTTAATTTTTCTCACACATAAAGGAAGGCTCCAGGTAAGAAGCCCAGGGCTGAACTGGCAACCCTAGACTCATGAAGGACCCAGAGCCCTTCTATCTTTCTCCTCCACCATCCTTGGCTCATGGTCTCCATTCCCAAATCACCGTCTCACCCAAAATGGCCGACTGGGCTCTAATGATCATATCCAAATTCAAGATAAAACAGGTAAAGACCAAAAAGTCACACAGCTGTCAGTTCATCTTTTAAGCAGATTTCCCAAAAGCCCTAGAGGCCAAGTAGACTAAGAAGTGTAGACTTTAGCTGGCACTTTTCCAACCAGAACAAAAAGGAAGTATTGTTACTAAGGAAAGAGAAAATTAATATCAAGTACCTGAGTAGCCCCCATTATATGGACAAGGAAAATAAAGCCCAAAGTGTCTGACTGTCTTGCCCAACCTCAAAAAAACTGGTAATGATACATTCCAGAAAATTTTCACAGGCATCCATTCATTTCTCTCTTCTGTCATCCTAAAAGAACTTTGATTTTCTTCAGGTATTCACTTCTCCTACACACAGAGTCAAAGCTATTGACACATCTACCCCCAGAGACGGGCTTGATTCATTTAAAGGCCATCCCATCTCCTTTGCTATAATGAGCTCCAGACCAGTAACATGAAGTCAAATGAGTCAATTAGACACAGAAGGGTTTTTTCCATGGCTTCTGGAAGTTTTCTTTGATCTTCTCAGAAGAAATCCCCAGAAGTAATATTTTAACTCCCTCAATTATCTTATTAGTAGGTATGAGGTCTCATTCTAGGGCAACCCTTCAATATCACCCATGTAAACAACATACAAGAAGGAGAGAATAAGAAAATGGCGGCTGCGTGCAGCGGCTCACGTCTGTAATCCCAACACTTTGGAAGCCAAGGCGGGGTGGATCATGAGGTCAGGAGATCGAGGTCAACATGGTGAAACCCCGTCTCTACTGAAAATACAAAAATTAGCCGGGCGTGGTGGCGGGCACCTGTAATGCCAGCTACTCGGGAGGCTGAAGCAGTAGAATGGCGTGAACCCAGGAGGCGGAGCTTGCAGTGAGCCGAGATGGCGCCACTGCACTCCAGCCTGGGCGACAGAGCGAGACTGCGTCTCAAAAAAATTTTAAAAAAATAATAAAATAAAATAAATTAACATAGTGGTCTACCTTACCTCTGGATTCCAGGTAAATTTTCCTATTGCTTAGGATGATTTCGGTTTGGTGGTTCTTATTGTTGTTGTCGGTTTTTCAGACACACCTGGTTTGACACTGGTTCCTGCTTGGTTGCCTCCAACATCCTGCGTCCACATTCTTTCCATAGTGGAAGCCATTCTACTAACATCCTAGGGCCTGACAGCACTTGAAAGTATCATTAAAAAGGCCATGTAAGTAACAACAAGTTCTTGTTTGAATTTAGACTAACCTTAAGGATACTTCCACATTTAGCTATTCACCATAGTAACTATAATTAAAGTTTCCTCTTTTTCTCTGTTTTCACAAAAAGCCATGTTTTCTTTCTCTACCAAAGCCTGGTATCATAGTAAAGGTCACAGCATGTCTTCTCTACCTCAACAATCATGCCAGCCTTGCTGCTTGACACAGATCAGGCATCTCTTGATGTCCCATTGCTTAAGCCTGAATATATTTCTCACTGTGGCTGATCTCTGGCTCCTGCAGCATGTCAGTTGTCTCCTGAAATTGTTACTTTCTTGTGCATATTTATGGAAGCAATCTAATCGGCTGAAATTGATGCTGCTACATTTGAGGGGAGTTTGTATCATAAATACTATTGCAGCTTGAGTAAACATGCCATGGCCAAAGTCCACCAATAGGTTAACATCCATCAATGACTGCGTTTTCAGAATTGTACACAAGCTGTCTTTACTGATGGCTGTTTACACATCCAACAACATTTGTTGATACCAATGCTTATCATTATTGAACTTTTAAAGCTTTTTTTTGGCTGTGCTAAGTATTTTTGTGATCAATAGTTAAGTAAAGAACAGGCCATTAGAGAACGTAAGCACATGTGTCAACAAATGGACAAATATTGATGGGATTATTAATGAATTTTATCCAGTTGATGGTCATTTGCTATAACAGAACATGCATAAATAGATAATAATGTCTATAATTAAAGTTATTCATTTACATCAAGACGGAAGAAAGCGTTCGATGTAATATTTGTAAAAGTAAAGAACATTATCACATTTACTCAAAACGAACCTCCTTACATCTCAGTTATCAATATAGTTTGCTATAGTCATAACTACCTATATAAAAAATGTACTTTAACCTCAGACAAAATCATAAATTACATGTTTGGAGTTTGTTCTCTGAAGTCTGTCCTTACTCAATAGTTTTAAACAATGACTATTTCTTTATAAAGGAAGAATGTCTTACCTAAACTTAAAAATAACATTTGGGCAGTAAATGTTAATAAATTTGCTACAAGCTATTCTGTTTTCCAACTGTAACCTGATTTTATTCTTTATTCAAAACACACACTATATGTTATATATGAGGGTAGAAATGTAAAATGTTAAAACTTAATGTCGACTCAATAATCATCAAATACAGCTCCCTTATTTCACAGAAAAAGAAGTTGAAGGCAGGAAGGTTAAGTGATTTGCCCAAGGTAATGAAGATAACTTAGCATTTAGAACCTACATCTAACTCTTGGCCTGTGATCTTTCTATTATACTAAACCACAGTATTGGGTAATTACCACTGTTTATAAATGATTACAATCATCATTAAATGTAAACTTTCATTCATTTGCACAGTAACTACAGTTTTTATTAGAGTACAAAGTCTACTTGGAATTCCCAAGTGGATTGACATTTCTATAATATTTCCAGGTCCGGAAACAAAGTTCTCAATTTCAACCTATAAAAATGTCTAATTGTAAGGTAGAGTTTATGCCATGAATACAGATTTCAAAGAATTCAAATAGAACAAAATATATTTAGTACTAAAGCTATGTATGAATGTAAGATGAATGTTACTCAGCCTAGGTCCAGTGATTCAGAGACACTTGCTCTGTTTTGAAAAATCATCATTATAGATGCTAACACTGAACTATTAATTTATGAATACACTGGCAAGTACAAATAAAAACAAAAATTGGCATATAAAGACCAAAATTGATTTTCCAGATTTCTAAGAACCATTAAATTTTTTTATTTTAAAAATGAAGCGGGGGCGGAGCAAGATGGCCGAATAGGAACAACTCCAGTCTCCAACTCCCAGCGCGAGCGACACAGAAGACCGGTGATTTCTGCATTTTCAACTGAGGTACTGGGTTCGTCTCACTGGGGAGTGCCAGACGATCGGTGCTGGTCAGCTGCTGCAGCCCAACCAGCGAGAGCTGAAGCAGAGGGAGGCATTGCCTCACCTGGGAAGCGCAAGGGGGAAGGGAATCCCTTTTCCTAGCCAGGGGAACTGAGACACACAACACCTGGAAAATCGGGTAACTCCTACCCCAATACTGCGCTTTAAGCAAACAGGCACACCAGGAGATCATATCCCACACCTGGCCGGGAGGGTCCCACACCCACGGAGCCTCCCTCATTGCTAGCACAGCAGTCTGCGATCTCGCGGAAAGGCAGCAGTGAGGCTGGGGGAGGGGCGCCCGCCATTGCTGAGGCTTAAGTAGGTAAACAAAGCTGCTGGGAAGTTCCAACTGGGTGGAGCTCACAGCAGCTCAAGGAAACCTGCCTGTCTCTGTAGACTCCACCTCTGGGGACAGGGCACAGTAAACAATAACAAACACAGCAAAAACCTCTGCAGATGCAAACGACTCTGTCTGACAGCTTTGAAGAGAGCAGTGGATCTCCCAACATGGAGGTTGAGATCTGAGAAGGGACAGACTCCCTGCTCAAGTGGGTCCCTGAACCCTGAGTAGCCTAACTGGGAGACATCTCCCACTAGGGGCAGTCTGACACCCCACACCTCACAGGGTGGAGTACACCCCTGAGAGGAAGCCTCCAAAGCAAGAATCAGACAGGTACACTCGCTGTTCAGAAATATTCTATCTTCTGCAGCCTCTGCTGCTGACACCCAGGCAAACAGAGTCTGGAGTGGACCTCAAGCAATCTCCAACAGACCTACAGCTGAGGGTCCTGACTGTTAGAAGGAAAACTATCAAACAGGAAGGACACTTACACCAAAACCCCATCAGTACATCACCATCATCAAAGACCAGAGGCAGATAAAACCAAAAAGATGGGGAAAAAGCAGGGCAGAAAAGCTGGAAATTCAAAAAATAAGAGCGCATCTCCCCCGGCAAAGGAGCGCAGCTCATCGCCAGCAACGGATCAAAGCTGGACAGAGAATGACTTTGATGAGATGAGAGAAGAAGGCTTCAGTCCATCAAATTTCTCAGAGCTAAAGGAGGAATTACGTACCCAGCGCAAAGAAACTAAAAATCTTGGAAAAAAAGTGGGAGAATTGATGGCTAGAGTAATTAATGCAGAGAAGGTCATAAACGAAATGAAAGAGATTAAAACCATGACACGAGAAATACGTGACAAATGCACAAGCTTCAGTAACCGACTCGATCAACTGGAAGAAAGAGTATCAGCGATTGAGGATCAAATGAATGAAATGAAGCGAGAAGAGAAACCAAAAGAAAAAAGAAGAAAAAGAAATGAACAAAGCCTGCAAGAAGTATGGGATTATGTAAAAAGACCAAATCTACGTCTGATTGGGGTGCCTGAAAGTGAGGGGGAAAATGGAACCAAGTTGGAAAACACTCTTCAGAATATCATCCAGGAGAACTTCCCCAACCTAGTAGGGCATGCCAACATTCAAATCCAGGAAATACAGAGAACGCCACAAAGATACTCCTCGAGAAGAGCAACTCCAAGACACATAATTGTCAGATTCACCAAAGTTGAAATGAAGGAAAAAATCTTAAGGGCAGCCAGAGAGAAAGGTCAGGTTACCCACAAAGGGAAGCCCATCAGACTAACAGCAGATCTCTCGGCAGAAACTCTACAAGCCAGAAGAGAGTGGGGGCCAATATTCAACATTCTTAAAGAAAAGAATTTTCAACCCAGAATTTCATATCCAGCCAAACTAAGTTTCATAAGTGAAGGAGAAATAAAATCCTTTACAGATAAGCAAATGCTTAGAGATTTTGTCACCACCAGGCCTGCCTTACAAGAGACCCTGCAGGAAGCACTAAACATGGAAAGGAACAACCGGTACCAGCCATTGCAAAAACATGCCAAAATGTAAAGACCATCGAGGCTAGGAAGAAACTGCATCAACTAACGAGCAAAATAACCAGTTAATATCATAATGGCAGGATCAAGTTCACACATAACAATATTAACCTTAAATGTAAATGGACTAAATGCTCCAATTAAAAGACACAGACTGGCAAACTGGATAAAGAGTCAAGACCCATCAGTCTGCTGTATTCAGGAGACCCATCTCACATGCAGAGACATACATAGGCTCAAAATAAAGGGATGGAGGAAGATTTACCAAGCAAATGGAGAACAAAAAAAAGTGGGGGTTGCAATACTAGTCTCTGATAAAACAGACTTTAAACCATCAAAGATCAAAAGAGACAAAGAAGGCCATTATATAATGGTAAAAGGATCAATTCAACAGGAAGAGCTAACTATCCTAAATATATATGCACCCAATACAGGTGCACCCAGATTCATAAAGCAAGTCCTTAGAGACTTACAAAGAGACTTAGACTCCCATACAATAATAATGGGAGACTTCAACACTCCACTGTCAACATTAGACAGATCAACGAGACAGAAAGTTAACAAGGATATCCAGGAATTGAACTCATCTCTGCAGCAAGCAGACCTAATAGACATCTATAGAACTCTCCACCCCAAATCAACAGAATATACATTCTTCTCAGCACCACATCGTACTTACTCCAAAATTGACCACGTAATTGGAAGTAAAGCACTCCTCAGCAAATGTACAAGAACAGAAATTATAACAAACTGTCTCTCAGACCACAGTGCAATCAAACTAGAACTCAGGACTAAGAAACTCAATCAAAACCGCTCAACTACATGGAAACTGAACAACCTGCTCCTGAATGACTACTGGGTACATAACGAAATGAAGGCAGAAATAAAGATGTTCTTTGAAACCAATGAGAACAAAGATACAACATACCAGAATCTCTGGGACACATTTAAAGCAGTGTGTAGAGGGAAATTTATAGCACTAAATGCCCACAAGAGAAAGCAGGAAAGATCTAAAATTGACACTCTAACATCGCAATTAAAAGAACTAGAGAAGCAAGAGCAAACACATTTGAAAGCTAGCAGAAGGCAAGAAATAACTAAGATCAGAGCAGAACTGAAGGAGATAGAGACACAAAAACCCTCCAAAAAATCAATGAATCCAGGAGTTGGTTTTTTGAAAAGATCAACAAAATTGACAGACCACTAGCAAGACTAATAAAGAAGAAAAGAGAGAAGAATCAAATCGATGCAATTAAAAATGATAAAGGGGATATCACCACCGACCCCACAGAAATACAAACTACCATCAGAGAATACTATAAACACCTCTACGCAAATAAACTGGAAAATCTAGAAGAAATGGATAATTTCCTGGACACTTACACTCTTCCAAGACTAAACCAGGAAGAAGTTAAGAAGTTGAATCCCTGAATAGACCAATAGCAGGCTCTGAAATTGAGGCAATAATTAATAGCCTACCAACCAAAAAAAGTCCAGGACCAGATGGATTCACAGCTGAATTCTACCAGAGGTACAAGGAGGAGTTGGTACCATTCCTTCTGAAACTATTCCAACAATAGAAAAAGAGGGAATCCTCCCTAACTCATTTTATGAGGCCAACATCATCCTGTTACCAAAGCCTGGCAGAGACACAACAAAAAAAGAGAGTTTTAGACCAATATCCCTGATGAACATCGATGCAAAACTCCTCAATAAAATACTGGCAAACCGGATTCAGCAACACATCAAAAAGCTTATCCACCATGATCAAGTGGGCTTCATCCCTGGGATGCAAGGCTGGTTCAACATTCGCAAATCAATAAACATAATCCAGCATATAAACAGAACCAAAGACAAGAACCACATGATTATCTCAATAGATGCAGAAAAGGCTTTAGACAAAATTCAACAGCCCTTCATGCTAAAAACGCTCAATAAATTCGGTATTGATGGAACGTACCTCAAAATAATAACAGCTATTTATGACAAACCCACAGCCAATATCATACTGAATGGGCAAAAACTGGAAAAATTCCCTTTGAAAACTGGCACAAGACAAGGATGCCCTCTCTCACCACTCCTATTCAACATAGTGTTGGAAGTTCTGGCTAGGGCAATTAGGCAAGAGAAAGAAATCAAGGGTATTCAGTTAGGAAAAGAAGAAGTCAAATTGTCCCTGTTTGCAGATGACATGATTGTATATTTAGAAAACCCCATTGTCTCAGCCAAAAATCTCCTTAAGCTGATAAGCAACTTCAGCAAAGTCTCAGGATACAAAATTAATGTGCAAAAATCACAAGCATTCTTATACACCAGTAACAGACAAACAGAGAGCCAAATCATGAATGAACTTCCATTCACAATTGCTTCAAAGAGAATCAAATACCTAGGAATCCAACTTACAAGGGATGTAAAGGACCTCTTCAAGGAGAACTACAAACCACTGCTCAGTGAAATAAAAGAGGACACAAACAAATGGAAGAACATACCATGCTCATGGATAGGAAGAATCAATATCGTGAAAATGGCCATACTGCCCAAGGTTATTTATAGATTCAATGCCATCCCCATCAAGCTACCAATGAGTTTCTTCACAGAATTGGAAAAACCTGCTTTAAAGTTCATATGGAACCAAAAAAGAGCCTGCATCTCCAAGACAATCCTAAGTCAAAAGAACAAAGCTGGAGGCATCACGCTACCTGACTTCAAACTATACTACAAGGCTACAGTAACCAAAACAGCATGGTACTGGTACCAAAATAGAGATATAGACCAATGGAACAGAACAGAGTCCTCAGAAATAATACCACACATCTACAGCCATCTGATCTTTGACAAACCTGAGAGAAACAATAAATTGGGAAAGGATTCCCTATTTAATAAATGGTGCTGGGAAAATTGGCTAGCCATAAGTAGAAAGCTGAAACTGGATCCTTTCCTTACTCCTTATACGAAAATTAATTCAAGATGGATTAGAGACTTAAATGTTAGACCTAATACCATAAAAATCCTAGAGGAAAACCTAGGTAGTACCATTCAGGACATAGGCATGGGCAAAGACTTCATGTCTAAAACACCAAAAGCAACAGCAGCAAAAGCCAAAATTGACAAATGGGATCTAATTAAACTAAAGAGCTTCTGCACAGCAAAAGAAACTACCATCAGAGTGAACAGGCAACCTACAGAATGGGAGAAAATTTTTGCAATCTACTCATCTGACAAAGGGCTAATATCCAGAACCTACAAAGAACTCAAACAAATTTACAAGAAAAAAACAAACAACCCCATCAAAAAGTGGGCAAAGGATATGAACAGACATTTCTCAAAAGAAGACATTCATACAGCCAACAGACACATGAAAAAATGCTCATCATCACTGGCCATCAGAGAAATGCAAATCAAAACCACAATGAGATACCATCTCACACCAGTTAGAATGGCGATCATTAAAAAGTCAGGAAACAACAGGTGCTGGAGAGGATGTGGAGAAATAGGAACGCTTTTACACTGTTGGTGGGATTGTAAACTAGTTCAACCATTATGGAAAACAGTATGGCGATTCCTCAAGGATCTAGAACTAGATGTACCATATGACCCAGCCATCCCATTACTGGGTATATACCCAAAGGATTATAAATTATGCTGCTATAAAGACACATGCACATGTATGTTTATTGCAGCACTATTCACAATAGCAAAGACTTGGAATCAACCCAAATGTCCATCAGTGACAGACTGGATTAAGAAAATGTGGCACATATACACCATGGAATACTATGCAGCCATAAAAAAGGATGAGTTTGTGTCCTTTGTAGGGACATGGATGCAGCTGGAAACCATCATTCTTAGCAAACTATCACAAGAACAGAAAACCAAACACCGCATGTTCTCACTCATAGGTGGGAACTGAACAATGAGATCACTTGGACTCAGGAAGGGGAACATCACACACCGGGGCCTGTCGTGGGGAATGGGGAGGGGGGAGGGATTGCATTGGGAGTTATACCTGATGTAAATGACGGGTTGATGGGTGCAGCACACCAACATGGCACAAGTATACATATGTAACAAACCTGCACGTTGTGCACATGTACCCTACAACTTAAAGTATAATAATAATAAATAAATTTTAAAAAATAAATAAATAAAAAATAAATAAATAAATAAATATAACTATTAAAATTATACTTAATAAAAAAATGAAGCATAGCTATATTTCTAAAAAGATGTCTTATAAAATCTTAAAAGGTAAAGACTGCATTGATAAATTAACATATTGATAGCTAAATGGATGACTACTTGTTTGTATTTTATATCCAAATTATTCTGGTAATAGAAATCAATTTTAAAACATAAAAACAAGCATGCTAAGACACTTACATAGGTTCAGAAATCACTGTCTGGTTTTAAATATCTTAATGCCATCTCCGAATTTTCTTTAAGCATATAAAGAACTCTATTCAAAGTGTTTATGTATGTATGAAGCATAAAGAAAGCTTCCGAGATAAGGTGTTCCTATTATTGTCCAATTGTTTTACTAGTTACTATAGGTAGCCAAGCAAGTTACCACTTAGTAAGCAGATACTGTGTGACAGGCATCACTGAGCACTGGGTAGATACCAACTTATATAACCATCCCCCAGATATTATGAGATCATTGTTATTATCCCGTTTGTCATATGAGAAACCTGAGGATCAAAGAGGTTAATGATTAGCTCAAGGTTGCATGGCAAATTGGTATCTGTCTGTTCCAAAGCCCACACTTCTTACCTCTGGATATTCCAAGCGGAATAACTAGTGCAGTGCATTACACTGCAGAGCATAATCTCTCCCCACATGACACTGTCCTGGGATACTGAAAATGTTTCTAAAAATAACTCCTTTGATCACAAAGGCATCCATCTGGTCTTTCTCCAGCTATTCCAAAGTCATTGTTTCTTGTACTCAGCACCATATATCTAAAAGCCACTGCTGCTGCGTTTTCTGCAACTGGAGGTTTTTCCTAAGCAAATCTACTGTTCTGAGGGATTGCTCTGAAATCTCTATTCCTCATTAAATTATGTTGGCCATGAAAAAAATAGTAATAACTTACACTTTCATTATAAACTAGAAAAATGCTACTAAATTCATGTTCTTTTCTTTGATCGTAACAACCTTGTGATGTAGATAGGGTAAATATTATTTCCATTTATCTGATGAGAGACACTGAGTTTCAGATATGAGATGTGGAACTTCCCCAAGGTCACGGAGATGGGATATGGCAGACCCATGCCTTAAACACTGAATTCTAAATCCAATAATCTTTCTGTTATGCCTAACATCCTCCTACTGATGGCCCATGCCTGCCTGAAATCTCTTGTAGAATGAGGATAAATAGATACTATCTCAAAGAAGATAAGAAAAAGAAGGAGAATACAGTAATACTAACCTACTCCGGTGGACTTTGCTTGAAGTTGCCTCCTCCTTATCCAACTCCCATTCCTTGGTAAATAGTCCATTTGACTCACTACCCATATGTTTTAGAGGAAACGAATCCCCTGTCTGCCTTCAGGGGTAGGTAGACTCCTAATCAGCATAATTCAAACATCTAGTTAGAGCTTTTGGTTAGGAGGGGGTATATAACCTAGTCCAGGCAAAAGAGAGTGGAGAAGATGTTTGCTGGGAACTTTTTTTCTTCTTTTTTCTTTTTTTATAGCACTAAAATAAAAACCTTTTCACAAAGACAAAATTAATTAGGACACTTAACATCTTCATTAAGAGTTTTGTACTCCAGCAAGGTGGCAGGTTGAGCTAAGGGGAGTTGGGAATCAGGTATGATATTTTGTCAACTAATGACAAGAAAACTGATGTCTGTTAGCTAAGGTTATTGTATAATTGACTCCAGTTGATGTCATCTAAGAGCTAATAAGATCGTATGCAGGAGAAAAACTCGATAAAGTATAAAGCACTGAAGAAATGCAGAGTGGTGCTATAAGAAAAAATTATTCATTATTATTATCAATATGACAGTTCTTAGGGGTGTCAAAAATCAGGCAATACACTTTTTGTCCTTATTTACATATAACATTAATGGGGTCAGGTAAGAATCTCTAAGCACAAGACCATGATTATTATGCAAAATGTTTCGGGAATTGGGTAACTTACGACTGCATTCAATTGGATAGTAACCTCAATAAAAAGGATTCCATGGTCAATAAAGTTTGGAGAATGTTTTCACCTGATTAGGATCTTTTCCTCCTTCTTCTGGTAACATGTCCCAACCCCACTCCCACTCCATGTGGTTTACGTGACACTAACCCCACCTCCCAGAACTTTGGTGGGCACAGGATATAAAACAGACAATTATCATATTCCATTTCCCTGAACTTAGTGAGTGCTTAAGGAATGGGCAAATGACCCCAGTCAGTTCAATGAAAGTCAGCTCTGGACTTGTGCTAGAACTGTCAGAAAAGAGGTACTCTCCTTCCACTGGAGGTGTTAATCTGGTTGTTTTTTTAAGTGAGCCCAGAGCCATTTGCCACCTTAGAGGAGAGTTTGACTAAGGATGAAGCTAACTCAGAAACAAACAGAGCTGAGAGATGAAGGCAGATACCTAACCATGCTCTTTCAGCACCTGGACACAGCTGTGCTTGAAGTCCCTGACCTTTCCATTACATGTGCCTCCAATTTAGAGGACCATTTCCAGGGAAGACTAAAAAGTCCATGTCACAGCCACATTCCCCTTACTGCCCACTCAATTATAGACCACATTAAGACTGGCAAACTGCTGGACACCAATCGTCCTCCCAGCTCTGTGTACCCTTCATTCATACACACAACCCCAAAGCCTACACCACGGAATAATTTCTCAGTTCTATTAAACAACTCAGAATTTTAGGTAGTTCTACTCCTCCTCTTGTTTCTTTTATTGCAAAGGCTCAGCCTGGCCAACACACACATAGTAGGCTCTCAGGAAATGTTTGTTTGATGTCTGTTGAACAAATAGCCACAGGACAACTGTTGAGAATTTCTCTCTGGAGAATACATAGGTCAGATTCTATCTTTAATTTGGTCATTCAGAGTTTATTTTGGCTTAGTCAACAAATGACTGAGATCTATGACCATCCTGAAGAGCATTTCTCACCTAGTGAGCACCCAATAAGTGTTAGCCGTATAATTTTTGTTTTTAAAGTCTTTGGCTTGATACCATTTAGGATGGCTATTAAAAAAAATAAGTGTTGGCAATGATAAGGAGACACTGGAATCCTTGGGCATTGCTGGGAGAATCGTAAAATGGTGCAGCCAGTGTGGAAAAGAATATGACAGTTTCTCAAAATATTAACCATAGAATAATCATACGATTCAGTCATCCCACTTTTTGGTATATACCCAAAAGAATTGAAAGCAGGATCTCAAAGAGGTATGTGTACGCCTATGTGCATAGCAGCACCATTCACAATAGCTAAAGTGTGAAAGCAAGTCAAGTGCCCACCAACAGAAAAATGGATAAACAAAATATGCTATATGCACACATGGAATATTATTCAGTTTTAAAAGGAAGAAAATTCTGACACATGCTACAAACATAGATGAACCTTGAAAATAATATGGTAAGTAAAGCAAGCCCACTACAAAAGGACAAATACTGTATGATTACACTAATATGAGGGACCTAAAGCAGTCAAATTCGTAGAGACAGAAAGTAAAATGCTAGTTACCAGGGACTGGGAGAGAAGGGTATGGAAAAGTTTTTATTTAATGGGTACAGAATTTCAGTTTGGGATGAATTTTTAGAGATGGATAGTGGTGACGGTTTCACAATAATATGACTATAGTTAATGCCACTGAATTGTATCCTTAAACATGATTAAAAATGGTAAACTTTATGTTATATATATTTTACTACAATAAAATTATTTTAAAATTAAGTCTTCTAGCCTTCCTATTGAGGCTGAAATAACATGCACCAAAAAAAAAAAAAAAAAAAAGAAAGAAATGCTTTTTAATTTGCATCTTTTTCCATTTGTTCACATAAGCATTTCCTCCACAAAGATCCTAAACTAGCCCTAGCCTAATCAGGGGAGGCCTCTGGCCACAGCAATTATTTCCATTTTTCACATCATTGGTGGTTATTTTGCCATCACTCCCCCAACCTAAACCAACATATACACAATATATATAATTTGACATTCCTTTATCTTGTAATTCACTTACCAGATATGAAAAAAGGCCCAATTCTCAAACATATTCAATGCTACTCCCTTGATAGACACACTCCCTTTTCAAAGCCAGAGGTCATGTCACCTTTCTGAATAAGGCAAACATTCTATCATTGCTCTCTTTCACACTGACCCAATTTCTCTTGTTTGATGAGGATTCCCAACAAGCTGAAAGCGTTAGCATGTGAGAGATGACCCAAGTTTTATGCAGAGTTCATTTAATAAAGAATCAGGGATGGCAAATCTTACTTATAGAATTCAAAGGAGATGGCCATTTGCTTGTTAAACCAGTCATTGTCAGCATCTGTTCTGGACAAAACAATGACAGCCTTTAAGCTATTGTGAGACAGGATTAAGTTTGCTTCATTTCCCATTATAGTTTAAAGTACTTCCAATGATAGCTTAATTGATACAAATGTTCCCAACATTAAACATAGTGAACACAGCAGCAGTCAATAAAGCCAGGGTACGGGCATTAGGGAATGAGGAGTGAGAAGGAAGCCATAGGCATTGTTATTGCAATAACAATGGATCACCATCCTCACCATATCTTCAAATCAGAAGGTGGAGATCCAAAAGAACACACAGAGAAGCACAACACTGGAAGCAGACCTTGTGGATGAAGCAAGCTATTGCAATGATGATTATCGGACAGTAAGTGTAAGTGAAGCCATCCTTATTTCTTATAACAGCATAATCCATGAAATAAGTGCCTCCTATTTGATCACCAATTTAATAGATAAAGCCTCGATTGAATACCAGTATATAAATATAGATTGAAATAAGAAAAAAATTCAATGTGCCTCCTCTACAATAACACAGGGCTTGGCTGCAGGATTAAATGTGGAATCTGCAGGGTCAGACCTGGAAGGCAGTGAGCTGGTGTCTGGTTCAGGACTTGGTCAAAGAAGCCAAGTCATGTTTCAAAATCCAGGAGTTTGCTAGAAACTCCTCCAAGCCACATGGGGAAGATGGCCTGAGCCAAGTTGACCACAGAGCTAGGGGTCAAAGTCCAGAATGACTGGCCAATCTGAAGACAAATGGCTGCAGGGAGCAGCTACTCAGGTGGAATGACTGAATCCTCGCAGCAGAACACAGTGGTTTTCGCCCTCAGTCATCTTAAAGGCACTCTTGGTACCTGAAACAATAAGACTTAGGAAACCTTAAGGCAAAGATGATTCAACACTACAACATTTTGTGGACGGAGGGGGAGTAGGGCAGCCAAGCTGTGAACTCTCCCTCCCTGAGGATTCTGGAAGGAGACATCTTGGTTGATGATTTAGGTCTTCCCCAGCTGGGACCTGGAGGAGATAAAGGCTGGAACTTAATTCCTGTTTCTAAATTGTCTCATCATTTTCATCTAATGTACTGGAACACTTTGCAGAGTCTTTGGTCTTCTTAAGAGCTTTAAGAAATGAGTAAATAGATAAAATACTCTCATTTTCTAAAAGTCATTGAATTAAATAGGAGAAAGCTTATACACAGCAGGTGAATACATATCCTTAAAAGGCTGACAATAAAATAATCACTGTTTTACACGATGGATGCTTACTCAGAGGGTAGTGGTTTGCTTGCCCATCTCATAAAGGGAATTTGCTGCAGGCATAATTGGCCCACTACCAGTATAATCCATTACGCACTTGGTGGCAATCACATGGACTGCTGAGACTGGAGCAAGCTAACAATCCCATTAGAGTGAGCATCATTTCTTTCCCTCCAATTCTCTCTGTGCTTGTTGACATTTTTGTTTTGTATTCAAAGCTGTTGCTGTGAATGCTGCCTCAACAATGTAAACTTTTGTACATGCAAAGTTGGCTTAAAAGGCTACTCCTTGACCTGTGGTCATTTCCTCATCGTCTCTTGTTGTAATGAGTCATTGGCTGGTGGCAATGGCAAGAAAATGAAGTTTGCTACACCTGAGGCTCGGGAACTCTGCCAGTGGGCCCAGGGTCTCCTTTATTCAGCATGAGCTGGCACTCTCCTCATTGCTGCACTCAGTGTGGCCACTCACCAGAACTACTCCCTACCCTGCCCCAGGAAAACCACACAACTCTTGGATTGTAGTGTTGAGTCAGTGGAAAAACTGTTTGAAGAAACCTGTTCCTATTCCCTCATTTTTGTGAAGAATAAATGGGAGGAGCATGGGGAGCTGCCATGGCTGAGCTCACTCAAGTAGGTAGTGGCTGAGCCTCTTTAGTCCCCTTCATATCCATCTTCTTATTGTTAACAACACAAAGAATAGTCATCAATATTGAACAATGATAACCACCAGGCACTTTATGCATATTGTTTCCAAACTTCACAATTCTACAGTCAGGCATTATTATGCCCTCTCAGAGGTTGGTACATTAAGCCTCAGAAAACTTGAATGGTTTGCCAAATAACACATCATTAATTCATAGTTGAGTTTGGATACAAACCTAGGTCAGTTTGAGTCCCTGCTCCTTCCCACCATGATCTCAGCAGTATATGGGACAATTCTAGACCCCACCACTCTCAGGCTCCAGAGAACGATTCCCCAGCACCCATGCTAGCTGTGACTGTCATATCCTCCTACAGCCCAGACAGGGTAAACTTCCAAGCATCAATCCCCTTCTATATTGTGAGATAGGTCTCTTAATATACTGCAAAGTTTTTCCTAATGTTTATTATAGAATGCGTGCTTCATCATATCCTTAGATTATTTACTGCAACCATTGCTCTTATGTCAGATATACTGACATAAGAGATGTTTTCATGTGGTGTAAAAGAATGGGGAGTGGAATCAACTTGTAGCATGATGGGAACTCATGTATACATCTCTCCTCAGTGGAAGACTGTGGCATCTCATGTAGTAGCCACTATAGGATTTGGATGTTTCAGCTGTTTGTCTGCACATGCCTAATACAGCAAAGCTAAATCTCAGGAATTCCAGTGTCAGTGTGAACAAGTGGCCCATTCTCCAGAGCCAGTGCTACCTGGCTCCCTTTCTTAGACTTCCTGGGAGAGACTCTAAATTTGTAGTCTGGCGTTGATCATGATTTATTCTCTATTTTGACCTTAACAAATTATATAAGCCCTCTGAGCCTCTGTTTCCTTGTGTGTAAAGCAGGATAATAACAACCTGACAAGAATATTATGAGTACAAAATGATTTAAATGTCTTAATACAGGGTCTAACACTTAGTAGGCCCTCAAGAAGTGATAGCTTTCTTTTCTTCCCTTTTTCTCTGCTCCCTCTCCCCTGCAATCACCCCGATCACTTTCCCTTACTGACCTACCTCTTTTGATGCCCCTGCTGTCACCAAAGTGACATTCTGCATTCCCTCTGCTATTTGCCTGCCTTTTCCCTATGTATGATGAGAACTCGGGTAAGAATGGACTAATGGTGGCCCGTTGTTCTGGGGAACTTAGTTAGGAAAGATAAAGAGAAGAGTAATTGAGATGACAGAATCAAGGATTGTTAGTGATGGAAAAAAAAAAACCTATATGGTAGAGACTCTTACCATTTGCTTTATCTGATTCTACTCTCATTCCATGTAGAAGAAAGTATTATTCCTCCCTACTCACCTTGTGATTGCAGTGGGGTCATGTGAGTCATCCTGGACTATGAGTTGTGGGCCATGGTGATGTTGCATCACTTCCAGCACAGAGCATTTAGTTGCTGGTGCAAGGTCCTTCAGCCCTGGTCTTGCCACCCAAGGTGAAGTCTGAAGTGTTATGTTGAGACAGGACATCATAAAATAGTATTGATTGACTATATGGAGCGGGACCGACAATGGGTACATAATGTGAACAGTAAATACACTTTTGTTATTTCAAACTACTGTAAGTTCGAGCATGTACATTACCACAGAATAACAGATTGAATATAACAGTCCAATCATTGGCTTTCATTTTGTATTGACAGAGAATAATCTATAGAATATAGCAGTCTAAGCCTTGATTTTCATGTTGTGGCCTCTTGAAAAGGGGTGGGTTTTTGGCCTTAGTAAACAAGATATTTTACAGATCTTTTAGGAAGCAGCACCCAGACTGGGAGACAGATCTGTGAAATGTGAGTTTTAGCTCTGGCTCATCTACTGACTAAATGGTTCTAATACAGAACCATTTCTGTATTGTTCATGGCTGTATCCCAAGTATCTAAAATATGTTGAATAAATGAATCAACACTCCCATATTCCAATTGTTAGAACAAGAAAACTACTGAGGTTAGTCAAACCCTCTGAGTCCTAACTTTTCTCATCTTTAAAATAAGAGCTAGTATCTCCCAAAAGATGGAAAATATATCATCAAAGGCACTTGCCACTCAAAGATCCTTGCTACTCAAAGAGTAGTCCAATAATCAGCAGCATCAGTATCACTGGGATTGTGCTGGAAATGCAAGCTCTTGAGTCCCACCCCAGTCCTACTGAATCTAATTATGCATTTTTAACAAGATCCCCTAGATAATTTCTATGCACATTAGAGTTAGAGAAATAATCATTTAGATGGTACTAGGACTCAACATTAAATGGCCTGTAATCACATAGTGGGAAGGTTATTCCTTTTCCAGTTATCATTCAACTTTTTGGTTACTTTATGGAGAAAGTTTGATGTCAATATCTTTAACACCTTGCTAACAGCTGCTAATATCCTTTTTAACAAGGAGAAAGCAAGCCTTAGGTTCCTGGGTAGGCAAAGGTATTTATCTTGACTATAACAGCATTGTTTTATTCTCATTGTGTTTGTTTAAATGGTTGCCTTGTATTCATGGCAACTGATACCAGTTTTCTATTTAAGGTAGTGATGAAAACCTCTTTAAAATAAATTAATTTAGAAAAGTGAATGTAATTAAGGGAAAGAAACACATAATAAATGGGAAGAACTCTTTGCTTTAGTGATTCCTTCCGTGTAAAGGAACTCCATTGGTTTGACAATCCTGACCTCTGTCTTGCCTCCATAGTTTCACTGATTAGGCAACTTTATTTACTCTGCATGGGGTAGGGGTGGGGAAAGTGTAAATTTAGGAATAAAATGAGCATTCTTAGGTCAACATTCTCCTTCTTCCTTTTGAAATTTAAATACTTAGAGGATAATTTACTCATAGATAATTTGCTTATAAATTTCCAGTCCAATTGGTAGGATTGTAGCAGCAGGTTGTTTGTTTAATAGATCTTTATGGTGTGCCTATGGTAACGCTAGGTTCTGGTTGTGTGCCTTATTTTCTGTCTTCCTGCTGCTCAAAGGTACTGCTCCTTTTGAAAAGTTCCAGACCAGCCTCTAGTCAGGCTATCACAGTGTCTTTGGTTTCTCAGCTTCTGAATCTGCTCAGAGGCAAGAGTCAGGGGTACTGATGAGCTTGGGGTCCTTTTAGAAGAAAGCATCAGGTACTCATTTTCATTAATCATGAGACAAAAATGGAGAATTGTTTTTAAGGCATCTGGCCAATTCCCTCATGGCCTAACCACCATCCATTCAAGCAGGTCAGTCATGAGGGATTGTAGTCATTACCCTTTTCATGACCCTATTTTGGCAAAAGGCCCTAGATAAGAGTGCTCTGCTGTTTCCCTGGAGAGTAATCGTTTTTGTCTCTGAGCTCCACATTTGCTTATGTTAGTTCTCTATCACTTAAGTGGTGCCCCTTTATTCTTCATTATATTGCTCTGTTGTATTTCCATCATGATACTTAACTCCACTGCTTTGTTTACTTGTTTATGGTCTGATCCCCTGCTCTAGACTGTAAGCTCAAGGAGAGCAGAACCATTTCTGCATTGTTCACAGCTGTATCCTAAGTGTCTAGAATATGTTGAGTACATGAATCAACACTTCCACATTCCAACTGTATGAATAAGAAAATGAGGATGTGTACTTTAAAGATCTAGTTAGTAGTCACTTTGTAAGATCATTGTTGAACTCTGGAACTGAGATTTTCACCAATTGTTGCGGCCGTGCATGGCTCTAAATACAAATTTTTGTCTGCTGCATTCTATTTCTTTGTTCATTAATGCTCTACTTACAGTTGGAAAGTGTTTGCAGTGACTTATGATAAAGTCAACAATCATCATGCAAAAGACAAGAGCTTATAAGTAAGGGAGGACCCAAGATGAACCTTTACAAGAAATCATTGCTAGGGTATAACTTTCTACTGCAACCTATGCAAGATCTGTTCTCTAAGCTTCCTTTTCTGCTCTTCATGGATAAAGTTGACTTGGACACTTAAAACTGCTTTGAAAAAATATATATTCAGACTCCTTGAGCAATTTCTGGTGAAACTGTCCAAAATTTTCTGAAATTTATGCTTGTCTAGGTAACTGCTCATAAAGGCATGATGGCCAAATCAAATGATTCCATGCTTATTTTTCCCTTTCTCATGTTTCTTGATGTCAGTGGAGAGGTAGGTAGGAGTCAGAAGCAGCATTTTACCTAGCCCAGACAATTTTTTCAGTGGTATAGATAGGAGCATGGTTGACACTTTCTGGTCTTTTAGCCTCCCTAAATACAAAGAGGTCCAGATTGGCAATTTCCAAAGAATATTAAAGGGAAGTACACCGGGAGATAGGACTGGAATCTGCTTAAGGTTGGGGGGTTCCAGGAGTTCCTGGTTCGTGTGAGGATTTCATTGAGCTTATTGGCAGTGGATTAGAAACACATATCATCATTCAAGCTGCTGATAAATGTCTAGAGTTCGTTCCTAGACTCCAAATGTTTTTTCTTTGAAATCAAGCCCTTTTGAATGACCAACCCAAGTCAGTTTTACCTAGCAAAGGCAGAAAAGTCTAAACCCTGCTGTCTTGAAATATAGGCACAAACTTCTCTCAGATAGTAAATATTCATAACTATTGTGATTGTGACTGGTGTTCTAAAAATGAAAGACCAGGGAAAAATGGAGATTTAAGTCAGAAATTTATCACAGAAAAAGGTGAAACAAAGAACACAGTTCAATAATCACATCCCCTGAGCTACAGGCATACATGCAGACTTAAAGAAACACACCAACCACTTTGGGAGGCGGAGGCGGGCGGATCACGAGGTCAGGAGATCGAGACCATCCTGGCGAACACGGTGAAACCCCATATCTACTAAAAATGCAAAAAAAAAAAAAAAAAAATTAGCCAAGCGTGGTGGCAGACACCTGTAGTCCCAGCTACTCGGGAGGCTTAGGCAGAAGAACTGCATGAACCTGGGAGGCAGAGCTTGCAGTGAGCCAAGATCTCGCCACTGCACTCCAGCCTGGGGGACAGAGCGAGACTCCGTCTCAAAAAAAAAAAGAAAAGAAAAGAAACACACCAACATTTTAGGAGCTGTGTATTCTGTGACAAATCACATCTTCCCATGTCATCACCCTCATAGTTCATTTGGACTAGAATAGACTCAGGGTTTTCTTCAGTCTGTAATATTAATACTCCTTACCTTTTACAGTGACTTCTCATGCACTATCCCATCTAAACATCACAACCCTCTTATATAGAAGGCAGGTAGACATTCCTTTCCCATTCTGAAGATGAGAGTCTGAGAATTTAAGTGATTTGTGAAAGATCATATGATAAGTAGCTGGCAGAGCCTGCACTAAGTTTCCAAATTTCTGATTTTTTAACTTTACACTTTTCCTACCATGTCTCACAGCTTCTTGGTGATCCCAGGAGGTCTAATATATCCTGCAGAACTATTGAAAGCTTAAAATATGGGGATATTATCAGGCTTAGATGCTCATTGAAGGCAGTAATTAACTTGAGGTAGGTGGACTTAACCAAGACTGTCCTGGCACTGATCAAGCAACTTTCTGGGAAGAACCCGTGGCAGACCCACAACATAGAGCTAGATTGGAATTGCTCCACCCTAGAGAAGGAGTGTCAATCAGCCAGTATTATCCCCAAACACAAGATCAGTGAATTTATTTCCAAGGGTAGGAGAGTTATGTTTTTTTGCCTCCCATGTGTTTTGAGGGCTTGGACCAAAGTGCAAGAATTTATGTAGATAACTTTCCAATCTACTCAATGCTTATTAAATAATTCATTCAGTGATGTGGCCAAGCATGCCTGGGTTGGTCTCATCTAGTCCCAATCCTTTTGGGACATAACTTGGCTCTGGGACACTAATCTTAAAGGAGCCAATACAAAATATAAGCCTTCTCTCTCTCGTCTCCACTTAGACTGGTACCTGTTTAACCTGACCTCACAGATACCTCCTTCCATGTTTAAAAAGATGCTTTCACTGCATTAGCACACATCACTTCCTTCTTGCTTTGTGAAATTTATTTTAACGGAAGTGGGGGAAAAAGAACTCTCCTTTATTGAGCTCCAAATATGTGTCCAACTCCAGGCTAGGCAATTCTAAAAACATGATGATTTCTCAATCTCATGACAATCCTGCAAGGTGATTATTTCACAGATGAGAGAAGAAAAGCTAAAAAGTTAAATGCTCCAAGGTCATACAGATTGGAATCCTAATGTGTCTTCAAATGATGATCTTTGCACCCCTAAGATGTTGTGGACCCAAAGATAAATTTGAGCTTTGGAGAAAGGAGGTGGGTCTTGTCTTCTTTAGGAGGAGAGGAGAAATCAATCTCTCTCATTTTTTCTTTCCAGTAGGGCTCAGGGATGTGGAAGTTTAAGAGCAAGGAAGGCTTCGCAGAGGATGAGGGAAGCTTCCAGAGGGCAGGAAGGAGGTCTGGACACCCCAGTCTAGCAGGGGCAAGCTGTGGCAGATGCCTTCCCAACACACAGACACTGCAGAGTCCTGCTGGTCCCTGCTTTCCCACACGGCCCCCTCAGCCTCCCCGCAGCCTGAGATAAGACACTGGAGGTCATACCTGGAGGCTCAGAAGGCCAGCGAGGAGTTGTGACCGGCAGACGGGGGGGACGGGGGACGGCAGGCCAGGTGGGAGGGGGTCTGGTGCCAGGCTTGGGCTCAATATGTAAGGGGTTGGGCAGCCCACGTGACTCCAAGGAGGCGGAGACAGGCGAGCTGGAGGGAGGACGAGCAGGCGCGGGGAGGGGTTCGGAGGTGGGGGCGCAATCTGAATAATTGAGGAGCTGTTCAGCAGCCGCGGCTGCCTCCTGCCTTCCTTTGCCGCCACCACCACTTCCCATCCCAGCTAGAGAAACAGCTCCGCGCTGGAAGTGAGTTCGGCCAGCTACCAACCTCGGCAGCCAGCCCGTCGCCTCCAGCCCCCACTGGGTGAGTGAACAGCCCCCTTTGCTACAGTTTGTCCCCCTCGGCGACCCCCGCGCCCCAGCGGGACCCCTGCAACTGAGATGGCCGCCTCTCCCGGAATGACCCAGGGAGCCGGAGTCACCGGGAGCGGGGGACCAAGAATATGGCGCGGAGGCCGAGGGCGCCCTCCGGGAAGGGGTTCCCTGGAAGAATGGAGGAGCTGGGTCAGGCTCTTTCTGGCTCTGGCCCGGAATGAGGCCCGGACCGCCCGCAATCTGGGGGCACTGGGCTCTGACTCGCAGGAGCTACCGGGCGGGGCGGGGGCCAGCGCGGCTGCGGCGCCGCCAGAGCGGGAGGCAGAACGGGAGCCGCGAGCGGCGTCCGGGCAGCCTGGGTCTCGGCAGACGCCGGGCCCGTCCTGTCCCCCGCCTTGGCGCGCACCCCGCACGGGCAGCTCCGTTCTCCACCTCGGACCGAGCCCATGAAACAGAGACGCTTTTCCAGCCGCAGACCGAAGGAAGGTCGGGAACAACGTCTGCCCTTTTGCCTGGGAGCAAACTCCTCAAAGGGACTCCCGCCGAGCCCCGCTCCCCGACCAGGCCGGTGGCGCCCCGAGGGGCGTCTGTCCCCGGAGAGTGGTGACTCGCCCGGGGGCGGCAAAGAGAACGTGACGGGAGCGGTGTCTAGGGGAGCTCCCTGCCCAGAGCCGACAGCCCCAGCAAGGGGAGCTCTCCTGCACTGCTTCACTCCTCAGTCTCCTCTCTTCCCCCACTCCAAAACACATCAGCTCCCCTCTAATCCAAGAGGGTCAGGCTAGGGCTCCGTGGCCAACGGGGAGGAGCCCCCATCCTCCTTCTCTCTCCTGTGTCACCCCGCCCGCTCCCCAAATGAGTATTTTATATTGCAATTGAAGAGTGAGCAAAGCAAAGGCAGGGAAGAGATGCAGGAAGGCAGCAGCGGGGCTTGCGTCTGTTCCTGGCACTCCTCATTCCCCCACCTGTGTGAAGCTCGTTTCCTTGAGGTTTTGAGAGGAGAGACTCAAAGGAACGGGCTCTGGCGAAGGGATCCCCGCCTGAGTGTCGGGGTACGTCACTGGCTCGAGTTGCCCAAGGGCCGTAGAATGACAACCTGCCTCCCCCTAGGTACAGGGTCTAGGAGAGCGCCTGGGTAAGGTAGCTCTCCTCCGACCGAGCGCAGGAAAAGGCGCTGTCCGCGGTGCTGAAAGTTCTCGGAGGCTGGGTGCTAATACCGCCGCAACCCGCATTCCCTGCAAGCAGAAACTGCGTTAGAACCATGTAAAGGGTTCTAAGCAAGCGATCTAGAGAAACAGATAAAGAAGGGGCTTTGCCTTTCCCGGTTTTCTGCTTCCCCGGGACTCCGCCTGGGTAAAGGTTCTCGGCTTTCCTGGGTGGAAGTGCAGGAAGCGGGTGTCACTTCAGGATCCAGCTTTGCTAACTTGGGGAGCTTCCTCGTTCTACTTCCTGTACCTGAGCAGTGAGTCTTCCTGTCGGTAAAGTGTTGAAAGGCAGTTAGGGATGCTGTTTTGATAATAAACATTTCTGTGGCTTTCAGGAATCAGAGAATTGTTAGGCTACACAAAGGAGGGGCTTCATGGTTATAGCTTTTTCCTCTTCTTAGAACCCTTCTTTCCCCACTGCATGTTATTTACATGCTTTAGATAAAGATCGCTAAGCAGTCCTGTATGTTTGTTTCTTTAGCTAGTCTTTTATATTACAGATAAGATGGGGAAAGGATTGAGCCAACTTTGGGAGGCCTGGTTTGTACTGAATACCTCTGTCGGCTTGGTAATAATATTTCATTTATACTTCACAATAGCTGCCAACCATAAGTTTCACACAGAGAAGGAAACGGAAACTGGATTCCAGAGATTGGATTCAAACTCAGATCTATTTAACTCAAAGTCCAAGCCATTTTCATGACTTCATTTTGGTATTTGGCTCTGAATAGCTATTATTGGGGATTATAGCAGGAGAATGACAAAGAAGGGAGGCCTGCTCTTCTCTTTCACACACTCTCCTCTCTTCCAACCCTTTTTTCTTTAATCCGTTCACCCACTCACTGTCATGCACTCCCACCCTCCCAACTGGTTTTGCATGTCGCTTGAGATACCACCGTTCACACAACTTCAGCTCCAATACTATGGAAACAAGTTAGAGAACTAAACCAGCAGGCTTTTCTAGAAGAGTAGCAGGGTTTCAGGAAGTCTGGAGAACTAGAGTCCACATGTACTTTCATATTAAGAATTATACTATTGAATTTTAGGACTAGAATAGCTTTGAATAACATTTAGCACCATTGTTTTACGTGAAAGAAAACTTGGAAACCAAAAGACGGTCATTAGTCTAAGCGACATGATTGAAAAATTAGAACCCAGTTAACCTGATTCCAGGCCCAGTGCCTTTCCCACTATTTCCTGGTGTCTGAAATACTCTTCCATATTGCTTCTTTGATTATATTTGACAAAACGTCAACATCAGTGAACTATATAAAAGAACATACCAAAAATACAAACACTTAACATACAAGCATTCCCCTTACCTTTCTTCCAGCTCCTTTGTCTTCCAGCTCTTTCCCCTCTGGTCCTACTATTCCAGTGTTGTCTAACCCGACATACCTGGGAGATATGACCCACCTTCCTCAGTAACAGTTTTCTCTGCAGCAGCAATGCAGAAATGAGAATGGTGGTGTGGCATTTCTTTACTTGCTCTATGTTGTCTATATCTCCTCTTCTATGACCTATTCTCCAAAAAATAATTTTCCCAAAATTGGTTACCCTAAGCAGCTGCCCATGTTCTCACAGGGACTTGGAAAAGGCCCTAATAAGACCTAAGGATTTTTATTTAAAAAGAGCATTATAAGTGTTAATATCTATGAAATGCTTATCACATGTGAGGCACTATGCGTAGTTTCTTCATCAATCATTTTACTGAATTATCACAATTCTGTCAAGTAGGTATCTCAATTAAAGATGTTCTTAGAGTTCTAGTTCACTCTAACATACATTGAAACCTGATATTCTGTTCATTTCCTCTTTCTTCTCTTTCCAGCTCATAGTGAAATCTCATCTTCATTAATCGGATTTTTGTATTTAATTGATAGTTCCATCCTGCTCCAAAACTTAGCATTTAGAAATTCGAATTCAATTCAAATGGCACTGTTTTGCTCTCTCATCTCTTAATATTTACCAAACATATTCTCCCCATTTGTTATTCCTTATTTTAAAATTCCCATATGCCTCCTTATTGATAATGCCAACATTCTGCTTCAAATCTTCTCTAGAGTCAATTAAGGTATAATTTGTGATTAAATACATAACTTCTTTTGTACCTCCACTAGGTGATCTGTCAAGAATGCTATTGTTGAGGTGCTCTGGGCCCTGTGAACCAGAACCTTAAACTGTCTAGAACTACTCTGTCCAACATGGTATGCTAGCCACATGTAGCTATTTATATTTAAATTTTAATTAAACTTTTAAAAATTAAAAATTTAGTCCCCCAGTCACTCTAGTCATATTTCAAGTGCTCAATAACTCTATATGGCTAATGATTACTATATTGGACAGGGCAGACATCAGAAAATTTTTACCATTTAAGAAAGTTGTGTTGAATAATGCTGCTTTAGACAGTACTAAACATACCCTCACAGCAACGAAGAACTAGGAACTGGGAAGAAGTAAGGACCTACTCTTCCTTGAAGCTTCTGCCAAGAAAGGCAGAAAAAGCCACTTATGCCTAATACATCACCAACAGCCCAAAGATACCTAAGACAATTAGGCTATGAAGGAGTGTGCATATCTTACTTAAGGAGCTGGTAGCCTCTTGAGTTTGCTTCATATGAATTCTATGTTATTATAAAGTAAAATATTCCATGAGTGAGGTTTGCTGGTTTCCTGAATTTTGACTTAGATATAACCTGAAAGTTCCAATTCAAAATCCAAGTTTATAGATAATGTGGATATGTAATAACATGTGTGTGTGTTTATCTTGTCTTAGTAATCATAGTATGGTAGACATGCAAAGAATATAAGACTTGGAGTCAGTAGTATAGGTGCCGCTTACTACTTGGTGACATTATGAGGCCCTCTAGAGCTCCATTTCTCCATCGGTAAGATGTTGATGAGAATTGCCGTAACTACCTCAAAGGACTATTGTGAAACTCAAAGTGTAGGCATGTGAAAGTACTTTGTAAGGAGCATGATTGAATCTGCAATGGTTTATTATTTTATATAGATATGGTACAGACAATGTACAAATAGGGTAGTTCAGGCTGAATGCATTTCTGAATGGTTTTAATCCTGATATGACTGTATTTTTGTCTTTGTTGTCATTTATTTCACTGAAAAGTAGAATGGTGAAGAAAAAAATTAGTTATTGAAATTTCTGGTTTGTTAGATTCTATTAATTGAAATACTGTGCATTCCTTGTGGTTTAGTTTATTTGGTCCTGAACATTTTCTTCTCAGGATTTAAAAAAAAAAATAACTAGGAAGTCTAAGTTGTTTGGAACAGCTTTTACCTTTCAACTAATAGTTTTTAAGTAATAATCAATAATGATCCCATCAGGTAATAGGGCTTCAGAAATAACAAAATACAAGGATTATGGATATTCCTCAGTGTGAGTGGATGAGAGGGATAATTTTTAAAATATATTCTTACTATTTACAAATTGAAATGAGCTTCTATCCATTTTCATAGATCAATTGAACAAGAATAATTCTATTTCATGCATTGATTAAACCAAAATAAAAGTGAAAGTCATTAACTTGACTGAATTATTGAGTTTGCATTAGGGATTCTAACCTTAAATAACGAGTCTTTATTCATTCTCTAAGTTGAAATCTGTTGGGGTCATTAGGAGAACCTTATGCATCTGGCTAACATTTATTCCCAAACCTAGCATCTATGATCTACTCCTGCACTTTGATCTGTGTATGCTATTTATGCTTCAAGTAAAAGTGCTTTTCAGATGCAGCCATACCTTCTATAATGGCTCACCATTTTGATACTTAAATATTTTTCTCTTATAACACAAAGATTAACACAGTGCTCAGATATTGTAGAAAATAAGCCTGGAAATGAAGCTATTCCATCAGATGATTCTTCACTGCATTTATTAGGTTGTTATCATCTTGAAAACTCAACAAAGTCACTTTATTTATTCATTCATTCATTAATGAAGCACCTGAGAATCAAGCTGAGTATGACCAAGGGCATGAGATTTTATCTCCAGTTCCAGAGATCTAGTTTACCTTTGTTAAGAGTTGACGAAGGTATAGATACTACCTTGTAAGATGCTCTCTCAGGTAAATAGTTGAGACGTACACTTAGCCACTGTTTCTGGTCAAGCATGCTGTCCTCAAGCCTTTGTTGCATATGGGACTATATTACTGAGGGAAAAATAAGCGAAGTTATCAACTCTGGCTTCTAGTAAATGATGCTAGCTTTAACAATAAACATATTTTGCTGGATGTCATGATTTATTCATTTCATTGGACTTGTTTACCTCTTGGAAGGGCCTGGATTTTGGAAAGGGGAAAATGCCATAACCTTGGAGCTGAAAAGAGTTTTTCTCTGTCTGTAGCTTAAAGGATTTCTCTAATTGTATATCCCAAGAGATAAAGAGAACTGACAGTGTAGCTTTGAAACCAATCCTTCTAGCATACAATCATCCATTTAATCAATAACATAGTTGAAGAATGTCCTATATTGACATGAAAATGCTGTGGTCAAGGATGTTTGGAACACGTGGATGATCAATAAATATTTGTTGAATTCAGACCATTGTTCCAGGTTAATTCATGCCATACACTCATCTAGCCAACCCTCTCTACCTAGAATTCAGTATCCCCTATGGCATTTTCCTTTAGCAAATAAAACAGGAGGCAAACACAGTATATCAAATTTTACCCTAATAACCACCCTTCTAGCCCTTCTCAGGGCATAAATAGTGATGGCCAAAAGAGACTACTCCTGAGAATTGTGTCTTGCTGCTTCATCCAGAAAACAAAGCATACATCAGCCCAAAGGCCTTGCATTTCACTGTGATGAGGCAACTTCAGAAACTCAAAGCTTAAATGGAGTTATGTGTTCTTTTCCGCTTTTATCTTGAAGGGATACTTGTCATTTCCTTCAGAAAGTATTTGGCTGGCCTTCACAATAGCAGCAGGCAATTGCTATTGTTCCTAAATTAAGAAGAAGCTTAGCTTAGAATGAAAGCACATATATTAATTAGAGGAGAACATCACAGTCTGATGGTTTACAGAATATTATCCTTTTTCAGGAATAATAAGGCTTCCCTTTAAGAGTTTTAACTGGTTATTACTGACAAAAATGAAAGAAAAACAGCTCATTCTATTCTAGCAAGTCAATAAGCAAATGCCTAGAATTAACTGATTCTTATTTGCCAAAGGCAAAATATTCCAACCCGATGAACAATGAATAATCAAGCTGGTTCTCATTGTCTCTTCATTTTTAAAAAATTTTTCCATGTTTTAAAAATAATCAGTAAATAAAAAACAATTCCACCCAGGTGTTTAAACATTCTGATGACAAAAGGGTCTTCACAAATGGAAAGGCTTAACTGTTTGTTAGAGATTATACAACATATTATTATGCCAATATTTTATAACAATCACATAACTGAACTCTCACTTTAGAGAGAAATTGATCCCAGGAACACTCACCTGAGTTAATGTCAGAGGAATATGACTTGAGTCTCCTCTCTCTCAGCCAATTATAGAATGCACTCTTTTGCATTTTTTAACATCATGCATCATTTCATTAGTCATGAAAACTTGTTCAGTCGATGAGTTTATCAAAGATTCAGGTTTATCTTTTATCAAAGATTCAGGGAGTAGGAAAGAGTATGTGTTTGGATTTCAGATTATTTCCCTTTGTACCGCCAGGTGAAAGAACTACTGGTCAAGGACAGTCAGCAGGTAGAAATTTCAGGGGTGGAACTATATGAGCTAGAGGAAAAGATTCAAAACCTCAGCATCATCCATGTTGCAAGAACTTAGGCAAGGATTTAACTCTTCTTATCTTTTTAATCTTCATCCCTAAAAGAAGATATTTGGATTAAATAGTGTACAACATCCTGCAAGTCATAACATTCTATGGTTCAAGGAAATAGGGCCAAGAGCTTGAATAATCCATTATTTGCCTCCTTAAGCCCAAAGAACTGAACATAAACCAAGATTCTTATTTTTACATCATTACTTATCAGAAGCTCTGAATTTCATGCTAGTACTTTACCTAGTAACAATAACGATAATGATAGCTAATACTTATACAATTACTGTGACCTTATAAGGTTGGTAATGTTATCATTGCCATTTTACAGATGAGAAACCTGGATACTAAAGTAATTAAATTACCTGCCCAAATTCACACAGGTAACAAGTTTGTGCTACCATGCTATACCGCCTCTATAAAAACCACAAATCTGACAGACAGATAGCTGATGTGTGCCATTTATAGCGACTGGACACACCAGCCAATCCTCTGGAGAATTTCTATTTTACCTCCACTTTTTACTAGAAGAGCAATCAAGAGGGTGAATAGAACTCCAGGCCTGTGTATGGGAATCCACATTGTCTTTCTGTAAGATGGCTCTTGTGCTTTTGCAATTGATGTCATTGACCAATTGTTTACATGGTTCAGCATTGAATATTGGTGCTCTGCAGGCAGTTGCATTTGGTGAGGACCACTCTGCTGCCTCTTCCCAGAATGTGTGACTAGCCACACCACCAGAAATAGATGGATGTTGATGCAGGATCAATCCAGCACCTTCTAATGCTATAAAAGTCAGCCCCATATCTTCACTATTCAGTAGAGTCTTCTAGCTTCTGCCTTTAGGTTTTTGACTCAGTGTAACAATCCAGACAGCTTTTATGGTAGAGAGGGAGAGCTCCCAGAGAGTCATTTCCTGCAGGTAGGCTTGGGTCAAGGCTAAGACTAAAGCTTTCAAAATCATGTTGCGAAAATCCTTTTCTTCTCATTAATCCTATATTAACAAATTAGTCATAAATACAGTACACCACAGTACCCATCTATTTCACTGTGGATTTCAATGTATTGAATATACAAATGGGCATTTAGCTCTTAATATGGTATATCTAGCCAGCTGAGAATGCTCTGACTGTAGTCAAATATGTTTCTTCTTTAGCTCTAGTTTCTGGCTTGTTAAACTAGCTGCATATCCCATCAACACCAAGGCCAATTACAGAATGCATAACTCTACTTCTTCCTCTGTGGTTTTCTAGCTACTCTGTGGGGAGGGGGATGGCCTAGGAGTCAGAAGATCTGGTTTCCAGACTCAGCTTTGAAATGTACTACCTGTGACACTTGGGCCAGCACCATTCACTGCTTCAAGGCTGAACTTCCTTACCTTTAAAATAGGGGTAATAGATCTTGCCCCTCACATTACAAATTGGGTCAATGAGATGGCATTCACTGAAGCTCCTTGTTAACCATACAGTGTCCAAAGGAAAGAGATGGATTTGCCACCCTTTCAGTCTTTCCCAGTCAGAAATTACTCTCAAGTTGTTGATACCCAATTCTGAACCAGGGTTAACAGCTAAATCAATGTCTTTAAGGTTAAGAAGAACTTGGATCTAAATTTGTAAATCTAGAAAATGACACTTATAATAGGAGAAGCCTCCTGGTTTCTTCTAAATTAATGATCCTCAGCCTGGGGCAATGTGACCTCAATAAGGGGTATTTTGTATTGGCACAGACACTGGAGGAGAGGGGTGTTACTACTGGCTTTTAGTGGACTGGGATCTAGAATGTTAAATATACTGCACTAGACAGAACAATCCTGCAGCATAAAAAATGTCCTGCCCAAAATGCCAATAGCACTACACCCCCACTGAAAAATATTGCTCAGAGTAATGTGCTGTTCCTGGTCCCTAATTCTCCAATTGATACTGACAGAGAAAGTTTACTTTTCATCTCCTCCCACAGATGAAATCCTGCCATGCTCATGTGAGATCTGTAATAGTTGTAGTTCAGAAGCATGACCGGACTTCCAGTAAGTTCACCAGTAAACAAAACAATGGGGTCAGAGATCAGTGATTTTAAAATTAGCCCTCAGAAGCCTCCACAAAAAGCCTCCTCCAACCTCTGCAGGGGCAAGGATTCCCAGCAGGTTACTATGCCTATAATGTGAGGGCTGGCCTAAAGGATGGCATTTAGGGATGTAAAATCAGCAAATCATGATTCTAAAACCACTATCTTTGCAATTTATTGAAGAAACATTGTAATATGCACTTGTTTTATGACAAGCATTGGCCTAGCTAGGCACTGGGTATGAGACATAATCCCTGCTTCAAGTCACCAGTAATCTGAAAGTTCCACAGATGTCATCCCCATTAATTATGTATGCAACATGATACATGCTGTAACATATTATGAGGGAGCCTCCAAGGAGAGACCACCAGGAAACAATTCACTTCCGCAGAGGAAATTATAATTGAACAGTATCTTGAATGGCATATAATATTTTTTCAGACTGATAAATGAGAGAGAAAGCTATTGCAGAAATGCAACCAGCATAAGCAAATGCTGAAGGTGTGAACAGAAATGATACACGTGAAGGCTGATGTGCTTACCTGGCTGGTGGGAGGTCATATTGGAAGGACTGAAGAAACTTGAATACAGACAGGTGGATATATTTATTCCGCCAGGGGCTTATCCTTTGAACAGGATTTTTATGAGTATCTTAGGAATGTCATTTGAATTCAGGGCTCATGGAGTCCAATCTTACAACTAGAAGAAATCTCAGAAATCACCCTAGTGTTCTCTTTTCCCTATGTTTTATAGTTGAAGTAGTTAAAACCCAGAGATGTTGAATGACTTGCCCAAAGTCAGCTAGCAAATTTATGGCAGTATAAGAGCTAGAGCCTAGTCCCTCCTCTCAGTTCTCAGTTTTTTCCTGCTCTGTGCTGCATTCGGGAATTTTAGCCATCATTTGAGCATAACCCAATGTAACACACAAAGTGACTATTAAATATTCACGAAGCTCAAGTTTTCCATTGTTCACTGTGAAGCTATACCATTGTTCCTTTGTTACAAGCAGGTGATAGATAAGACCCTGAGCTGCTTCTACATGAGAGCACTCTTCAGAAACACAGACAGACAGTACACCAACACATGAGCATGACATCCTTTGCCTGCCACACACATCCTCCCCTGCCTCATTTCAAACTGCCAGAGATTATGGAGTCACAGCCTGAACAGAAGGCATCTTAATCTCTGGTGGTTCTGTAAATAATATGCTGTTCATGCTTGCATATAAATTATCACAGTCTCTCTATTTTCTAGACGAGGGAGGCTTCAGAAAGATGAAGACGCCTGCACACAGAGCATATAAGAGATAGGATTTCAGACCCCAGAGTTTCAGCCCTCTTCGTAAGATGGTTGAATTTTTCCCTCATCTACATGCTCCTAATAATTTATCCAGGCTTATGGTCTTAAATTTCACCTTATAGCCAAGTTAATCTAGTCTCTGTATATTTAGGTTTCTGAGATCAGTTATTTCTTACTTCCCTTTCTCTCTAGCCACTTTTCCTCCATGCTTCATTCAATAAGCATTTAATAGAAATCATCTAAGCTAATCCATTCAGTTGATGAGAATAGAAACTGAGATCCAGAGAGGTGAAGCCAGTTGCCCAGGTTTGCTCAGTTAAAAGCAGTATGGTGACTAGATTCCCTGACTCCCAGTCCAGTGCTTTGCCCTTCACACTAATACTGCTATTTCCCAAGGATAAATAACATGGCATTTCCCACTCTCAGGCTCCCTCACTCCTTGAACAACCCCACAGGATGGATAGAAACGACTGATTGCGTGTGCTCTGAGGCTCATTCCAGGACCTTGTCTAGAATGCCCACAACTTGTTATCCTTCATGCTGTATTGGTCCATCTATCACATTAAGAGGCTGGTTAGGGCAGAGTTTGACATACTTTCTGGTCTAGAAGATATTTATGATCAATGCCACCACTCAGGTAGTGATCACCGTAGAAAACAGTGTGCTCAGGAAGAAAGAGGGCAGAGTCCATGGCTCCTATCATTTGAGAATGAGGCAAAGTTCACCCAGAGTTTACTGTAAGTGGCAGGATATTAGATTCATAATCCCACAGACCAGGCAATTGGGCAATTAGATGGATTTAAGCAAGATTGGGAGTGGCCAAGACAGTGAAAAAAGACAACTCCCAAACCATTTCTGCTTCAGGGGCAGGGTATTTTGCCTGGATTGATCACCACGATGCATTTCATTAGTATAGACAAAGATCACATTGATAAAAGACTTTTTTAAATCAATTGAACTAAAATTTTCCATTTATATGTAACTTCTCAGGAATCATTTTAAGACAAAACCAGATGGTATTTCAGTAAAGATTATATTGAAAAGAGAAGCAAGTAAGAGGGGAAAGAAACCCCAGAGCTAGCTTCTCAGGTAGGGCTTTGTAGGGTCACGATTGTCTCACAGGCTGATCGGGCTAATTGGGTACAGAAACTTAATTGTATCCGTTTTATCAAGAGTGATCCAGCTCTGAAGAATCTAGCCATGCTCCCCAGGTCCCAAGAGACGGATTTGTTAGCTAGATGCCAATCTAGCCACACACAATAGAAGATGCTTCTAAGTGTGGCCCAGGCTATTTCCTTCCTAATAGTGGGATCGTGAGAAAACCAAATGAGTGGTCAAAGATAACCTGTGGGCACAACATCAGGATTAATGGAGTTGGACAGACAGTCTCATGAAATGTGCCATCCAGGCTGCAACAGAGGCAAGAGAATTCTTTCAAACTCCACCTAAGAACACTTTTCAGGTTACTAGAATAGTTGTGTTCTTCAAAAAAAGGGTCTTGTTCTCTCTGTTTCCCTAGTGGTGAAGAAACTGGCAAATTATTTTGGTAAAAGATGGATTTATCTAGTCTCTATGCAGTCCCCATCTTCCTTAGGGTAATATTCTAGACATGTTATAATACTCAACTCAAACCCTATCTTACTTATATCAGTGGCATCTTGTCCAAAGCCCCTTACCAAATCTTTGAACTCCTGGGCCTAATTCTCTGCTAAGGCAATGAAGATAAACCTGCAAAATCATTCTTATTATTCATGTACTTGTATAAGATCCATTACGATTAGTCTGCTTCTGAGAAAGTTGTTTAATTGTGGATGAGCTGTACAGATGGTGAGAATCACGGTCTCAGATGGCATGGCACTTGAATCTTACATTAGTGATGATCTTTTATTGGTCTCCTTTAGAGAGTTCCGGTAGATGCCACTGATTAACCACCAATAATAAATAAACCATCCGAGTGCTTGGGTTATTTCTGTAAGGGACACATCTCTTGTATTTTGTGCTAATTCTGTTTGTGTCATTTCAGAGAGCACTATGATCTTGCCTTGCTCTGAGTGCACCTGAGTCTGGTTTATCCTTGTCAGTAATCTCCATGTGTGGACCCTGACATTTGAAACTGAATCTGTTAGTCACTCTCACTACAGAAAACAGTCATGTGGCGATTATGACTCATCTACAAAACGCTGAAGGAATAGACTCCCAAGAGGTTTTTTTTTAAAATCATGCAACATTGCTACCTCTAAAAGAGGCCAAACAACCATTTTGACTATTTTTATTTTCCCCTGGAGCTGACTGGTTATCCTGATACTGAGTAGGAACAAACTACACAGACAGTTTGGGATTCGTTTTAGATTCTGTCCTAGTCACAAAGACTTTTGACACACTTTCTATTCCAGCATCACAATGCAGAGGAAGAAAATATCTGAATGAGTAGAGACTGTCGTGCCAGAAATAAATTCCTAATATAGACAACTGAAATATGCCAGTAGAGAATTTAACTATCAAAACAGAAACAAGAATTCCTTGTTTCAATACTGTCTTAGTGAATAGCCTCTGTTCTTCCTTTCTGCCCCCAAGTCTATTTCAACCTACAGTTATAAATAAATATTCTGATCCCATTACAACACATTAAGAATCTAGAGAAAACTTGTCATTTGAGTACTATGATATCATCTCTTTACACATATGATTCCAATATAGCAACTTATTGAGTGCTCTTCTTAAAGTCAAGAATAATTAGACAACTATAATACTTACAATAATAGTAGCAATCACATTTACTCATTTAATCATATCAAGTCGATATTATTATCCTCATTTTACAGATGAGGATTATAAAATTTGAATGACTTGCCCAAGTTCTCACAGCCAGTGAAGGTTAGAGTCAAGATTCAAAGACCATGCCATCTGACACCATGATCCTCACCATCTATACAGCCCATCTGCAATTTAAAAATTCTCTCAGAAGCTGATCAATCCTAATGGATCTTATACAAGTGCATGGATAATAAGAGAGTTACTTTGCAGATCTATCTTCATTGCCTTAGCAGAGAATTAGGTCCAGGAGTTCAAAGATTTGGTATGGGACTTTGGACAAGTCCTACTTTTTCTTTCTTTGTTTCTTTCTTTCTTTCTCTTTCTTTCTTTCTTTCTTCCTTTTCTTTTTTCTTTTCTTTTTTTTTTTTTTTTTTTTTTTGTGACAGAGTCTCCCTTATTGCCCAGGCTGAAGTGCAGTGGCACAATCTCAGCTCACTGCAACCTCCACCTCCCAAGTTCAAGAGATTCTCCTGCCTCAGCCTCCCGAGTTGCTGGGACTACAGGCATGCACCACCATGATCAGCTAGTTTTTTGTGTTTTTGGTAGAGATGGGGTTTCACTATATTGGCCAGGCTGATCTCGAACCCATGACCTTGTGATCCACCCACTTCAGCCTCCCAAAGTGCTGGGATTACAGGCGTGAGCCACAGCGCCCGGCCAAGTCTTACTTTTTCTAGGACTGTCACTACATCTAAGAAAGAAATAATACCTTTTTATTCATTTAGTTATTCATTAAATCATTCAACAAATATACTAAAAACTGAAGCTATAATGGGAGAAAACCAGACCAGGAAGCATTAACAAAGATAGGAACCATTGTCTTGAGTATAGTTGCTAAAATAAAAACAATATTGTTGCTAAAATAAAAACAATATGAAGTCCCAATTGACTCAGGTATGTGGAAGATTATGTTCAAGATTTGTTGTTTTGGTTTCGTTTTCTTCATCAGTGAAGTGATTTGAATTGTCTCATGTAACTGTCACAAGGAAACACAATTACAGGCTCTAATGGCCAACATAATATAACTTACTGCTTACAAAAACAAAGGCCTAGATCCTCAAGGCTCCTGTGAGTGGTTTGTGAAAGACAGATTTACCCTAAACTATCAACAATACACACTACATCTCTAGATTTAAATTAATATTCTAGAAGTTCAAGATGTATCTACATGTGCCAGGAACTCATTTCTTTCAGTGAAGGCTCAGATTGTTTGATTATCCCAAAGCAAGAGCACAGGCATAGCACAGAGAGACTAATAAGCTGTAATGGGAGAACTGATGGCAGAAGGGATATTTATTAAGCAAAACAGAATGGGGGTTTTGAAAGGAAGGCAAGTAATTTGAAAGGCCATTTTGTTTAGTTTTAGAGAGTACTAAAGTTTAATCTGGATGATGGACTGGAGTATATTAAGGAAATGTTGAGTGAGAGAATGAAAAAGAAAATTAAGTCAACAATAAAAGAAGGGGTGAGGAATAAAAAAATCACCTGGGGGTACAATGCACACTATTTGGGTGATGGGTGCACTAAAAGCCCAGACCTCACCACTACACAAGTTATCCATGTAACCAAAACCACTTGTACTCCTAAAGCTATTGTTGGGGGTGGGGGTTGGAGAAAAAGCATGGGAAAAAGAGAAAAGAAATTACATTCATTTTTAGATACTTTTTATCCTAGGGAAAGTTAGGATAGAAGGCCTGGGGGCATCTGCTGAGCAGTACAAAGTGAAAATGCATCTCATTCCCCACAATGAAAGACTTTACCAGTGTCCGGGCTTGGGAGTGAGAAGTACAGATAAACAAATAGTTGCCTCTTTCTCAGTTTTGAATCATTCTATTTGTTTCCAATTTTCAGAAATCACTTACCAGAGATATCATCATTAAGCCATTAACTAATGGATCCCAACCACACCAAGCCTAGAGGCCGAGTTTGGACTCTCTCTTTTTTTTTTTTTTTTTTTTTTTTTTTTTGAGACCGTGCCTCACTCTGTTGCCCAGGCTCAAGTACAGTGCGGTAATTATGGCTTACTGCAACCTTGACCTAGCGGGGCTCAACTGATCCTCCCACCTCCGGAGTAGCTGGAACTACAGGCATGCGCCACCACACCTGGCTAATTTTTGTGGGGTATTTTTGTTTTTTGTTTTTGTAAAGACAGGGTTTTGCCATGTTGCCTAGGCTGATCTCGAACTCTTAGGCTCAAGCAGTCATCTGCCTTGGCCTCCCAACGTGCTGGCATGAGCCACTGCGCCTGGCCTACTATTTGGACTTTTAAGGTGATTTTCCCCTCTTTAGGCAAAGAACATCAAGCCTTTCCTAGCATAAGACCAAAAACAAACCAAAAAATCAAGAGGGGATCAGTCATTAGAAAATAAAATAAATTTACCAGCTTCATCTCAGCTTGAAATCTCAGCTTGAATGCAAGGGCCAATTTCTAAGTTTAAAAGTAGGATAATATCAGTTGTCAATGAATTTTTAAGGTGTAACTTGTAGCATGACTGCATCATATCTCTCAGGGTGGTCTATTTCACCTTGCTTTAAATGTTAAAGCAAAAGTCTTGGCTTTGGGGTTTATTTTGTTTCTTTTTTTTTTTTTTTTTAACTGAACTATAAGGTGATCCTCACCAGAATTTGTTTTGGGCTCCGCTTCTTGCAGTTTTTTAGAGAAGCATTTTATGACAAGCTCGGTGGCTGTAGGATGAGTGAAACTCATCTCTCCCAGACCTTGACTGCTGAAGTAAGGAGATTAGACTTTAAGCCACAGGCAGTGGGAGCCACCAAAGGTGGTTGTGACCGGGACAGTGATGGAAGGTTCTGACAACAGTGAGTGGGATGGACGCGACAGGAGAGAAGCAAGAGACAGAGGAGAGAAGCTGGAAATAGAAAGTCAATTCAGGAGACTGAACTGAAAATTGTGCACGAAAAAGAACATTTCTTTGCTGTAGAATCAGGGTCCATTTTTGCTATTTGTTGGCTAATGTTTAACGATGTCACTGAAATCTTGTTTGAGAACTTAGCTCCAGCTTCAAACACTAAGGAGAAAGATGGCCTCTCCTCTCCTTAGTTCTTCACCTGACTCCAATCGCCCCCCCTTTTATTCTCAGCTGGAAGGACTCCTCCACTTCCGGTAAAAGGGTTGGCAGAAATGAGCAGAGGTACAGAGAGGAAGAAAAACCAGATGAGCTTTGCATGCTTGGAAACAAAACAATGTCGAGGAAGCAAGCACCCAGAGGGGTGGAGCTGGGCGGTGGTTTCAGCACAGCCCTCCCTCACTGTGTTAGCCTCACCTCACACAGGTCCCTTTGCTTCTCTGGGCCTGAAATTCCTCTTCTGTAAAACAGAAGCGCAACCATAGATGATTGCCATGGCTCCTTCAGGCTGGAAAATTTATAATATCAGCAGCATATTATTAATTTAAAGATGCATTACATGAATCATATTCAATTCAATCCAATTCCAGTATGAACCACTCCACAAAATGCCAAAGCTCCTAAGGGCAACTTTCCTCACTTTATTTTTCTACCTTCATTTCTTGCTTTTTTCCATTACTCTTCTGGTGCAGTATTTTTCCCCTTTTCCACTTGTTTCTTCATTTTCTAGTAATGGCAGGGAAGGGGTCATTCAATAGGACAAGAAGCTGAGATCATCTGTTTATCCACAGGACAAGGAGGAACCAAGGCCCAGCCAGCCAGCTCTTTCCCACACTGTTCTCTTGGTGACCCTCAACCCTACACCAGCAAGAAGAGGAAGTCAAACTCAGCCTCCCTCTGACATTTTTTTCACTCCTTTCTTCACCAAGCTGCAGGGTTCCGGATGTTTAGACAACTCTGCTCCTCACTGTCTACAGACCTATCAAGGTAGCTGTTGTCACTCCCTGTTCCTAGGAAAAGTATCAAAGAGGGAGACAATTTGCACAACTCTTGTTCTAGCTTAGCTTGAAAATAACCACCATGGACACATGCACATGAACACATGCAGCCCCCAGCCTTTTATCTGCAACTGCCTCTGTTTAACTATAGCCTGCTCAAATCCAGCAGCTCAGCAGAACCATGGCAGCCCCACTCCCAAGGAGAGGACTACACCCTGACTAGTCACTTATTTCCTAGTTCCCTTAGCTACTACCGCAGTTAACCATCACCTCCTGGCATTGCTCATCTCAGTTAGCGAAGAGCCCAGGTAGGGTCTCCTCTACTATGCTACCCTACTCTACCCCACCCCTGCCAGGCCAGGAATTTCTACTTACTGCTTGTAGGTCTCACCTCCTATGCCAACTTGGTTCTCTTTCTTGTGAAACAACTGAAGTTGCCTTGAAATAGTAAGGGCAGAGCACAGAATCTATTTATCCTGGTCTTCAGAGCCTAAAGAGACTAGAGATTTCCTTCTAACAATCAAGGTTTCCATAGCAAGAACCAGATTATTGAATTTCTAGAAGTCCTAAAACAAAACAAAACAAAACAAAAACCCACTCACTTCTCAAAATAGGCCTACAGGGCCTGAATCCACATAAAGCCCAAAGCAGGAAAGACAGGGAAGACTTAGTTGCCAAACAAGTGCTATAGAAAGTGCAAGTTACATTAAAATTAGAGGTAGCAGTTGGTCCACCCCCATCACCTAGAGTGCTGACAACACTTTGCTCTTTAATTAGTATGCACCAGGCATTTCATATACATTAACACAAATTACGGCAACAATCCTACAAGGTGGACATTATCCTCATTTTTTAGATGAAGAAACCAGTGCTTAGAAAGAATATACACTTGTAACAGGTAGGGCAAGGACTGTAACACAGATTTGTCTGGCTTCAGAGACTAGAGGCTTTGTAGAAAGCTACCTTGCCTCTGCAAAAGGATAAACTGCTGAAACATAAACTTCATGAAATAAAACCCAAATCAGTGAACTGGAGGGAGACCCCTGTGTCCTGGGACTACTGCCTCTAACTAGCAGCATGACCCCGGGCACATCTTTTGGGTTTCAGTTTCTTTGTCTATGAAATGAGAGTGTCAGATCCAATTATTTCTTCCAGCTCCAGAACTGGAGAGTGTGCGTTCTAGTCCCTGCATGCCTCCTCGGCAAGCAAGGGACCAGCAGCTACAATCTAACCTCAGCACAACAGATCTCTAACAACAGGAAGTGCTTCTGCAGAGCCTCTGGAAATGATTCAGAATTATTTTCTGTTCTCCAGTGAGAACCTATAATTTCTATCACGCAATTCCCCACTGGTCAGGGCTGGCTTAAGTAACACTCACTGCTGCTTATTACTCCGCCGCTCCACGAAGCTCTGACGACACTGGAGAGAGGATCTGTGCTCCATACTTGTCACACATGGGTTTAAAGGGGTAGTGACTCAAAAGTGAAATGGGGAGAAAATATAAATATTACACACCCACACATAGCTCTTATATGAAAATCCATCACTAGAACATAATAGTAATGATGGAATTATTTACTGAAAAGGATTCATTATTTAATAAAAGAAATCACCAGGATCCCTATCAGTAGTGTGTTCGCAGCTCATCAAAGGCTGAATGTGGTGGAGAGGTAAATACTAAATCTAATGTACTATGAATCGAAGCTAACCAAATGCAGATGAAAACCGAAGAGGGTGCATGTATTATTTAATGTGAAAACGGGATACTGTGTTTGCAAAAATTTGCTTTACACACAACCTTTAAGACCAGTGTTTGTTGGACCGGGAGCGGTGGCTCACGCCTGTAATCCCAGCACTTTGGGAGGCTGAGGTGGGTGGATCACCTGAGATCAGGAGTTCGAGACCAGGCTGACCAACATGGTGAAAGCCCATCTCTACTAAAAAAACAAAAATTAGCCGGGCATGGTGGCTGGTGCCTGTAATCCCAGCTACTTGGGAGGCTAAGGCACAAGAATTGCTTGAACCCAGGAGGCAGAAGTTGCAGTGAGCCGAGATTGCACCATTACACTCCAGCCTGGGCGACAGAACAAGACTCCATCTCAAAAAACAAAAACAGTGTTTGTTGAACTGATGTGAGTGCATCTTTCTTGCAGCAGGAGGCCCAGCAATATAAATCTTTGCAAATGGGCAGGGTGCACACCAGTAAGAGAGGGAGAGGAAGGTGAAGGTGAGATATGAGAGAGCAGATGTAGGCCTAGAAAGGCATCATGGTGACAAATGTTATATTGAATTTTTTTTAAATGGAAGGGTGTTAAGAGAAGAGAGAATGAGATGCAATTATTCAAGTTAAACAACCAAAAAGAAGCTTCATCTAAACCATGTAGAATATCAGTAGGGTTCCTTTAGTCAGCACATTAACCATTAATGGGAGTTTTACAGGTGAATAATATTTCTTGGCCCAGCACAGTGATGCACACCTGTAATCCCAGCACTTTGGGAAGACCAGGCGGTCAGTTGACTTGAGGCCAGAAGTTTGAGACCAGCCTGGCCAACATGGCAAAATCCCATCTGTAGTAAAAATACAAAACAGCCAGGTGTGGTGGTGTGCGCCTGTAATACCAGCTACTCAGGAGGCTGACTCATGAGACTTGCTTAAACCCAGGAGGCAGAGGTCACTGTGAGCTGAGATCGTGCCACTGAACTCCAGCCTGGGTGACAGAGAAAGGCTCTGTCTCAAAAAAAAAAAAAAAAGGAATAATAATAATAATAATAATATTTCTTGTAGCAAGACTGCAGCTAAACAATGACAGAAGCATTGGGAAATCTCATTGCTGCCCCTGTGGTTTACTATCCTGATTTATATTTTTTTAATTTTTTATTTCCATAGGTTTTGGGGGAACAGGTGGTATGAGTACATGAGTAAGTTCTTTAGTGGTGATTTATGAGATTTTGTTGCACCCATCACCCAAGCAAAATACACTGAACCCAATTTGTAGTCTTTTATCCCTCACCCCCGTCCCACCCTCCCCACTGAGTCCCCCAAGTCCATGGAATCACTTTTATGCCTTTGCATCCCTATAGCTTAGGTCTCACTTATGAGTGAGAACATATGATGTTTCATTTTCCATTCCTGAGTTACGTCACTTAGAATAATGGTCTCCAATCCCATCCAGTTTGCTGTGAATGCCATGAATTCAATCTTCTTTATGGTTGAGTAGTATTCCACTGTATATATATACCACAGTTTCTTTATCCACTTGTTGATTGATGGGTATTTGGGCTGATTCCACATTTCTGCAATTGGCGAATTGTGCTGCTCTAGATATGCGTGTGCAAGTATCTGTTTCCTGTAATGACTTTTCTTCCTCTGGGTAGATACCCAGTAGTGGATTGCTGGATCAAACGGTAGATCTACTTTTAGTTTTTTAAGGAATCTCCACACTGTTTTCCATGGTGGCTGTACTAGTTTACATTTCTACCAGCAGTGTAAAAGTGTTTCCTTTTCACCACATCCATGCCAACTTCTATTATATTTTTATTTTTTGATTATGGCCATTCTTGCAGGAGTGAGGTGGTATCACATTGTGGTTTTATTTGCATTTCCCTGATCATTAATGATGTTGAGCATTTTATCGTATGTCTGTTGGCCATTTGTATATCTTTTTTTGAGAATTTTCTATTCATGTCCTTAGTCCACTTATTGAAGGGATAGTTTGTTTTTTTCTTGCTAATTTGTTTGAGTTTGTTGCAGATTCTGGATATTAGTCCTTTGCCATATGTATAGATTGTGAAGATTTTCTCCCACTCTGTGGGTTGTCTGTTTACTCGGCGGCCATGTCCTGTTCTACAAACAACACATGATCAACAATACCCCATGGGTAGCCTTTTAAAGTTTTTACCACTTTTCCATGTAGCATTTTTCATTTAATCCTTGTCATAACCCTGTGGGGTAAGCAGAGCAGATATTCTAGCCTCATTTTGTAGACAAAGAAACTGAGGCTCCAAAAGGTAGAATGATATGTCTAAAGACACACAATTTGTCCACAACAGATTAGTCTGGACTTGTAGCTACTAATCCAGTACTCTCTTCATGACACCCCAATAGACCTGAGGCTTAAGGCACCACCAACCAAAGCAATTTAAGTGGAAAACTGCACATATATTTCGTACGAAGGTACACACACAGCAGTTACCCAGGCTGAGGAGTCTGTGGATCAATTAAAAAATATTTGTTGCAAGAAGCTTGCTAGGTTCAATATAGAACCCTGAAAAAGACTGAAACATGAGCCATGTCCTCAGGGGGCTGACAGCTCTGGGTGGAGCCTAGACTGTGAAGGGACTTCAGGCCACAAAATGCATTATCAGAAGTAGTAGTCATACCAGTTTAGAACCAGAGAATGAGGAGAGGAAACAGTCAGAAGGAAGAAGTGGAGGCAGGTTGCTCCCAATCAGGGTGAGGGGAAGAATGAGTTACAAGACCCCGGAAAGGGTACTAATGTGGGGAAGGAGGGGTGTCTTTTCTTTTCTGCTATGTGTTATTGTAAGTTCCAGACACGTGGTGAAAGTGGTTATATATGTGACCACAGCAATGCAACTCATAGGCTGAATTAAAATAAGTCAAAGATTAATTGGAGATAATTTTTCATTGGAAATTAAAAACACTGTCCAACTATGCTCAGGATTTTCTTCTGTTATTGAGAAGAGTTGCAAATGCTGGGCCACATTTTGTTCTCACTGTTGTTTTCCATGAAACAAAATCTTGGTCCACTACGTACAGATTATGAGGGGGTCTATAGATAGGCAATGTTTATTTTTTATGCACATCCTTGCTAGCGCCTAATGTTATCAAACTTTAAAATTGCTGCTTAAAGGCCGGGCGCGGTGGCTCAAGCCTGTAATCCCAGCACTTTGGGAGGCCGAGACGGGCGGATCACGAGGTCAGGAGATCGAGACCATCCTGGCTGACACGGTGAAACCCCGTCTCTACTAAAAAATACAAAAACTTAGCCGGGCGAGGTGGCGGGCGCCTGTAGTCCCAGCTACTCGGGAGGCTGAGGCAGGAGAATGGCGTAAACCCGGGAGGCGGAGCTTGCAGTGAGCTGAGATCCGGCCACTGCACTCCAGCCTGGGTGACAGAGCGAGACTCTGTCTCAAAAAAATAAATAAATAAAATAAAATAAAATAAAATAAAATAAAATAAAATTGCTGCTTAAATAATAAGTCTGAAGTAGCTTCAAATGGGTTTAATCTGTATCTCTCTGATGACTCATGAGGACTTTTCATGTGTTTTTTGGCCATATGGACTTCCTTTTCTGTGAATTGCTTGCTCGTAACCATTCCCCTTTTTCTGCCATATTGTTTGCTTTTTTTCTTAAAAATCTGTAGGAATTTTTAAATACATATTATTTATACTAATCTTTTGTTCATTATATGCTTTGAATATTATTCTCTAGGTCTCTGGCTTTTCTTTCTTTCTCTCCTCCCCCTACCTTTTAAGTTCAGTTTATTATGGTGTCAAGATTTACAACTAATACACTTACCACTCTGCTAACAGAATTCTAAACTTAAGAAAAGAAATTTTTCTTTTGTTGAAGGTAGGTTTTCAGAAACTTAAATTTAAAATGATGGAATTACTTGAGCAATAGACCTCCTGTGCTGTTTCTCTCCACCCCTGAAAGCTAATGTCAGGTCTGCTTCAAAAGGGAATTTAACTGGGATTATGCTTTAAGTCACTCATTTTTTAGAAAATTATTGATGAGAAAAAATTTACCAAAAATAAAAGAGCTATGGGATTTTCTTTATTCAATAATGTTGTGTCCTTCCAAAAACATTTGGTAAAGACAACCAGGCTAGAGAGGTGGCAAAGCTTATCCAGTCCTCCTCTCCTGCGAAAGCCCAGTGGACAGAAAGTGTTTGGTTTTATTTAGCTGCTAATTACACATTGTGTGAGACTGGGGTCCCACTTACTGAAGCCAACCGCGGTGTAACTTCCCAGATTCAAGAGAAAGTGAAAGATAAAAAAGAGGGAGAGGAAAAGAGAGTGACAGGTAAACTGTATTATGTCACTTGAGTCTATTGGGTTAGTTTTTAATCCAAGTATCAGAATTAATAACTTTAAAAGAAAAACTATGGCATTTAATTAGAACGTGGATTAATCAACATCTTTTTCTTGAATAATGCAAACTAATGAGTGTTCAAGGGTGAAAATAAATTTGCCAGAGAAAAAGAAACTGAACAAAAAATCACATTGTGACTGTCACATCTCTTATATAAAAATATTTTCAAACTAATACAATAGTAAGTGTCTTAAAGTGATGTTATGGATCTTTCTCCCACTTAATAAATTTTCTCTATAATGATAGTCAATTATTATTTTATAGTAACAATACCTTTAAGGAAAACAGGTAGCATTATATTTCTGAAATCAATTAGCTCTTCTGATTGAGAGAAATATCTTTTCTGATATTTAGAAGACAATCACTTAATAAATCAATTTTAACTTAATAACAATTCACCTCTCTGAAACAGAAGAAAATTACATTTTATATTTTGTCCCCTGAAAACAATCTAAAAGTTGACACGACCCTTTGAAAACACAAGTGTGCTATTTAACTTGTCCTCTATCAGTTTAATACTGGCGGCAATTGACAGGAACATATTAAGTAATAATTTTGTGGGGAAAAAGTTTGGAAAGCCCTGTCTGGTATTGCAGGTTTTGTGAAGCAGATTTTCATGCAGTTGGATTCCTACATAAACCTCCCAACACAGCACTTGGCCAGGCGGTTACCTGCATGAAAATCAACAGCTCACATTTCTTCAGTTAAGCAGGCCCACACACAAGGAAAACGATTGGTATCAGGACTCGGCATTATTATAACAGGAAGGAATGACCACCTCTTCTGCTTAGGTGTAAGCAGAAGCTTAAACAAGCCATTTTTATACTATAATCTTACATTTGTAGCGAGCAAAAGAGCCCAGTCATTGAAATCCAGCTTTGTAATTCTCCATTCAGAATGACATTGTAGGAAAAACATCTTGTTTCACGCTGTCATTTGACATTTTTCATATGAAGTAGGTGTGTTTTGTATTTGAATTTCAGCTGCACAGTCTTATTACTGAGCTACTCACATCTATCATGGTAATCTGAAAATAAAACTGACTATTTTCCCAGATACCTTGGTGTACAAAGCACAGCAAGTCAGAAGTAGAATGGAGATTTTGAACTTGAGAAGTGTACACCTGAAAGGCAGTTTAAGTAGTTAACCCCTTCTACTCTGCCCTTTTATTTTCTAAACTGAGAACACCAAGGTTCAGAGCAGTCCTGCCTAAAACGGGCCGTCGCGGTGATCCATTGACTTTATTTGTTTGTTTATTTCATTTTTTGAAAGGAAGTCTCAGTCTGTAACCCAGGCTGCAGTGCAGTGGCACAATCTCAGTTCACTGCAACCTCCTCCTCCCAGAGAATGTTCAACAGGAGAATGTTCAAGCGATTCTCCTGTCTCAGCCTCCCGAATAGCTGGGATTACAGGTGTGCACCACCACACCTGGCTAATTTTTGCATTTTTAGTAAAGATGGGGTTTCGCCACATTGGCCAGGCTGGTCTTGAACTCCTGACCTGAAGTGATCCACCCACCTCGGCTTCCCAAAGTGCTGGGATTACAAGCATGAGCCACCGTGCCCAGCCTCCACTGACTTTAACCAAAAGACATGGAAGTACTGGGATGTCCTAGGGAAATCTCTGTGTCTCAGACAGACTTTTTGCCCCCAGCGTGTAGTGTAACCCAATTTCCCCTTTGATAATCAGGACCAATTGGCCTAAATACAGTAACTCCCTTTATACCTCTTTCCTTGCCTTTTAATTCGGAGGCATAAGTCTTGCTCAAGATCACTAAACTATTCAGTGGGAAACAGAACTAGAATTCAGGGTCCTTGCCTCTAAATAATAATAAACACTATTTACAAATGCTTACTATATACCCTGCATCTTCCAAGTACATTCCAAAAAGCATCTCCTTGAATCTTTACAATAATACTTTTGGGGAAGATACTATTATTATCCCCATTTTACACAAGGAAAAAAATAAAACCGAGATGTGGAGAGCTCAAGTAACAAGATCGCACAGCTGCTCAGTGAAAGAGCTGGGATTTGAACCAAGGTTTGGATGCCAGGTCTCCACTCTTATACACTAGGTCATACTGCTTCCTTTCGGTCAGTCCACATCTTCCAATTCAATGATATTTTCACTTCATAAGCTAAAAGCAACTGAATATGAGATCCCTGAGGGCAGGAACATCTTCCCTTCTATCTCCTGCTCTGGCACAGCACCTGACACAGAATCAGTATTTATTAAGAGTTTTATCAATGGAATTGAACGTCTCTAGGTAACAAAATTGGACGACTCCAACTTCCCACCTTGCTTTCTGGAGACCAGGCTCAGCTGGGCAACAGAACTGCCCATCGCTGTGAGGTTTCTGGAAAAAAATGGGCTCCACATTCCAAAGGATAGCCTTACCAGTGGATCCCCGTAACACATCCTGTTAGAAAGTCCTGGATGGCCTATACCCAATGAGACCAACCAATTTATTCAAAAATAAATAAATCAACAAGGCAGGAAGCTACCACAGAATACACTCAGTAGGAGAACTGTGCTTCATAACCCACCTGGAAGTCATGGGAAAGAACCGACTCTGAGAACTCTGATCTGCCCTCTGACTGATTAGGACTGAGAAATAAGTGCAAGAGAAAGGAATTCTTTGAGCGGCCAAAAAAGCCTCATGAGCACCACTTTTTTAAAGATACTTCCATTCATTCATTTATTATTACTTTTGTCACAAACGTGATGAAAGTGGGGCAGAGCCTGATGGGCCATATATTAGTAAGAATAATGTAGATCTTGAAATAATTCACATGAAAAAAAAACAATGAAGTGGCTTCCTTCAGTGTGTCTATGGTAGGCAAAAATCAATACCTAGTTCCTCTAGATTTTCTGAGGAATGCCTAAATAGGGCCTGTGTTGAGTTTCTGCTAATAAAATATACATGCAGAAAACAGGCTTTTACAGAAACTCAATGTTCTCTGTGCTGATGTTGAAAAAAGTATCAGTGCCCTCCTCAAAGAATAACCCTGCATATCCAACATTTTTGTTGTCATCCAGGCCACATAAGGCCTAAGTGATTTACTGAGATATACCTTACAATAACAGCTGCGACCATTGAAACCCTACTATTACAAGGAGCCCTACGTATATCATTCCATTTAGTCCTCCCACCAAATCTGCAAAGTAGACATGATTAATGGTATTTACAGAAGATCTGAAATTTAGAAAAGCTAAGGTACTTACCCAAGTTTGCACAGAGGATATTAAAGCCAAAGCTAAAGCCAAAGACTTCCCACTTCGCCATATTGCCTCTGGACAGTGAGACCCCAGTCCCTATCCAGGTTGCCATATTGCCTCTGGACAGCGAGACCCCAGTCCTTATCCAGGTTGCAGGCCATTCTAAGCCCCACAGAAAATGAGTTCGCAATATAAGAAATGGGCTGTGATCACAACTATTTACGAGTATCATATCTTAGATACATGTTAGCTAAGGTCTGAAAGTACAAAAAACATAGCATCTCTTTGCAAAAAGGTGATATAATTCAACACCTTCATTTTACCAAAGAAGAAACTAAAGCCCAGGGAGGTAAACCATACTTTAGCACAACCAACATTGTGATACACCCACTATGGGCAGAATTTTGTGCCAGTTTGCACATTTAGTAGGGGAGATAAAGAAACTATGCCAATTATGAAAGCAATGAGCAGAAGAGTTGTAAGGCACCATCTCCTTCTAGGAATCTCTTCTAAGCAAACATCAAAGATGTTGTCAGATTTATATGCAAACAAGTTCACTGTAGTATTATTTATAATAGTAAAAATTTGATAGAAAACTGTCTAACAACACCAACATAGATAATTATATCAATTATGTCACTAAAGTCATGTGCTGTGTAATGACGTTTGAGTCAACAAACTACATATACAACACCATGGTCCCGTGAGATTATAATGCTATATTTTTACTATAACTTTTCTACATTTAGATACAAAAATACCACTCTGTTCTCATTGCCTCCAGTATTCAGTACAGTCACATGCTATACAGGTCTGTAGCCTAGGAGCAACAGGTAGTACCATGTAGCCTAGGTGTATAGTAGGCTGTGCCATCTGGGTTTGTGTGAGTACATTCTATGGTGCTTGCACAATGATGAAATTGCCTAAGGAAGTCTTTCTCAAGCATAGCTCCATCATTAAGTAAATGCATGACTGGATATAGTGAAACACTGAACAAGCATTCAGATCACATTTTATAAGAATATTTTAATCATCTGAACAAATGTTCTTAATATAATAAGTGAAAACAGCAGGATACAATATTGTATATATAGTTTGAAAATAATTTCAGACCGTTTTCAACCAAAATGTTAACAGTGGCCAATTCTAGGCAGTGGAGTATGGTGATTATTATTTTCTTCTTCACGATCCTTGTATTTTCCAAATTGTCCACAATGAGCTGTATAACTTTCATAATGAGCCAAACAAGCAATTTTTTTTTTTTTTTTGAGACAAAGTCGCGCTCTGTCGCCCAGGCTGAAGTGCAGTGGTGCGATCTCAGCTCACTGCAACATCCGCTTCCCAGGTTCAAACAATTCTCCTGCCTCAGCCTCTCAAATAACTGGGATTACAGATGTGCACCACCATGACCGGCTAATTTTTTGTATTTTTAGTAGAGACAGGGTTTCACCATGCTGGCCAGGCTTTTCTCAAACTCCTGACCTCGTGATCCGTTCACCTCAGCTTCCCAAAGTGCTGGGATTACAGGTGTGAGCCACTACGCCCGTCCCATAAGCAATATTTTTTTTAAAAGTGCTTGGCAACCTCTTCATAGATTACTTTCCACTGGCGCCATCTTCAAGTAAGGGGCTGTAAGTAAGGAAAAATAGATGAGGGCAAATAACCTAAGGACATAAACTTCATTCTTTTTGCATCAGGGCGTTGTTGAAGGCTCCTGAGCAAAGAGATAATAGCCACAGTTGGGCTTTCGGAGGAACCTCTGCCGTGGAGCAGAGAATGGGAAGGAAGGGACTGAAAGCAGACGCCAATCAGGCTGTGACTGCAGTGGTCAGGGCAGCTGGTGGCTCATGAAGGCTGCAGCAGGTGAATGCTGTGGAGAGAGAGAAAGGGACTGTGTCAGAGACATCACAAAGGCCTAGTGCTGGCTGTTTGTGGAGATGAGGGAGAAGCCACCCAGCTGGGAAAAGGAAATGTTGAACGTCAGTTACAGTGCAATTTCGACATGGCCCCTGGGACTTTGTACTGAATAAATGAAACATAGGCATGGAAGACAAAATGTGAATTAATAAACCTCCTACAAGAACTATTTCTCCTTAGCTTAACAAGCCAGAAGCTGCCATCTGACTCATGGTTAATTTCATTCTGGTCATTCTGAATTGCATTACTGACATCATGGCTGTGCAGTGGAAGATGTAATAGAATCAATACTCTAATCACTCCTAGCCATGCCCAGCATGGTTCCCAGACAGAAAAGAAGAGCTGGCAAATGTCTCAACATTTATTATTTTCCTCCTCTTCTTGCTCTTGCCCATTTTTTTTTTCTTTTTTAGCTCTGCAATTTGCAGTTTTCCCTAACAGCTAACTATCAGAGTCACACCAAGGAGGTCTTAAAAATATGGAGAGAAACAAAGCTACTGGAAATATACACACTGATATATTCATAGTGACATCTGTAGGCAGTGGAATTCATGGCAATGGGTATTGCTTCTTTCTATTTAGCCATGTTTCTCAAGACTTTTCCAATTAATATGTATTAATTTTGGAAAGAGGAAAAAAGGTAATGTTAAAATGTCAAATCATGCAAACAAAAAAAAAAGAGTTTTTTTAACAGTGGCTGGGGCACCAGAGCTGCAATGGGAGCATTGGTGTTTATGGTTGACTCCAGTGCCAATGTTGGCAAGCAAGTTGTTTAAACATAGCAGCTGCAATTCAGACAAACCTATTCTCCCACCTGTTCTCATTTCAGAGGCCCCTGCACTATGACTCCTTTTGGGTCCTAGGGCTTCTTCATCTGTTCATAGCCTCAGCTCATCCTCCCAGACATTTCCACCATCCTTGAACATCTCACATAGGATATTTGAGTTTTAAATTGCCTCTTTCCTTATGGACAAAAAAGTTTTGCTCCATTAAAGAATTCCTGCTATTTGGCAGGCTTTCTATTGTTGCAATGATGACGATGATGATGATGATGATGATGATGATGATGATGATGATGATAATGTTACTGTTTTGAACTGGGAGTTTCCCTTACTCCCTAAAATTACACATACAGATTGCCTATCATCTCAGATAAGGGCATATGTAGTATATAAACAAATGGCAATACATCTTTATAAGCTGCAAGACTAATCAATGTCTCAGGAGAACCAGAACAGTTACTTTCCTAAGGTGTAAGAACATATGGCAATACTGAAGATTCGCTCTTTCAACCAAAATTTACTGACCTGAATGATATGCTAGGCACTGTGCTTGGGACTGAGGTAGAGCCAGGGATGCCAAGGTGAACAAGACAGGGCACTTACAGTCAGTGGCAGAAAGAGAATCCAGTCTTGCATTTCAGAATGATAAATGCCAGAATGAAACTCCCCAAAAGGCACTTTGGGGAGCTCAAGGCAGGGCACAACTAGGTGAAGAGAAGAACAGCAAGGCTTTCATAGGAGCTGATGCAGCTAGTTCCAAAAGATGAATGTGATTTTCAAAGAGCTGTAGGTATACCTGGTAGAGGGGTAGTGCATGTGGAGATCAATAATCTCACAGCCATAGGCTAGGTGGCATGCAGGAAAAGGATTTGGAAGGTGATCAAACTGATAAGTCATGTTGAGAAGTTTGAACTTCATATTACAGACCATAAAGAGTCATCGAAATCTTTCAAACAAGGAATAACCTAGACAGATTCCTATTTTAACCATGTGGGACATGGGCTAGAAAAGGCAGAGAAGAAAATAGGCAAAAGGATGCAGAAGATAACTTTAGAAAAGAAGCTCTCAATGGGAGTGGTATTGCCTCCTAAGCAATGTTCTAGAAATATATGAGATGTCTTGACTATCAAAACAGTTGGGGGACACAGTGTCATTTAGTTGTCAGAGGCTAATAATGTTAGATGTACTGCAATGGGCAGCACAGTCACATATGAGGAAGAATTCACTTTCAAATATACCACCAGACAATCATACAGGTCAAAAACCTGTTAGTAATGATCTCAGCAGCTCAGAACATAATTCCATTTTGCATATAAACATAAAGTACTATGTATAAATTTTATATGTGCTATAAAGATTGATATATAGATCAACGGAATAAAATTAAGAGTCCACAAATACATCCTTACATTGTTGGGCAACTGATCTCAATGCCCAACAATGTGAGGGTGTATTTCTGGACTCTTAATTTTATTTTATTTTCAATTTTATTAAATTTATGAATGTAAGAGTGTATTTCTAGACTCTCATTTTTCCTGTTGAATTGTCTTGACACTAAGACACCAAATTGTCTTGACACCAAGACAATTCAATAGGGAAAAGATCGGTATTTTCAACAAATGGTGCTGAGTCTACTAGATACACACATGCAAAAGAATGAAGGTGGGCTGGGCGCGGTGGCTCATGCCTGTAATCCCAGCACTTTGGGAGGCAGAGGCAGGCGGATCACGAGGTCAGAAGATCGAGACCACGGTGAAATCCCGTCTCAACTGAAAACCCTGTCTCTACTAAAAATACAAAAAATTAGCCGGGCGCAGTGGCGGGTGCCTGTAGTCCCAGCTACTCGGGAGGCTGAGGCAAGAGAATGGCGTGAACCCGGGAGGCAGAGCTTGCAGTGAGCCAAGAGGCAGAGCTTGCAGTGAGCCGAGATTGCGCCACTGCCCTCCAGCCTAGGAGACAAAGCAAGACACCGTCTCAAAAAAAAAAAAAAAAAAGAATGAAGGTGGACCCTTACCTCTTTCTTCAGTCGTTATTCAAAAATTAACTTAGAATGGATTAAAGACCAAAATGTAAGAGCTGAAACAATAAAATTCTTGGAAGAAAATATAGTCAGAAATCTTTGTAATTTTGGATTAGGCAATACATTTTTTAGATATGATATCAAAAGCATAAACAATAAAAGGGAAAATAGACAAATTAGACTACTTCAAAACCAAAAAACTTTTGCATTTCAAATGAAACCTTTAAGAAAGTGAAAAGGAAAAGCACAGAATGTATTATATTGCAAAACATATATCTGAGAAGGATTTCGAATCCAGAATATATAAAGAATCTTATGACTCAACAATAAGAGAAATAACCCATTTTTAACGGGCAAATTATTTAAATAGATATTTCTTCAAAGGTACGTACAAATGGCTGATAAAGATGCTCAAGATCTTTAGTCATTAGGGAAATAAAAGTAAAACCACAGTGAGATACAACTTCACACCCTTTAGGATAGTTGTAATTTTAAAAAGATGAACAATAACACGTATTGAGAAAGATGTAGAGAAATTGAAATCTTGATCCATTGCTGGTGGGAATGCAAAGTGGTGCTGCTGTCTTGGAACACAGGCCAGCAATTCCTGAAAATGTCAAACACTGAGACGCCATATGATCCAGCAATTCAACTCCCAGAATATATCCAAGAGACCTGAAAACGAATGTCCACACAAAAATCTGTACACAAATGCTCACAGCAACATTATTCATAATATCCAAAAAGTGGAAACAATCCAAATGGTATCAACTGAATACTATTAATGAGTGAACAAAATATGGTATAGCCATATAATGGAATATTATTCAGCCATAAAACAGAAATGGAGTTCTCCTATGTGATACAACATGGATGAACTTTGACAACATTATGATAAGTGAAAGAAGCCAGATACAAAAGGCCACATATTGTATTACTGAATTTATGTGAAATGTCCAAAATAAGCAAATCCATAAAGAAAGAAAGTAGATTAGTGATGGCCAGGAGTTGGGGAGGAGCAATGCTCATGGGTATGGGATTTTTGAGATGGTAATTAAAATGTTCTAAAATTAAATCAGTGTGATAGTTTCACAATTCTGTGAATATACTGTATTAAAAAACACTTAAATATACACTTTAAAAGGATGAATTTTATAGTATGTGGATTATACTTCACTTTTAAAAATTATATGTGCTGAATTTTTCAGAAAGGCAACCAATATACAAATCAAGGAAAGATGGTCGGCTGCAGTGGCTCACACCTGTAATCCCAGCACTTTGGGAGGCCTAGGCGGGCAGATCACCTGAGGTCAGGAGTTCGAGACCAGCCTGGCCAACATGGTGAAACCCTGTCTCTACTAAAAATATAAAAATTATTCAGGCATGGTGGCAGGCACCTGTAATCCCAGCTACTCAGGAGGCCAAGGCAGGAGAATCGCTTGAACCTGGGAGGTGGAGGTTGCAGTGAGCCGAGATCCCACCATTGCACACAAGCCTGGGCAACAAAAGCGAAACTCTGTCTCAAAAAAAAAAAAAAATCAAGGACAGATGGCATTAGGTCTAGTTTGGAAGTTTACAAAAGTCATTTACCATTTCACAAAACCACTTCACCACAAACCCTGTCCAGTAGTATTTGAATCACCAACACCCACACTTCATGGTTTATGGCTATTGCGATTGCAGTGACTCTATGCATAGATGCAAGTTTGAGTATTTCATTATATCATTCTTGTGCATTTACAGTTTAAAGAGCATTTTTTACTATAAATTAATTGCCTTCTAGTTCTTCTTCATATTATAGTGAGCGTACTATATTGATTTTTCTTGAATAATGTTTGTGGGTTGGTTATACTATCTATGAACTTCATTTCAGCATAGAAATGGGCAGAATGCCCCATCATATTTGTAATGAAATGTGTGCTATTAAAAAGGTGTCATTAAGGCTAATAGAATTGAGGACTACTGACCTATTTTCAGGTCACCCCTTCATTACACACACATGTCCAGTCACAACCGTCATTTAATTATAGCTCAGGGTCTTCCTCTTTCCCCCCTGCACATAAAATTACAAACAGGTAAAACCACAGCAGCCACAGCTTTTGGCATTTCCCTAGACTAAAGGCTTCACCCATCAGACCTCTGCCCCTGGAATTATAAAGATTTCCTTGGAAAGAGTTTAAATTGCTTTCCATCCTCGCTGTCATTCAGTTTTCCCATGCCTCCGTGGTTTGAGAGGTGATATTTAGCTGATTGATCTAGATACGTTTTCTCCCCTGCTTATGTTAAAAAAGTAAAATGTGTAGGTGACCTGGGGAACCATTGTTTATTCTCAAAGGAGGCAATCTTAGTGTCACTGTTCAAGCAAAGTGCCTCTCCCCAGGGCATCGGGTAGCTCTAACTGTTAGCATTTTTAATTTCTGAGGTCATAAGTGTCACACTGGGGACATTTAAACAAACTTCCTCAGCTTGGGCTGATAGAAGAGCTATAGAGGAGCAGCCTGCATTGCAGAGAGGGAACTGGCCCACCATTCAAAAGGCTGGCCACGGTGGCTTAAGCCTGTAATCCCAGCACTTTGGGAGGCCGAGGTGGGCGGATCACGAGGTCGGGAGATTGAGACCATCCTGGCCAACATGGTGAAACCCTGTCTCTACACAAATACAAAATATTAGCCAGGTGTGGTGGCACACGCCTATAGTCCCAGCTACTTGGGAGGCTGAGGAAAGGGAATTGCTTGAACCCGGGAAGCAGAGGTTGCAGTGAGCCAAGATCATGTCACTGCACTCCAGTCTGGTAACAGAGCAAGACTCCATCTCAAAAAAAAAAAAACAAAAAGAAGGCCAGTGTCCCAGTCTGGATTCAGTCTGAATTATTATTGAACTAGTCACTTTCTGTCTCTCCAAATCTCTCTTTTTGTGTCTGTAAGATGAGGATATTAATGCCTATATTTCCTGCCTTACAGATTCATGATAATCAAATGTGAAAATATTTATAGTGTTTTATGTCTATTCGTTTCTACATCCCAAGTGCCACCTACTTACCAGCAGATCCTGACTTGGTATCAGGGACACTACAGTGCCTACAACAGACACAGCTCTGCCTTCATGGAACTCAGAGACTAAAAGAGACACAGACTCCAATGAATAATGACACAATTAATTTATTTATTATATAACGTGCTCCAAAGGAAAAGTGCAGTGCTATAATAAAAGTTTATAGGGGTGACATAGGGTCTAAACTCATTCATAGATGAGAAGTGATGCTCAGAGTGAGACCTGAAGGGTTAGTCAGAGCAGCCTAACCAGGAATTGCAAAAATATGGTCTAATGGTTTTCTTTAAAATACCAATTCTTGAATCCCACTCCCAAAGATGTGGATTCAGAAGCTCCATGAAAGAGCCTGAGGAGCTGCGTCTGTGCTTTTAGTTTGTTAAGTTTCCCAGATGATTCTCATGTGCAGCCAGGCATGGGAACAACTGAGCTAGGCAAAGAGTGGGGAAGAACAAACAGAAGCAGCTACTGTGAAGACCCAGAGGTGGGGTAGAGCCTTACTGCTCGATGCAAACCAACTGCAGCACAGGTAGAGGCACCTTCTGGAAGCTTCTTAGTAGACTCTCAGGCCGCATTCTAGATCTAAGGAGGCAGAAATTCACAAGATTCTCAGGTGGGATTTTATTTATTTATTTAAGCCGCGTGTTCCACTTCCAGTGATTTTTTTTTTTTTTTTTTTTTTTTTTTTTTTTTTTAAGTGTCTGTTAAAATACCTAGAAGCACTGGGTAGGAGAATTGAAAGAACCTTGAAGGAAGAGTCCTGGCTTATCTGTTCTGGTATCCTTAGCTCCCAGCACATATAAGGCACTTGGTAAATATAGCTTAAATCAAAGTGCACAAACATACATTTTTATTTTGTGGGAGCTGCCAAATTCAGAGATTACTAAGATTGATGAAAAATTAATCCTTCTTCATATGGAAATGGGCAAAGACATATTCTATTGAAGAGTGGTGAAACTGGCACAACCTTTTGAGAGGGCAGTCTGGCAAAGGGCACTAGAACATAAAACATGCATGCCCATTAACTTGGTCACTCCCCTCCAAGGAGCTTAGCCTAAGGAATTACACAGACATGTCTGCAAAATATATGTCCACTGTAGCATTGCTTATGAGAGAAAAATAATGAGAATAGCTTCAATTTCCATTAAAAGGCAATTAAACCATTGTTGGACATAAAATGAACAATCCTGCAGCTGTTTAAGATGACACAGATGACATATACTCTCTTGGATATGTGATATCGCTGATACATTAAGTTTTAAAAAGGTCATAAAATAATATCTTAGTTTTGTAATATGTATTTCTTCCACCTCCTGCACCCCTTCCACCTTTGCTACCCCTGAGCAAGACCAACCCCTCTTCTTCCTCCTCCTCCTCAGACTACTCAGCATGAAGACCATGAAGATGAAAATATTTATGATGATCCACTTCCACTGAATAGAAAATATATTTTCTATTTCTTATTATTTTCTTAAAAATTGCATTTTCTTTTCTCTAGCTTATTTTATTGTAAGAATACAGTGTATAATACATATGACATACAAAATATGTGTTGACCATTTATGGTATTGGTAAGGCTTCTGGTCAACAGGAGGCTATTAGTAGTTATGTTTTTGGAGAGTCAAAAGTTACATGCAGATTTTAGGCTGCACAGGGATCGGCATCCCTAATCCCAGTGTTGTTCAAGGGTCAACTGTGTTTACAATTGGCATATATTTTTTGTTTACAGGAGATAAAATATATTTTTATGTTCATAAAGGAAAACAAAACCCTCCACTTCAGGCAGTGGAAACTACTCTATTTGGCTTACAGAATCTGCAGAATGCAGTGAAGAGAGTGATAAGGAAGAGGGAGGAAAAGGAGAAGAAAGAAGAGAAAGAGGGGAAGGGGGATGGTGTCTTGACAGTCTTACATCTCCATCCAGGTGGACCCAGCCCTGGCTACACATTAGAATCATCTGGGAAGGCTTCTGATATCTCTGATGCCAGGTTCCCACTCAGACCAATTCAATATAAATCTCTTGGAAATGTGGCTGGATATTATTATTTTTAAAAGCTCCCTGGGTGTTTCTAATGTGTATCAGGGCTGTGAGTCCTTGGAAACTGGCCTGACAGACCAAGGAGACCTGTCCGTCATCTACCTGCATGTGATGTTGTTCATGGTGCCACAGCTCTCACCAACAATACCAATTCAAGTGCACCCTGTAGGGAGAAAAAAAATAACTGGAGTTGTGAAAGACTGATCAAATCACCTTCTAAGGCAAGCTGTCCATCAGTATGAAGGGCCTCCCGTCGATTGCTCTGAAAGTCGGAGCACAGGGAACCAGCATGGGTTGACACTGGGATTACTCCAGGAGGCAGCTTGGAGATCTCATTGTTTGGGAGCAGGAAGAACTTCCGTTTAAAAGTACAGTGCTAGTTTTCATATCTTGAAAAATTATAAAATTCCCTCATCTCTTTCTCCTTCTCTGTTCATACCACCATATAAACTTTTCCCCACTAAACAAGTCAGTGGAAATGGAAACACTATATCAATGTTCTGGATTGTTTTAGTACCAGCAGGTTGGCTGTACTAGTATAGGCCAATCACCATTGAGACCTACCAAGTCCAGGGTGTGTCACAGGGAAATTGGAAGCATCGAGGAGACCCTAACACAAATGCCCTTTCTCTGCATATTTTTCACTGTCCTAAAAAAGTCCCCCTCAGTCATTTCTCAACCTGCTTTCCAACAGACTCCTACTTTCCAGGTCACTGGAAATCCTGGTGTGCTCCTCTCCACCAGGTAGCATTAGATTCTGTCTGCTTGTGTCTGAGAGCTGGGTGAGTCTTCACCTCCAAATGAGATGTGATCACCGTTTGTGATTAGATGGGCAGCCTGCTAGCTGACAAAGTAACAGAATTTCTTCTCTTCTAATGCCAAAAAGGATTGCCTGGTAGGCCAATATTTCAATTTGGTTTTTCTTGGTTAGATACAGTTCTGTTTTCTCTGTTCATGTCCAGTGGTTAAAGTACGGTTTCCTGCTCAGATAAGTCCTAGGTCATTAAAGGGCAGCAGAGGAAGGCAACTCCATAAAATGTTAACAGTTATTGGGAGGCTGCTGGCCACAAGGCACTGTGCTCAGCTTGTTATGAGTTAACATAAAGTTGATTTATTCAAAACTGTGCTTAGTAAAAAGTGACAGTCTCCCAACCATAAATAATTATATATCTTTTCTTTAATAAGAATATCAGCGAATGTGAACCTAATTGAAAAGTTTTCTTGGCAGGAGAAGACTTAAAATTAAATAGCAAAGATGGAGGTGGCTATAACTTTAAGACTTTCAGCCAAAGGCACTTTTGTTTATATGGCATATGTTTTGTTACCAGTGATGGGAGAACTGGGGTAGGGTGAAGGGAAAGATAATCAGGAAGAAAGAGACAGCAAAGAGTAGTTTGGGATAAGCTCTTAAGGATGTTAAGAATGAGTACACACTTGATACCAAGTTAAGCTGTTCCAATTTGGCCAATTAAACTCTACAGGGACAGCCCACTTCACCCACACATGTAGCATGACGTTCATCACCAAGCACTGTTCTCCTGTTACTACATTAATAATAGAGGAAGGGAAAAAGACTCTGGATAAGGGTGAAGGAGGAAAGATAGGCTTTCGGATCCTATTTGGAAAGAGATGAAGAGCCAAGAGTGGATTGCAGAGGGGTTGGGGGAGGCGTTCACTGCTGGTGACCGGAGCACATGGCCATGGAAGCTGGCATCCTGGCTCTTCCAATGCTAGCTTCAAAGACTTGGATAAATTCCCCAGCTAGCCTGACACCCAATGTCCTCTTCTGTAAAGGATACTACACCTTTCTGGTGTTGTTTCTGAAATTTATTAAGTGCAGACTCTGCAGCTATGCTGTACAGTATAATAACCACTGACCACATGTTAACTATTTAAATTCCAATTAATTAAAATTAATTTTAAATTTAAAATTCAGCTCTTCAGTTGCACTAGCCACATTTCAAGTGTTCAATAGCCACATGTAGCTAGTGGCCACTGTATCAGACAGCACAGAAAATATTTTCATCATCACAGAAAGTCTACTGGACAGTGCTGCCCTACAGTCCAGTCTCTAAAGCTGTTCTGAATAGAGTCACATGCCAGCTCTAACAGCAGCTGTGTCACTTTTAACAAACGTCTTAACTGCTCTGTGTCTCAGTTTCCTCATCTTTACCTTGGGAGTGGTTAAAAACAGTGTCTCTCTCACAGGGTTGTTGTTAGAATATACAGACGGCTCTAACTTAAGATGGTTCTACTTAATGACGTTTCCACTTTTATGGTGCAGATATGATACACGTTCAATAGAAACCATACTTCTCCCACAATGCTGGGAAGTGACTGTGAGCCACAGCTCCCAGTCAGTCACGTATTTTTCAACTTGGGATATTTTAAACTTACAATGGGTTTATCAGGTACTTTACCATAAGTCAAGAACTGCATGTAAATCAGTTAAAATCATGGCGGGTACATAGTAAGCATCATATAAGTGACACTGTTATTTAGGTGAGGTTTATCTAGACTTATTTAAGCACTATAATTTGCATCTCAGATATATAGCCATTTAATCTCTGTTTTTAGCCTCCCAAAAAGAGGCTCTTCTCTTTTGTGTGTGTGTCTGTGTGTGTGTGTGTGTGTCTATTTTACCTTTTTTCTGCTTGGAACAGAATGACACCCAGAGTTCAGAATAATGAGGCTGTTTCAGTCCTGTAATGTGTCCCGAGAGAAGTTCACCCCTTTTTATTTGGAGATTTCTCACTAAGTGAATAGAATGGGGACCCTGGCCAGACCCAAACCACAGGCAGGGAGGATTTACCAACTCTCGCCTATGACAGGCAATACAAATTAAGCACGCTCAATACTAGACTCTGAATGTGGAGGCTTATTTATTAAAATACTCTTCAGATGTCAAAATAGAAAATGCAGGGCCGGGCATGGTGGCTCACGCCTGTAATCCCAGCACTTTGTGGGGCCGAGGTGGGTGGATCACAAGGTCAGGAGTTCGACACCAGCCTGGCCAACATAGTGAAATCCCGTCTCTACTAAAAATACAAAAATTAGCCGGGCATGGTGGCACGTGACTGTAGTCCCAGCTACTTGGGAGGCTGAGGCAAGAGAATTACTTGAACCCAGGGGACAGAGGCTGTGGTAAGCCGAGATCACGCCACTGCACTCCAGCCTGGGCAATAGAGTGAGACTCCATCTCAAAAAAAAAAGAAAAGAAAAGAAAGAAAATGCAGTTTGGCCCATCCCGTTTCCTAACCCTCTTGGTCCTGGAGAGACTGTGGGTTTTTGTTTTGTTTTGTTTTTTGTTTTTGATTTTGTTTTTTTTCTTTTGAGATGGGAGTTTCACTCTTGTTGCCCAGGCTGGAGTGTAATGGTGCGATCTCGGCTCACTGCAACCTCTGGGGTTCAAGCAGTTCTCCTGCCTCAGCCTCCCAACTAGCTGAGATTACAGGCATGCACCACCACGCCCAGATAATTTTGTGTTTTTAGTAGAGATGGGGTTTCTCCATGTTGGTCAGGCTGGTCTCGAACTCCCAACCTCAGGTGATCAGCTCGCCTCAGCCTCCCAAAGTGCTGGGATTACAGGTGTGAGCCGCGCCCGGTGGAGACTGTGCTTCTTAAAGACAGAGGGGCCATGACCTCATGGATGTCTTTAACGCAGAGCATAGTAAAATGGGCTCTCCTTGGGCTGATTCGAGACACCAGGCATCTTGGCCGTCTCTTCTGGAGGAGGCGTAAAACAATGGCAGCAGGTCCAGCAGACTGGCTTGGCACAGGGATTTTATGTCATCAACCTGAGCTTCAGATCTCAGAGAGAGGGACTGTCTCAGACAGGTCAATCCCACACGTGACTCAAAGAGCAAAGATGACCCAACGGTCCAGCTAGACCTGAAAGTTTATAAACCATCTAGCCCTCTGCCTTGAGGAATATTTTTATTCTTGTTCAAGTTTGTTGAGCAGAGTTTCCCATTTCTTTTTCAGGTTGAACCTCTTTTTTTCCCTTCTAAATCACTTTTTCAATAAAGACATTCCAGGCATCATGGCAAACTGGTTTCTTGATGATGACTCACACTGTCCTCCGCATACTCACATCTAAATATCACTCTGTGATTTCATCTAGTAGTAGAAACCATGTTAAGGACTGAAAATGTAGCAGCATTAAAAATCTTCTAAAGGACATGTCCTTCTGAAGATCTTTTAAAATCTTCTTATATTGTACTAAAGAAGAAAAAATCAGAATAGCTTATTCCTAAAAGAATGATATGAGGTCACCATCAACCTTGCATGTGGACATGCACACACAACCCATGGCTTTCACTGCTGTGAGACAAAATCCAAATCTTTTTGAGAAGGAGGACTTGAACAACACTGCTGAGTGCTTCAGATGGGCCAAGTGAGAGAGATGAAGGCTTGAAATATGTTCATTGGATTTAGCAGAATGGAAGCTGTTGATGACCTCAGCAAAAGGAGTTGTAGTGGCAAGGGACATGCAAGAGGCAGAATGGGGAAGGCCAATGGTTGACAAGCTGTGAGAGAGCGGACACAGTCCGGGAGAGAGTAGCTATAGTGTGGCCTGGTGCTGGTGGGTGCTTTTACTTGCTAGTTTTGGGAGATGGACCTGTTGAGAATAATTAGAATTCTTAGGACAGTCCATGAAATTAACATAATTAGTTGCCTCTGGGAGAGTCGATGAGAGGAGAAAGAAAACCAAGCTATTAGAAACCAACGTCAGGGAACTGAGGTCCTTGCTTCAGGGCAGATGCCATCTTTCCAGTAAGGATGTTGGCTCCAGCTTTGTGTAGCAACTGGGAGAATCCTGTCTTTTGGCTCCTGGTGACTGGATTCTGCTGTTTTAAAGCTGATTCTGTAACCAAGTAAGAGCTTTCCTTAGGCCTAAAAAATTGTATCTCCAAAATGAAAAGAAAGCTGATGATAATGTAGGCAAATCTAATTCAGTGGAGGGTACAGACCCTAAAACAGTTCGCCATAATGGAGATGCGTAGAAGCATAACCACAAAATCCGAGGATATTTCTGCATGGTCAGGAACAGGAGCATGCACGTTATTCTGGGAGCTTATGTGTTTTGTTTGGGGTTTTAGTTATGTAATTCTTTTCTGATTTTAAAGGAATAGATCCTGACCACAGAAAAGGTAAAAATATTAGGTTGGTGCAAGAGTAATTGCGGTTTTTTGCAATTTTAATTGCAATTACTCTTGCACCAACCTAATAGATATCATTCCTAATCCCACCACTCATAGATGCCCCATTTTTAACATTTTACCATACTGCCTTTAGAAGAGAATAAAATTAAATCATATTTTTTATTGCTGTAGTTGTTTTACTTTATCCTGAGTAACTTCTCATGTAATTACACATTACTTTTTCAGAGACAGGGTCTTGCTCTTTCACCCAGGCTTGAGTAAAGTGGTGTAAATCACAGCTCACTGCAGCCTCAAACTCTTGGGCTCAAGCAATCCTCCTGTCTCAGCCTTCTAAGTACCTAGGACTACAGTTGTGTCACCATGCCACCTTATTTTTTTATCTTGGTAGAGATAGGATCTTGCTATGCTGTCCAGGCAGGTCTTGAACTCCTGGCCTCAAGTGATCTTCCCACCTTGGCTTCCCAAAGTGCTGGGATTGCAGGCATGAACCACTGCACCAGGCCAATAAGTATTCTTTTTAAACAATATTTTAGCCGTTGCTTAATATTTTATTCTTTGAGTGCCTCATAAACCATTTAACTGTGTCACCATATTGAGAAAAGTAGGTTGTCTCCAACTTTTACCACTGTGAGTAATATTGCAATTAATGCCCTTGAAATAAATCTTTTTCTGCACCTGATTATTTCCACATGATGTAGTTACTTTCCAAAAACATTTATATCAGTTTATATTCCCACTATCACTGTGTGAATGTATCCTTTCTTTGACATCCCATTAGCAATGAGTATTTTTATTTTTTCAATCTTTGCCATGTCCATAAGTGAAAACGCCTCCTTTTCTTGGCATTTCCTTGAATATTAGTGATAATGGATATATTTTGACATATTATTGAATATTTATATTTGCATAAACAATTGTTCCTTACCTTGCTGTATGAGGAATACATTCAAACTTAAGAGCTTGCAGTCTGGAAAAATTTTAACTAAACAATTTAGAAGCAAGCACTCATCAGTTGAATAGCTTGTAGGCTGGATATTCATTTAAAAAGTCACCAAACAACATCTGGCCTTCTTTTGTGAGCAAGGGCTGTTAGCACTGAAAGATGTTCTCCTAGCTTTCAGATTTCCTAATGGAAAAACATGATGATAGGAAAGGAACCTGCCTCGGAGAAGAATTCTCTGGACCATGGATCCAAAATGTACCCTGAGGGCCTGTGCAGCACCATCCTCAAAGGAGACACCAGAAGCTAGAAATGAACAGTGAACTCCTAGGCAATGCAAATCTCTATTTTTCCAAAAACGTTTTAAATTCCCAGACTGTCAAAAGTCTCAACTAATTTCCTGCCAGATGAAAAAAAAAAAAGAAGAAGAAGCAAACTAAAAATTAAAAATATACCTTTTATGTTGCATCCTCTATGATTTATGAGGTTTTCACTGCTCTGATTGAGTAAAAGACTGAGGTCTCCAGGAGCTACATGGAACTTCTATATCAATAAGTATAGCTCTAAATCTAACTAAATTTTAATATTTTAATATTATAGTAGTCCTCCCTTATTCTCAATTTTGCTTTCCATGGTTTCAATTACGTATGGTCATCTGAGGTCCAAAAATATAAGATGGAAAATTCCAGAAACAAACAACTCATAAGTTTTAAATTGCATGCTGTTCTGAGTAGCATAATGAAATCTCACACCATCCCACTCTGTCCCACCCAGGACATGAATCATTCCTTTGTCCAAGATATCCACACTCTGTACTACCCCCCGCCCCACCACTTAGTCACTTGGTGGCCATCTCAGTTATCAGATCGACTGTACATTGTATCACATGGCTTGCGTTCAAGTCATCATTATTTTACTTAATACTGGCCCCAAAGTACAATAGTAGTGATGCTAGAATACTGTTATAGTTATCCTATTTTAATATTAGTTATTGTTGTTAATCTCTTACTGTGCCTAATCTATTAATTAAACTTCATCACAGGTATGTACATATAGGAAAAAACTCAGTATATATAAGATTCAGTACTATATGCAGTTTCAAGCATCTGCTGGGGAGGTCTTGTAATGTAGCCCCTGCAGATAAGGGGGAAATACTATATGATATTGTAGATTTTAAATTTGTGTTTCCCTTAACTTAATGAATATAAAAGGGTTTTTTAAATAGAGATAATTTATATATAATTAGATACAAAATTCCTACCTTCAAGGAGTTTGCAGTCTAGAGGGAAGAGACAAACATGAAAATATCAACAAATAAATGTCAAATCAAGATAAATTACTCAAAACTAAATGAATAAGTAAATAAGTGAATAGATGGATATATAGATGGTAAACAGATATAGATAGATAGATGACTGATAGATACACAGATAGATAGATACATAGATAGATACACAGATAGATACATAGGTAGATAATGAGGAAAAGAGTACAAGAGACCACAGAGAGGCCAGGGCCACTTTTAGCTCAGGTGGTCCGGGAGGACCTCTCTCTGCAGATATGACATGTCAGCTGAGACTGGAAGCATGAAGAGTAGGTCATGCAAAGACTTGGGGCAAGAGATTCCAGATAGAGGAAACAAGTACAAAGGCCCTGAGACAAGAGAGAGCTTGATGTATTTCAAGAACGGAAAGGAAGTCAGTGTGGCTGAAGCAAGAAGGAGGGTGGTAGGAGATGAACTCAGAGATGAAGTAGACATCAGATTATGTAGGGCCCTGGAGGACATTGTAAAGACCTTAGATTTCATTTCATTTGCAATACAAAGCCATTGGAGAGCTTTAAGAAGAGATCCTAGCTCTCAAGTGTTTAACAATCTGCACAAGGCAGTTGACGAATACATGTTGAGTTGAGGGTCCTATAGGAAATCAGAGAAGAGGAGGCTCAAGTGGTTAACACACATTTAATGAGAGATGGGTTATAAGCTGAGTCCCAAAGGAACATGGAAATGTGAATAGCTTCAGAGAAAAAGGTGAGGAAAGCAGAAAGAGGAGCTAAGAAGTGGGAATCATTATAGTCAGTGGGGAGACCTCCCTGTATCACACTGGATGGTCACTCACTTTGTGTCCATCTCGCAGGCCAGCCTGAGAGCTCCTGGAGGACGGGGGCTATCTTTTTCTTCTTTTTGCCTCTACATTTTGCACACACAGTGCAGACATTAACTAGGTGCTCCATATTTATAGAAATTCACTGCAGATGGTGTGTATTGAGAGCAGTAAAGCCAAGAGTAGAGTGAGGCTGGGTGTGTTGGAGTCAGGCTTTGTTGAGAATTGAAAATTTGTGGAGCATGTATAATAACCTATACCGACAAAAATAAAGTTATACTTGTCCATCTATTGTTGTATCACATGAAATGGCAGTTCTTGATATTTTGAAGGGTCTAGTTGGAATTATTGGACTTAAACTGCAGACTCTTTTAATAATCGAAATTTCCTTTGGGTGCAATGAAATAAATCTCAAAGAAACAGGTGGCCGGCCCCCACAAGAGCAAAATCTAAAGTACAAGAGAAGCCTGGCTGTGGGTTAAGATACAGAGAACAGAGAAAGCAAAAGTAATTTCAAATGTAAGCTCCAAACCCAGAGGCACAAAGCCAGTCATCCAAATCACAGTTATTGACTTGGGAGGAAGGATCTCAGATGGACAACTCTGTTTAGCATATCCAGAGTGAGTAGCTGCAGGGATGCATCCACTTAAAGACTTTCCTGCACAACCCTGGGGAGGCCAACTTGTTAATACTAATGTGAACAAGTTCATTTAGGAGACTCCTGCTAGAATTGGGCTTTTCCAGATCAAGATAAGGAAATTCCTATTAAAGCCAAATCTCTAGGAAGACTTTCAAGATTATGTCATCTTTCTTCCCTCAGATCCTGCAAGGAAAAAATATGTTTAGAAGGATCATATAGACAACTAGGCAAATGCCTAATTCTCCTCTGGAGATTATCCCAAGCCTGGGATAACATTATATGGAGAAAATATAGGCTGCTGCATTCACCTTCTTAAATATGGAGCAGTATGGAAAGCACTGGCTTGGAGGTCAGGACACCTGCCATCACTTGGGTGCGGCCTCATATAAGCCACTTCAGTGCTCAGGCTCTGAAGCTGCTCCTCTGAAAGCAGCTGAGAGAATGACTCTACCATGAGTATTCTTGACAGACAATAGGTATATGTAGTTCAGGTTAAGTTTTTATTTAATTAGGGACAGAATTTTTCCAAAAGCATATAAATGCTCACCTGAGTGTTTTCAGGAAAAGAGAGATGAGAGAGGTGGCAGTTTGCCATAGAGTACAGAAATATGAAGAGAGACATGTCTAAGATAAGAGTGGTTCTTAGAAGATGGAATAATGCTCCCCAGAGATGTCCATGTTCTAATCTTCAGAATTTGTGACGATGACAAAGGGAGACTCTGCAGATGTGATTAAGTTAAGAATCTTGAGATGAGGAGATTATCCTGGATTAGAGAGTAGATTTGATATAATTACAAGGATCCTTAGAAGAGGGAAGCAGGGGATCAGATAGGAGAGAAGATACTATGTCGCTGGTTATGAAGAAGGAAAGAACCACAAGTCAAGGAATGCAGGTGACCTCTACATTCTAAAAGCTGGAAAAGGCAAGGAAATAGATTGTCCCCTGGGACTTCCAGAAGGTACACAGTCCTGCAGACTCAGAGCTATAAAATATCAAATCTGTTGGTTTTGGCCACTAAATTTGTAGCCATTTGTTGCCTCAGCTAGAGGAACCTAATATAGGAGGGAATTCTGTGAGATAGGTAATAGCATTTCTCTATTTTGCCAGAAAGGCTTCCATTTCCTTCAGTATCTTAGGAGTCCAGTCAGTGTTCTATCTTGGGCGTAAGGACATGCTGAGATGGGCATCCAGCCAGAGTGGGTGCAGATTGTCTTCTGGGGGCTCAGATTACGCATGGCATGAAGGTGCCAGGCTGGATGAGCTCAATACAAATATTATATGATCTCATCATTTCAGAATGGCCTCTACAATCACATTAGGGATGAGGAGACCAGAATTTTTGTGCAAAAAGCCACCTTCTGCATCTCTCATGAGTATACTTTGAGTGTTGCATTAAAAAGTCCTTATCAACATTTTCTAAATGAGAAAATAGAAACCTTAGCAAGCTGTGGCTTACTCAAGTCTCATCATAGCTTGTCCTACAGGACTGGGTCAAAACCTCCAATCTCCTGATTCATGAGTACAGAGTATTCCCACTATACTCATGGAATGATAGAGTGTTCTCGCTTTTCACAGTATTAATTTTGGAAATCTGCATGTATTTAGAAATGACCTATGGGCTCATCATACTTCCCAATAACTTTTGTATGCAGTTAAACCCCAAGCAACTGGAAGGCTTGGGAAATACGTTCTAACTAATTAACTTTTCTGGCTAACCAAATGTGAGCCTCAGAAAAACTATTGCTATATCAGTCTTCCATTCAAAGTTTTTCTAAACTTTACTGGTTCCCTCTTCCTCTTTGGTAAGCAAAGCATTGCAAACAGTTTATGATCTACTTCTGCTAATACCAAGTCCCTTACGGTGTCTTAGCTACATTTGGGGCAAGGTCACATTTTCAATGCCTACCCTTATAGGTCGCTTTGTGGTTTCCAAACTGCATCCTCAAGCATCATCTCATTAAATCCTCACGACAGGTTTACAAGGTAACTATTATTTCTCCTATACTTCAGATAATAAAACTGACACTCAGGGATTTTAAGATACAAACCCAAGGTCACACAGCAGAGTTAAAGTCCAGACCTCAGTGTTCTGACTTCAAACCCAGTATCTCTGTAGACACAGCAAGTATGGTTGATTTCCTGAATGATTCTCAGCCCTGGAATATACCCATGTATCAGTCAGGATCCCAGCAGGAAGCACATGGCACACTCAAGTCTGGTATTTTGAGGAAAGTTAATGAAAAGAACTGTTAATATATATAAAGATAAGGGCAGTGGGTAGAGAAATCATGAGGCAAAATGCAGTTCCAAGGGCTAGAAACATGAGTACCACCCTCTACCTGAAATGACAGCAAGGATAAAGAAAGAGTTATCAGAACCAGAGAGAGATAGGGCTATGTGGAGAGGGCCACCTGGCTGGAGCCACAGCTAACCCACAGTGACCTGGCAAGGGGAAGCTAGGGACAAACACCTGGCCTCCCTCTCTTCCATCCTCCTGATCACCTGCTGGTACCTCCCATTGACCAATCCAACCAGGGGGCAAGAGAGCCTGTCAGCTCCCCAGGACACAGCCAGTGGGCTGCTGGGTGGATCTGGAAGGACAAGCAGAGGACACTTGCACTCCCTGAAGCTGTTTTGTGCCTAAATTCCTGATATTCTGTGGATTACAGTAATTTATTTTATGGCCATAACAGCTACCATTGAACTAAACACACACTAGGAACTCATTAAATACTTTCGCAATGATTAATACAAATTCTTAATCTTTTATGGTGGCATAGAAGGATTAACTGGTTTTTGGTGTTATTTGTCCCTTCTAACAGAGAGGTTTCCCAGTAATAGCTGATTAATGAAGCGTTTTTCATTTCCTGAACTCTGGTTTTGTTCATATTATCATATATACAATGAATAACACATGACACCAAGCAGAGACCTGAGACCCTGACCTGGGAGACCCTGATCCGCAGGAGAAGAGTGGAAGGTGATGTCAGACTGTGGCCACACACGCAAGGATACCTGGCCCCAAGCAAAGACCTGAGGCCCCAGACCTGAGATCCATGGGAAAGGAGAGGAGAAGGTGATGTCAAACTGTGATGCCCGTCCTGATTGGGGCATTGAAGGAGAAACATGGTATCTCAACGCTGAGTAACCGATCTCTGAACAAGCCCCTCCTTGCTTCTCCAAGTAGATGCTCTTGAGAGTGTTTTCACCACAATTTCCAACAAATATATATACAGATAGTATTCGCAACCCTGGAGTGTTGACAAACAGGGGAGCAGAATGGGAAACTATTTGTGTAAGTAGAAATATTGTCCCAGACCAGGTAAAGTCAATTATTTTCATAAGGCTTTTTTTTAAAGAATTATTTCAAGCAAACAGAATTAAACGGGTTACCTTTATTTTGTTCTGCTTGGTGTTGGAAGCAGATGCATTTTTAATTTACCTATTTACAGGCAATCATTATTTATATCTTTAAAGAATTAATTGTGGAAGTACAGAAATGAACACATCAGAGTCTTTAAGTTTCTATCTCAGATGTACGGATACCTGCCCATTTCAGAGAAAACAGCCTCAGAAGAAAAATATAATTGCTTTGCCTAGTGCATAGTAAGGGGTCAGTGATATATAATCAAAACTACGTACATCTTCCTTTATAAGAAAAGTGTACAGCTTCGCCCTGTGCCATGTGACTCACCTGTCTTCTATGACTCACCCCACTAACTTCGGGCTTGGTCGTATGACTTACTTTAGTTAATGGAAAGTCAATGGAACTGCCAGTTCCCAGCAGAAGCAGTAGAGATATTTTACATTTCCACCAGTTGTGCCATGAAAGAGCAGCATGCATCAGATAGTGATTGCTCCTTCAGCCTGAATCCTGGAAATAAGAAGGCCTGTGGAGTAGACCCCTAGTCCAGATTGGGGAAAAGATCCAAAGTCGATCCACTGTCTGGAGTAGAGCCACAGCAAGAGACAAACATCACCATTGTAATATTCAAATTTGGGGTTGTTTATTACCACAGCAAAAGCTGATTAATATACTCAATAACATTTTAGAAACAAACGAAAAAAAAAACAACAAGCTATGAAAAGGAGGCTTAATTGGTGCAACCTTATCTGCATAGCTAAAATATGCAGTCATTGTGGATTCATACTCCCCTTTAAAGACATTCCAAGTAAAACAAAGTTGGTTGTGTCTGAGACTCCACATATAATATAAACAGGCTAGCACATCGTTAAATAATATGGTAGGTGATCAAAAAATATTTGAAATGGGTTTGATCAAACACTTAGCAAAGATACAACTGAAAAAATTAGCAATCTGAAAATCAGGAACCCTGGTTTTAAAGCCAATCGTACATCTGAGTGAATTTGTCACGCACCAACATTGCATGATATAAGAGGCACGTGCTTGTGCACATGTGCACATGCACATACACACACACACACACTGGGCCAGATGGATCAAAAACATCTCCTTCACCACTCTGTCATGGTCCAAAACTGTCAACCATGATAAGTTGCAGCCTGTTCAATAAGTACAAATCAGAATGTGGTTGATCTAGAAGCTATAACATGTGAGGCACTGTTGGTCACAGAAGAAATTGAGGATGTTTAGTCTAGGAAAGATAAGACTCTAAGATACATGTTAGTTGCTCTCAAAAACTTGAAGACTTATCCCATAAGCAGATTAACTCTAATCTGTATAGATACAGAGAGCAAAACTGCAGACAACAGAAGAGAGTTACTGGGACACACATCTCAGTTCAGTTTACTAGAGTGTTCTGTCAGAGCTGAGCAGACCCTGAGATTAAGACGCATCTGGCCTGTACCTGGCCACGTAGTATAAAGTCAGAGCGGCTGACATGCAAGCACATCCCCAGTTGCGGTGCAAACATAAAGCCATATCCGGTGAGCTTGGAAGGAGTAGAAGAGCAACAGAAGCAAGGGATCTGCGGAGAGGAGGGATCTTCAGGAGAGGATCCACCATCAAAGCTTATGCTAGCTGAGTGAGCCAGAGTAAGTCACAGGCAGAAAAGTCAGAAGGGGTTATGTTTTCAGGGATAGGGTGGTAACTGAAGGTGAACGTACCATGGTCTAGCCATCCCAAAGGTATGTGTGCATCTTGGGGAAAAAAGTCAAAGGTATAGAAGAATGAGAGGAGGCATAACATCCAAAGGCCTAAGCAAATATGCCAGAGGGTCCCTTTAGATAAAGGAAAACAGGAAAGAGAAAAGCCATTCTTCACAAGTTTGAGAAAGGTAAATAAGAATCCCTTGGAGTGGAAGTACCAGGGTGTACAGTCTGCAGCCAGGAGAAATCTAGGGGAGGTTCAACAGAAAAAAAGCCCTAATTAAGGACTTGGCATCAGGCCAGAGGCCCTCTGAGCACTGTCTAAGGAGATGGAGGTGGTGAGAAGGGTGTCAGCAGTAGGGAACAACAACAACAACAAAAACACCTGGTGTCAGGGGCCACAGCAGGGTGATGCTGGCTAATGCTCCCACAGCATGCACTATATGCCAGGCACGGTACTAAAAGCTCCACACGTATTAGCTCTTCCACTCCTCACCACAACCCTGTGAGCTAGGTACCACTGTGATCCCATTTTACAGATGGCAAAACTGATGCATAGTGAGGTTTGCCCAAGGTCCCTTAGATAGTAAAGGCAGACCCAGAATTTGCAGGCAGGGAACCTGGTTCCTGAATTGTGTTCTTAACCCAGAGCCAGGAGCTCAGCCCAGAGGAACAAAAGCAGGGAGGTGGTGAGAGGGTTAGCCAAGACCTAGATACAGGAGTGGGCAGAGACCTCAGGCGGGTCCGCAGATCCCACAGTCACCAGATGGGGCTCAGAAAATAGGCAATGTTTTCTGTAACTGCAGCCTCATTTTTCCTGGGGACATCAATTAAAAGAATTTTGTAGCAATCCTAACCGTCCCACCATGTGAAAGGGTTGCTTCTATCAGCCAATGTTTCCTGCTGCCCAGATGTTCCAGAAAAAGCTGGACAACTACTCATCGGGTGTGTCATGAGGGGATTTTTGTAGTCCCTTAGCATATTTGCAAAATCAGGCAGGAATGATTTTTGGCTGTTTACTGTTTTGTTAGCCTTCATTTCCTTCCTCTCCTCACCTCCAAAGGCAGTCTCTAACCTAATTTGATAATCCTACTCATTCAGTGAACTACTAAACTGTAATTATTTGCATCCTGAAACAAACCTGCTTTTACCATCATTATCCTTGGAGCCCACTGAACCCTCAGGCATGCCAGCAAGCAGCACAATGATGACTCTCTTGTCCCAGAGGCCCTGTAAGCCTTCCTTAGTTATAGCTGTGAAGTATTTTGAGAAACCTGAATTAAAGTGCTAGAGAAAGCACAACACACATTTATTGCTCATCTTGGAAAGACAACAGCAATGAGCTTCCAAAACTATCTTTGATTAACATAATCTGGGGGTAATGAATATGGATGTTGCCAATAGTCACCTAGAAGCATGTTTTCTTCTGTATATTTTGTTCTCTCCAGTAAATTTCCTACCAAGAAAGGAAATGGTCCCAACTCCCTGTTTGCATCAATAAAGCAAGCACTCAGGGGAATTACGTGAAGAGAATAGGACCGGGGGGCATTCTTGCCACCCTCAACCTTTGCTTTTGGTTGATTCTCCACATTTTCAATACGGTTTCTAATTACCAGGAATACGAAGTGCAAATAGAAGCCATCACCTTCATGACAAGGCTGGCTTGTTTCTCGGTGTCCTTGTGAGAGTTTCTGATGAAGCTGAACAGGACAAGTAGCCCAGGGGATATCTCCAGACAGTGCCGCATCCATAGTCATTGCCTGCTGAGGAGAGCTGTTAAGAGGCCCACAACCTGCCCAGGGAAGGAAACAGGAAGTACCTGTCAGACTAGTGGCCTCCTGTGGAAAACAGCTAGAATAAGCTGTTACTAGAATAAGCTGGGGCATTTAAAGAACCCCTGTATATAGGCCATACTTCAGACAAATTACATTTGAATTTCTGGGGTGGGGCACAGGCACCAGCGTTGCTGAAAGATCCTTGGGCATTTCCATTGTGCACCCAAGATGGAGAGCCACTGCCAAGGGGTCTCAAGACGGGAAACCCATTCACCACCCCTTGAAAAGCGGGCATGAAGCCCACCTGCATTTACCACAGCCACAACCTGCCATGGGGACTGTCTCCTCGATTCCAGCAGCACATGGCTTGCGAGGCTCTCCTGGGGCCGGCTGACAATTTTTCTCCTTCCTGCATACAGTGTCCTATGTGCAGGCACTGCCCTGGCTGCAGAGTCCCACTGGCTTGTACATCTCTGCTTACTTGTCCGCCTCCCCGCTGCGGCAGGTCCACACCCCTCGCCTTTTTACATCCATCCCAGGCTGCCTTAAAGAGTCCTGGGGCCTAAGATTCTGCGACAGCTACAATGAGCTTTTAGAAATGTAAGTCCTCTCATATTGCTCACCTGAATAAAAGCCTCCGAGGGCTTCTCACCGCACTGAATATCAAAATCACAGCCCTTTTATCTTGGCTGACCAGCTCCTTGGCAGTCTGACCTCTGTGCATCTCAAACAAGAGAGCCCTGCGGAGCCCAGGGCCAAGCTCTGGCTCTGGTGACTCTGGGTAAGTGACTGCCCCTCTCCTGGCCTACTTTGCCTCATCTGTAAAGGCAATTATGTTATAAGGATTAAGTTAGTCCACACGACACTCAAATCCTCCTCCTTACCCCATACCAGTCCCACTTAGATCCCAGCAGATGCAACACCTGCTCTACCCTCTTGAACCACAATGTGAGGAGCACTTCCCTGACACCTGGTACAACTGGCCCCTTTGCACCACTCAGGAGCCAATGCCATGTCCACAGAGACCTTCCCACCCCTTAATCACCCCATTTTATTTCCTTTAAGCCTATACTAGTTTAGATATATTTTACTTATTATTGAATATTTATATTTATATAAACAATTGTTCCTTACCTTGCTCTATGAGGAATACATTTGCTAGGGCAACCATAACAAAGTATTGTGTTGGTGCAAAAGTAACTGTGGTTTTTGCAATTTGTGCTTTACTGCAATTACTTTTGTACCAACCTAATACCACGGACCGGGTGGCTTAAGCAATAGGAATGTATTGTCTCACCATTCTGGAGTCTACAAATCCAAGATCAAGGTATCAGCAGTGTTGGCTTCTTAGGGCTATGAGGAAGAATCGCTTCCCTGCCTCTTTTCTCACTTCTGGTGGTTTCACGGCAATCTGAAGCTTCCCTTTGCTTGTAGAGGCATCACCCCCATGTCTGTTCTCCCTGTGTGTGTGACTTTGTATACAAATTTCCCCTTTTTATAAAGACGTCAGTCATATGGACTAAGGGCCCATTCTACTTTGGTATGACCTCCCCCAACTAATTACATCTATAATGATATTATTTCCATATAAGGTCACATTCTGAGGTGTGGTGGCTAGGACTCCAACATTCTAATTTAGAGGGCCATGCATGATTCAGCCCATAACACAGTCTTTATCCCTCTCTGAAATTGACTGATTTTATTTGTCAACTTATGTATTGCCTCCTCCCTCCTCACCAAACGTCAGCACCATGACAGCAGGACCTTGAATGTCTCATTTACCACAGCAACTGCTACATAAGGCTGGGCTGACACAGAGAAGATGCTTTGTATAGTTTCCTGAATAGATGAATTAAAACTAAAGCAGCAGGCCAATTTTCTGAATAAAAACACTGAAGCCACAATAGTGAAGCTACTATTCAGTTATTTAAAATGATGTTTCTGTAACTATTGATGTGGGAAAACATCCTAACATATTGTTGAGCAAAACAAGAAAGTTTCAAATCAGAATAAATGATATAATAACATATATAAAACACACACACACATATATAGGTCCATTCAAACAGTTGTGTAGTTACATAGAAAAGGGTCTGAAAGAATATAAATCAGGTTGTAGCTAGCTGGGTGGTATTTTATTTACTTATGTGGTTTTTTGTTGTTTATATTGTCTGACTTTTCTGCAATAGATATGCGATGTTTGTGTAAAAAGAGAAATAATTAAAACCGAGCTTTTCAGGGAAAAACAAAAACAAACCCTCTCACTTCCAGTGTGATGTGGGCATCCACTATCCCTTGTCCCAGGCTGCAAGCTCCATGAGAGCAGGGACCATGTCTTTGCACCTACAAGCCTCACGCCATGCTTGGCACATAACAGGTGTTCCTTATATGCTGGCTGAGTGGAAATAAATAGATACATGGATTCATGTCCCCACAAGACCTTAACCAAAGCAGTTGTTCTAGCAGCCTTCCTGGTAAACATATGGTATATTTTCTTACCAATGCAAAAATCTTTAGAAGAAGAAAGAGGAGAGGAGGAAGGGGAGGTGGAAGGGAGGAATGCAGACACTCTAGCCTGTTAAATATCTCTGGTGTGTTATCCAACTATAGTGATATCTAAGGTGTTGTCAAGAATAAAAACACAGCACGAAGCAACACTGTCAAAGCTAGGAAAAAATTAAACCAGAAGGGCTGTCACCCAAACCTGTGAACCAAACAGCCACATTTCACTGGATTCTTCTAATTAGTGTTTGAAAAGCCTTTAGAAGCAGACAAGTGCTACATTAAGTGCTTAGTATTCATTAATACTTTGAGTAGATGAGGTAGGCAGGTACTTACTGATTATGTAAATGTCCTGAGCTTGTCAGTACAGTATTTGGAATCAATGTCTGGCTATATTTCAAAATTTCTATACATTTATGAGTTTTATAAATTTTATACAGTTTTTATAAATTTCCTCCAGCTTCTGGCTTCCAAAGAAAGTAGCTTCATATATTTGCAGTTTATAATTTACTAAACTTTAGAAATTACCTAACACTGTAGTTCTCAACTCTATCAGATCCAACACCTCTTTTTATAATAAACACTTGGTCATACCTCCTTTTAGTATCCTGAAGTGAAATTATAGATAATCTACCTATATACAACATATTTCAGTGTGTAAATACCCAGGCATACCCAAATGACTGTGTCAGATGCTTGCAATATGTGAAAAATCACCGCAAACGTGCCAGTTCCAGATGGCAGGCTATTCCAGAGTGCGGCGTGAGAAATGCAATACCATGGGTGGCATTCCCACAGGGGCCTTGGTTTTCTGAAAGGGCAAACAACTCCTCTTAAGTTCCAAACTAAATACATTATAATCTTCCTTTGATTTATTCTATAGTTATATTACCGGAAAATTCAATTTACTTGTGTATTAAGGCTATCCAAAATATCCTATGAGTTTATATGTAAAAGAGAGTGAGGTTCCAGGCTCAGATTATCATAACCAGGATTTTAATCTACAGGAATGTCAAGCAAAATATCTGAAAGTTGTGTGATAATGCCCTACACATTTCACATCTCAGGGTCCCCCCAGATGCCAGGAGTACTCCCCACCATTCCAATGTTTGAGAGTTTAAAACAAAATCCCCAAAACATTTTTTATTTCATTTGGGATCCAAGTGCCAAAATAACCCATGGGGTGGCATGGCCCCTCTTGAGCCTCATGGATCAATTTTACATCCTTATGTTAAAAAATGTAGATATCGTGTCCCCTCAAAATATGCCCAAGAATCACAGACCAAGTGTTGGCAGAGTCAAGTAAGAGGTAGAGGTGAGATGGACGAGCACTTTCCATACGCCAGGTATTTTCTTAAGCTCCTTATGGATGTCGCTCATCTAATCTTCACATCAACACTAAGAGAGAGACTGTATTGTTCCATTGGACAGTTGAGACCTAAACACAGACGTGGCTTACCCAAGACCACAGAGCAGGAAGTAGCAGAGCCCTAACTCAGACCATCCTCATCAGGATGACTGTGCAGCACAGTGCACGTGCCGACAGTCCTTTAGGACTGTAGAGAAGAGCAAGGAGAGTGGAACCATGGAACCCTTTCATGTTATGAGCACACAGGTAGACCAGTTCTACCAGTTCAGGACATTAACCTCCAACCATCCCTCCAAGTCAAGGTTTGTTTCTCACTCGGTCTCATCTTCTGCTTTCTTGTGTTTTTCCTGCAGACATTCATGCCCAGGAGAAGGCTGCACTGGGTCCCTCTGGACCTTTCCTAAAAGGGAGATCCCTGTTCACTAGATGAGTTCCAGAACCATCCACTAAGGCTTTGTAGCCCCCTTCCATCAGCTGGCCTTCACTGCATCCCCTATCGCTCAAGATGAGTGGCTTCCTCGCCTCGCTGGACCCCCGGCGGGTGCAGTGGGGGGCTGCCTGGTATGCAATGCACTCCAGGATCCTACGCACCAAACCAGTGGAGTCCATGCTAGAGGGAACTGGGGCCACCACGGCACATGGAACTAAGCTAGCCCAGGTGCTCACCACAGTGGACCTCATCTCTCTTGGCGTTGGCAGCTGTGTGGGCACTGGCATGTATGTGGTCTCTGGCCTGGTGGCCAAGGAAATGGCAGGACCTGGTGTCATCGTGTCCTTCATCATTGCAGCCGTCGCATCCATATTATCAGGTAAGTGTCTCCATGCAAGGAAGTACTGTGGAAAATGTGCTTACCAGCCTGGTCACTGCTCATCCCCCTTCTCCGGAGTATTTAGTGGTGAGATGTATGAAGTGGTAGAAAAGTGGATCATAATGCTCTTTTTTGCCTTGACTTCCAGAGAGGTTAGGGCCAGGTTTTGACTTAATTATAGTAGCTTCCTTTTTTTTTTTTTTTTTTTTTTTTGAGATGGAGTCTTGTTCTGTTGCCCAGGCTGGAGTGCAGTGGCGTGATCTCAGCTCACTGCAACCTCCGCCTCTGCCTCCCGGGTTCAAGCAAATCTCCTGTTTCAGGAGATTATAGGCGCCGGCCACCATGCCCAGCTAATTTTTGTATTTTTAGTAGAGACGGGGTTTCACCATTTTGGCCAGACTGGTCTCAAACTCCTAACTTCAACTAATCCACTTGCCTCGGCCTCCCAAAGTGCTGGAATTACAGGCATGAACCACCGTGCCTGGCCTTCTTTTTTGTTGTTGTTTTTTGTTTTTTGCTTTCTGGGTTTTTTAAAAAACAAAAACAAAAACAAAAAAACCACAGAGTTTTGCTCTGACGCCCAGACTGGAGTGCGATCTCAGCTCACTACAACCTCCACCTCCCAGGTTCAAGCAATTCTTCTGCTTCAGCCTCCTGAGTAGCTGGGATTAAAGGTGCATGCCACCACGCCTGGCTAATTTTTGTACTTGTAGTAGAGACAGGGTTTCACCATGTTGGCCAGGCTGGTCTCGTAACCCTGACCCCGCACTTTGGGAGGCTGAGGTGATCTGCCCGCCTCAGCCTCCCAAAGTGCTCGGATTACAAGCGTTAGCCTCTGCTCCCTGCCTATTTTTTCAATACAGAGAGTTATTCTGCTTCTCATATATCTCCCAGCTTCTCATTCCCTGTTATGTTCTAATGGCTCTGTTTTTATTTTAACTCTCCTTTACACCGGAAGATAGGTCAATCCTCTTGAGGGAGAGGGGAAGGATACAGCTAAGATATAAAGATAGGCAGAGCAGCAAAATGACAGGTCAATAAATCTGATATGATTGGGATTTGATAAACCTCAAACTGGCATCGAGCCCCCAAGGAGAAGGAAGCCAGGCCAGGAGATTTAAAGCTCTTGTGAGAATCACGGTGCGCCATCTGCCACAAACACCTCCACAGATTTATATTGCACAGTGACAGGTCCACTAGCAGCTCCTTGTCTCCCCTTGAGAAAGAATCATAAAACTCATTTTTTAAAATAAGGTGCCAGGACTTACACGCCTATACTTTGTAGAAATGGCTCTCCTACTGCCTTTTCCTTTTCCTTCCTCTTCTCTTGAGTAGCGATCTACAATATCTTCCCAGAATTGCTGGAGTAGGCCAATGGACAACTTGAGAAAGGAAAACCTCCTGCTTCTTGATGATTGCATTGCAAAAGCATGAGGCTTTTCTGGGTTTTAGGGTGGCAGATCATGTGGGCCAACCCATGTACTGACAGTGAATGTCTTGGTCTCTTCAAATATTTCAGGAGAAGTAGGAATTCTAACTTATATTGGGAATTCTGTGTACCAATGAGTGCCATCATAAGAAAAGCACTACATTAATGTCATACATGTAGAATAGTCTTCACATAAAACACAGACTACAAACATGAAACCAGAAAGTGTGCTGGTTTGTATTTAACGTCTCTTTAATTTGATAAGGAAAATAAGCTGAGTTTATTAACCTCCTGTCTTCTCTTTCCTGTTGGTTTTACCATTTATCCCCTTCTCTCCTGAAGTCATCCTCTCACAAGCGTGAATATCCTAATAGTTGAGGTTTCTTCAGAATTGAGGGGTTTTCTCTCCTATCGATGAAAGTAAATTATTCACATGGATGAATTTTGGAAATACTTGCAATTCTATTACTGTGAAAGCAATTACCTCCAAACTTTTTTGACAGAGAAATTTACTCACCATGAGTTTCTAGATCCAAACGTGTTATCATGTGGAACAGAATGTTGATAGTAGGACAAAAGGCAGCCATATACTCAGAGGTTTCCATGGAAGGCACAGGGCCGATGCATCAGATTAATGAAGACTACACAGTTTTCAATAGATCTCATCCTATTTTGACCCAGTCTCCCAGACCACAGTGATTTTTGTGAATGAATTACCTGTGTCTTATTCTTCACAGGATATATTACATCTGTAAATCAGAGCCTGCCCCTTACCCCATCACAGTGCTTATGGGCAGTATATAATCTAGACTTTTCCACTGCTCACATGGAGAGCCTGAGATTGGCCCAGCCTGTGTTATGCTGGAGCCAGCTCACACCAGCTGCCAAGAGTACTGATTGTGCATACCTCTTTCCAACTTTACATTCAATGATGTCATGTTGTTAACTTGGAATCAGCTATGAAGGGACTATGTGTTTGTTGTTGTTACCATAGTTCAGAGAGTCAGTTGTTAAACCTTTACCAGCACATCACAAGCCTACCTCCATTAAAGACCCTGGTCCTGCCCAGTAACTGAGGCCTTCACCACAGCACCAAACACAAGAAGAAAAAACCCTACCTCTCCCTAAAACAGGATTCCCCCTCTCCGCCTATTGCCCCATCCATAGCACTTCTCTGTACTGTATGACTGACTTATCTAGCCACTGAGGCCATTTGGAATCCTCCCAGAGCCCCTAGCCAGGCCAGGACCAAAACATTATAACTTACGCCAATGTTAGCATATTTATAGCAGGTTTCTTCAAGCAAGCCTCTCACTCTTGTGATTGTTGGTCACTAAACTAAAGGAAGTGCGGCTCCAAGTGTCTTCTTTCCACTTTCACATCATCATCACATATTGCCTCACCTTTGGCAAAACTTCCCACTGCTTCTCCATACCACAGTAATCAAACTCCCCTATGTCTTCATCCTTTTCAATACATGGTCCTTTTCTCCTGGTCTTAATTAAAACCTGGCTCACCTGAGGGTGAGTCCAGTCTCCACAATTGTGCATTTATCTCCAGCAATAATCACTGCTTAGTTGCAAGAATGAAGTAAAGAGAAAGTTGGGATTAACTTAGATTTAACTTTTTCCAAGCAGAGGGAGAAAAAAGTAATGGGGTTAAGGGTATTTTCAAAGGAAGAGTAAACTGTGCTGAATCACATAATCTAGGCTGGCTAAGAAGGGAAGTGAAAACACAAGAGTGATGGTGACTCATGAAAAGTGGTATAATCGGTAGAAATTGGAATTGTCAATGAGGTCAAGATATCATTGCCATAAAAATACTGGGAAAGTGAGATAGAAAGCTAGGAAGTGATGGAAATGATAAAAGAGTGGGATGTTTGAAATAAAGATTTCAGAAGTAGTATAGCAATCAATAACATTCAGTTTAGACTTGAAACCTGGTTCAGCCACTGACTAGCTATGAGACCTTGAGCAAGCTCCATAATTTCTCTGAACTTCAGTTTCTCCACTTTAAAAATAATAATACCTACTTCATAAGGTTGTTGTCAAGACTAAAGGAGATGCATATTAATTGCCTGGTATGTTGCCGAGCACATAGCACTAAATAAGTGCTTATTATTATTTTGTGCCAAACCCTAAATTAGGTGCTTTCCAGAGAGCATGACCCTTAAAACTCTTTAATCTCTTTAAAGATAAAGATTATTATCTCCAATTTCACGTACGTGGAAAATGTGCAAACCGAAGTTTAAATGACAGAACCCACATTCAAATCTGTTGATAGATAGGTTGAGAGATAATGCCAACAACTCTCAACCCTGGCTATGGGTTTAAATCACTTGGCAACTTTTTTTTCTGTATTAATGAAAAATGGATTTTGGAGTTCAGTTTTATTGAATTATAATTACATATCATAAAATGCATCCTTTTTTATATACACTTCTATGAGCTTTGATAAACACATATAATCATGTAAGCTTCACCACAATCAAGATGCAGAAGAGCTCCATCACCCCCAAAATAATTTCTCCATGCTGCCTCTTTATAGTTAAGCCCTCCTCCCACTCCCAGCCCCTGGCAACCACTGATTTGTTTTCAGTCCCTATCGGTTTGCCTTTTCCACAACATTACGTAAATAGAATCATTCAGTATATAACCTTTTAAGTTTGCTTTCTTTCACTTAGTAAGATGCATTTGAAATTCATTCATGTTGTTGTGTGTATCAGAATGTTGTTCCATTTTCTTCCCATTGTATGGCTAAACCACCATTTGTTTATCCTTTTACCAGCTGGAGGACAACTGGGTTGTTTCCAGTCTGTGGCCGATATAAATAAACTCACTGCAAATATTTACGTATAGGTTTTTATATAAACACAAGTTGTGGTTTCTCAAGTAAATACTTAGGAGTGAAGTTGTTAGTTTGTATGGTAAGTGAATGCTCAACTATAGAATAAACAGCCAAGCTTTTCTCCAAAGTAGCTGTATTATTTTTGACTCGCACAGGAATATGTGAAAGTTCCAGTACTTTGTCAGCACTCAGAATTGTCAAGTGTTGTTTTTTGTCATTGTTTTGTTTGCTTTTGTTTGTTTGTTTGCCATTTTAAAAGACATATAGCAATATTTCAATGTAGTTTTAATTTGCATTACTCTAATTACTAATGATGTTGGACATCTTTCTATGGGTTTGTCACCCATGTGCTCTCCTTGGTAAAGTGTCTATTTAAATCTTTTGCCCATTTTTTTTTTTTTTTTTTTTGAGATGGAGTCTTGCTCTGTCGTCCAGGCTGGAGGGCAGTGGCGCAATCTCGGCTCACTGCAAGCTCCACCTCCCGAGTTCAAGCGATTCTTCTCCCTCTGCCTCCTGAGTAGCTGAGACTACAGACACACACCACCATACCTGGCTAATTTTTGTATTTTTAGTAGAGATGGTGTTTCACCATATTGGTTAGGCTGGTCTCGAACTCCTGACCTCATGATCTGCCCACCTCAGCCTCCCAAAGTGCTGGGCTTACAGGCATGACCCACTACGCCCAACCCTTTTGTCCTTTTTTAATTGGGTTTTTTATTTTCTTGTTATTAACTTTTAAGCATTCTTTGTATATTCTGGAGACAAGTCCTATATTAGGTATGCATTTTGTCACATACTTTCTCCAGTTTGTGACTTGCCTTTCAATTTCTGTTTATTTCTTTTTAAAACTACTGATGCCCAGGCACCACCTCCAGAGTTTCTAATTCAATTGGCCTAGGCATTGGAATTTTTTAAAGTTCCCCAGGGAATTCTAATTCTAATTACTTTTGCACCAACATAATGGAAACTATTTGGACCACACAATCTTAAGAGAGTTTTTGGCCTTGTGGCACCATTCCCCATGCTATGCAAACCAGCTTATAACATGAAACAAATCTGACTCAGAGAGCAATCTATTTTCTTTACAATTTGTCAAGCTGGGAAGTTATAGCAACTTGCCAAGCTCCTCCCACTAGTCCCACCCCAACATTATGATTGCCCACTGCCCTGTCACAGGTGGAAGAAAACTTATCAGAGGAAGCAGCTTGTGCTTTGTCCAAAAGGTCTTATCTACTCTTCAGTAGCTCAGTAGACCACAACCAGAGCCCATAGCCATGCCAACACTAAAAACCCTTTTGTATATTCCAGATTGTATAAACTAGATAGAGGAAATAGGTTTTTTTCTTCGTGGTTCCCACCTACAGCCTTTTGGAGAGACTGACGGGTGGAGGCAGGATGGTTTACAGTGGTTCTCTAATGTAGTTGGCTATAGATGAAACACAGCAAAGCCATCGTGCCAGTGACATCCGGTCATTTAAAGCCCCAAGAGACTCTTATGAGTAGTGGAAGAGAGGCAGATTTAACTTTTTTTGTAAATTTATGTCCAGTTCTCTTTTAACATTATTAAAATTGTTCCTCAAACAGAATACAGGTCTGAATCACTCCTAAGCTCCTACACTTTCTATAGTAACCCTTCAAGCCCATTTCTCAAACATTATTGGTAAGGATTCAACAACAGTATGCATACACAGCATCAGTCCTTTCCCTGGGACACAGTACTTATAATTTTTGTCATCTACTCATAAGAAATATTTGGCAAAAATCTAATAAGATAAGGTTCAGTAAAAATGTACTGGGTTCCTACCATGTATCAGTCCTGGGGCAGTACCAAGAATAGGCAAGAAATTGCCTCTTATCTATTTCCAAAGGACCCATTGCTATTGGGTCCCATTGCTTATTGATGGTGATGAATGCCAAACCTGATAACTGACTATGGCAATAATAGTCATAACAATGTAATAGTCGTAGTGGCAACTACCACTTATTGAGTACCTACTTTGTACCAAAAGAGTTCTAAGTGCTTAACACATTATTTTACTTAATCTTCACAACAACCATATATGACAAACAGTGTTACACTTACTGCATATTCCAGATGAGAAAACAGAGGATTCTGAAAGGTTTGGTAATTTGCTTAAGGCTCCTGCTTAAGAGGTGACAGCATGAGGAATGGAGTGAAAACAGTCTGACTCCAGAGCTTACTTCTTCATCATTCTGCTGCCCTGCTACTGTATTAACAGATTACATTACATTCAATTGCAGACAGCAGAACACCAAAATAAGGGAGAATTTCATTTCTGTCCTGTGTACAAGAAGCCTGGAGAGAGGCAGCTGTTGTGGCCTCTCAGACATGGGGACACAGGCCCCTTTATTTTTCTGCTGTGCCAGTCAGACATTTGGCTTCCATTGCAAGGTAACTCAAGACTCAAGATGACTGACGAAGCTCCAGTCAGTATGTCTGAGTTCCAGAAGGCAGGAAGAAAAATGGAAAGTTGGGGCAGGTGATTCCTTACCTTTCTGTCCCCTTTTTTGTTGTTGTTTGCTTGTTTTGAGACAGAGTCTCGCTCCGCCACCCAGGCTGGAGTGCAGTGGCACAATCTCGGCTCACTGCAACCTCCGCCTCCTGAATTCAAGTGAGTCTCCTGCCTCAGCCTCACGAGTAGCTAGGATTACAGGCACCCACCACCATGCCTGGCTAATTTTTGTATTTTTAGTAGAGACGGAGTTTCGCCATGTTGGCCAGGCTTGTCTCAAACTCCTGACTTCAGGTGATCTGCCCTCCTTTGCCTCCCTAAGTGTTGGGATTACAGGCGTGAGCCACCACACCCGGCCCCTTTCTGTCCTCTTTTTAAGAATCTTTCTTATAAGTCCTTCCGCATTTCTCCCACTGACATTGGCCTAAACTTAGACATCTGGCCACAGCAGTGAGGCTGAGAAGTATAGTCTTCTAACTGGGTATTTTGCCAACTCCAGAATATCAGAATTCTGTTGATAGGAAGGAAAGGAAAAACTGGCTGCCACTGCCACATCTCTAATGGATGCAAAATCCTAAAGCCTTCCAGTTTGCTGAGGTCAATTTTTTCTGCAATATTTAAATAAAATTGGTTCTGATTCCCAATTTACAATGTGAAAATCTAAGGTCCCCCCTCAGTAAATGTAGGGAGTTGTGAAGCTGACCTTCCTCTTCACTCTTCTGGCTCTAAGTCTCTGCTTCTACAGAGTCTCTGTTTCCACTTGGCATTTTACCTCCTTACCTGCTGTCCCCTTTCTTTATCATTATTATCAAACTCATCTGAACAAAGCGTCAGTAATGCAGGATTGTGTGTGCCATAGACTTTATGGAAAGTTTGGACCAGAGATGGGAGATATAGTACAGTCAATCCTAGCAAACAGCAAGCTCACACTTGAATATAGGACACTCCAATTCTCTTTGTCTTTAGGGAATATCCACCAACCCTCTCTTCTTCTTGGCACCAGCTTTTGGACCTATGGATGGGCGGCCTTTCTCCCATAACCTCACCTTCTACTCTGCTCATTTTCAAGCCCTAAAACTCTGTCCATATCCTACCAAGCAGTTATTTCTTCATCACCCTCCAAGTTCATCTTGGTCATTCTCCAAAGAATATCTTTTCCCCAACCAAAATAATTTATTGAGGTAATTCACTAAACAAAGAAGGTTCTCAAAGGAGGGATTTGGGGGCCACGCTGGGAAGGTTAGGTATCATCCTCTAGGCATTGAGAAGTTCAGTGACATGACCAGATATGTACTTTAGTAATACAGTGGAAAGAGAATGGAGGTAGGGAAGCTGTTATGCACATATTCCATGAAACATACAGGAGATATGAAGCCCTAGTCCCTGAAAGGCCAAAAGGAAGCTTAGGATGAAGAGAATTTGGGCATGAGTAGATAAAGGACAAGGAGGGAGAGCAAGAAAGGCTCTTTCTAGCCAAGAAAAGACATATAATAGAGAAACTATTGAAGCAATGTCATTAAAAATAGATTTTGCAACGCAGTTCTGGTGCCAGAAAGTGAAAGTAGAAACAGAAAACTCTAGCAAAGAAGACCACCACAGAACACCACAAGGGGTCTAGAACTCATCTTTGCGTGTAGCACACCGCGGAAGGTGCTTTCATGCAGCACCTCCTTCCCATCCTCACCAACCCTGTGGAGGGAGGGATGACTGTTCTGCTCTACAGACGAGGAGCCAGAGTCAGAGGTTAAAGGAGCTTCCTGAAAGTCCCACTGCTATTCAGTGCTGTGCCAGAACTCAAATCTATGACTGTAGCATTCCAAAGCTCATGCTCTGCCATTTCAGCAAGCTATCTCTGAGATCTTTGAAGCCAGAAAATCTTTCTCACTAGATGTGAATTAATTGTGATCAATTCCCATTGATTGTGTCTGAAAGGCAATGAAGGGTCATCACACTGAGCAGTAATTTTCTTGGCACCCTTAGTTTATGATTTGGCATTAGGGTTTATAATCTGTGTTTCCTGCCATCCTCATTTGATCTTTGGCACCTCGTGATCCATCATCAGGCAAGCTCATGGTAATGGAATCCCTGGGGAGGAGGTAAGAGAGCGGAGCCCTGTTGAGCAGATGTCTCTCCACAGGTTCCCAACCTCCTCCCGGGTGGGTTCTTGCAAAGCTCAAATGTAGGCTCCCCATCCCAGTATTCATCTTGGGTTTGAGTTTCATGATCAAAGAAAGATTTCTAAAGACTCAGTCTATATAGATAGTCTGACAAGTTCCCCTGTTTTATCTTTCAGAACAATAAATGATTTTCCCTCCTGAAATTGAAGACAGCCTTGAGAGGTGAAATAGGAGGGTTGGTCTTTTGCAACTCCTCCATGATCTAGGACTAGTCATTCATTCCACAACTTGCATTTGTTTGTTCCCCGAAACACCTCTGGAAACTGCTGTTAACAACACCAGGGAGTGGAAGAGGCAGGATATTGTGAGGACGGGAAGGAAATGCAAAGATGAACAAATGCATGCCAGTCCTCAAATCTCTGAAAGACTAGCTCTCTCAAATGTCCAAATACACAGCCATAGGTCAAAATCATAATAATGATGCAGCCACTCCTGATGCTTATAAAGTCTCTAAGATATAATTTAGCAAGCACATGATAAATGTTAGTTCATGTTATTATTACTATCAGTTTTATTGTTATTAGGCAAATACTGTGCACCAGGCACTGTGCATACATTGTCTCATTTAATTCTCTCAATCTTCCTATCACGTGGATATTAAGGTCCCAATTTTGTGACTCGTCATAAAACTAAACCAGAGCAGTTTTGCTGTGCCTCACACTAGCTGAAAAAATTTGCATCATCCCAACAAACCCTACAAAATAAATGCCATTATTATATTCATTTTGCAGATGACAAAACTGAGGCTCAGAGAGGTTAGGTGACTTGTCCAGAGCTACAAGGTGGTCAGTGGCAAAGGCTGGGTCTAAATATGATTCAGCCTGATTCCAGAGACCATGACCCCCATGCTCCATACAGACACAAACTTCCAAATTTATTATTTATTTATTTATTTATTTATTTTTGAGATACGATTTCACTCTGTCCTCCAAGCTGTAGTGCAGTGGCATGATCATGGCTCACTGCCGCCTCAGACTCCTGGGCTCGAGCAATCCTCCCACCTCAGCCTCCTCAGTAGCTGAGACTATAGGTGTGCATCATCACACCCAACTAATTTTCTTTCTTCTTCTTCTTTTTTTTTTTTTTTTTTTTTTTTTTTGTAGAGACAGGTGTCGCTATGTTACCTAGACTGGTCTCAAACTCCTGGCCTCAAGCTACCTTCCTGTCTCAGCCTCCCAAAGTGCTGGGATTACAGGTGTGAGCCACCATGCCTGGCCCACCCCTAAATTTAAAAACTCACCAAAGAGAACCAAATGAATCAAGGAACCCTCACTTTTATTGGGGCTTCAAAAGACCCTGTACCTTACCCTATTGATTAGCAGAGCACTTTAGTAGATCAAAACTTCTCTAAATCAGGTCATGAAGATAATTTGTAAGCTCAGCATCTTTCTGCCACCTGTCAGCAGTGAGGAGAAAGGTGTTGTAAAGTTCATGTAGCTCTTCTATATAGGGATCAATTGATAGCCCTGTAGGAAGGATGTCAGTTACCAATTCAGAGAAGGTGAGCACATTTTAATAGAAATTTGCAAGTTTCTCAGATTGTTGATGGTGATAATGAGTTTCCTCCAGCAAAGCCAGGGAAACCTGGGCTTCTTTTACATCTTCTGCAGCACCTAGTAGCGTGGACAGTGCATGCCATGAGCACGTAGCATGGCTGTGGGAGGGACTGACCACCTTCTCTGGGCCTGGCATAGCAGGAGATGCTGCAGAACATGGGAAAGAACTCTGAGACAAAGGGCTTGATATCGATATGAAGAAACAAGACACACACACGTGAAATAATTGTGAGTGCTGCAAGAGACAATCAGGCCTGGTCAGAAGTTGGGACACCTGAGGTCTAATTCCAACTCTCATCCTCAGCAGTTCAGGGCCCTCAGGTAAGTCATTCACATGACCTGATCTCAGTTTCCTCCGCTGATAAATGAAGAGTTTGAATTAGATTGCCTGTCTCATTAGTTTGCATGAAAAACGACCCAGGGAGGGGAAAGATTTGTAAAGAAGGGCCTATTGTCTCAACTCCCCTGCAACCCAACACACGTCCTAACCCCAGCTAGCATCTGGGAGCCAGATGCAATTAGTCCCTGTAGCTGAACTGCCTCTGTTCAAGACCTGCTTTGCCATTTTCTCCTTGTATGACTTGGGAAATACACTTAACCCTAGAGCTTTCCAAACAGGTTGCTGAAACTTGGAGGTGTGCCAAAATATGAATCCTTCAGCTTTAGGACACCTGGAAAGTGCTATAGGCCCCAGGCTAGTGAGCAGCCTCACCCTTTTATACATTACCTCCTTTCCATATACATACAAATATATATGTAGATTGAGACAGAGTCTCACTCTGTTACCCAGGATGGAGCGCAATGGCATGATCTCAGCTCACAGCAGCCTCTGCCTCCGGGGTTCCAGCGATTCTCCTGCCTCAGCCTCCTGGGTAGCTGGGATTAGAGGCATACACCACCATGCAGGAATAATTTTTGTATTTTTAGTAGAGATGGGGTTTTGCTGTGTTGGCCAGGCTGGTCTAGAACTCTTACCTCAGGTGATCCGCCCGCCTCGGCCTCCCAAAGTGCTGGGATTACAGGCATGAGCCACCGTGCCTAGCCCAAATATTATCTTCAAGGTGGGTTATGCGATGTGGAAAAGGTTGAGAAGTCCTGATAACCTGTTGAGATCTTGGACTCATCATCTGCAAACGGAAATTTTATTAGTTTCTGCATTGTAACCATCTTGTGAAGATTAAGATTTTGTATGTAAAGTGCTTAATATGCCCATGCACATAGTAAATGCTCGGTAATGTTTGTATTATTATTATCACCACTACCAAGACTACTGGCCAGTTTCCAACCTGACAAGGCTAGGTTCTTAATGCAAATGAGTAGTCCTGGTGCCAGTGCTGAAGGTCCTCAGTCCGCCCCTCACAAAAAGACTGGTAGACTTGCCTCCTACTCACTTTCCTCCAGATGAACCCTGTGCAAAGACTATGCTTTTGACTCTGAAAGTATATGTCCAAGAAGAATTCTCTTCCTTTAAAGGAACAGCCTCCTTTAACAAGGCTATGCCTTAAAACACATTAATAGGTCGTGCCTCAAAACAAGTAAATAAATATGTATAATAATTACAAACAGTGACAAGTGCTATAAAGGAAAATAAACAAGGTATCATGACAAAGTACTTTTTCTGAAGAAGTGATACTTAAGCAACTTCAACTTGGTGCACTGAAATAGACGCTAGAGATGCAGAGATAAGTAAGGCATGGTACCTGCCAACGGCCACAGAAAACACCTGAGACAGGAATGTTGATGAAAACTCATGAAGAGGAGTTATGCCAAACACCAGCCCTTGCCCTCAGAGGTTTGCACAGGTAGACTTTCTGAGTGGAGTCTAACTGGCCAATCACAGCAGCTCAGGAGCTTTGCATGTGCCAGGCCATCTACTTTGAACACTCTGGCCCACTCCTCACGTTGCTAGTTCACAGAGGCTGCAGACAAGGAGCCACAGCCACCCCAAGGAATCAAAGAGCTCCTGACACTTGCCCTGGCAAGGAGGTGAGATCACCAAAGCAAAGGGTGCAAGGAGAGGAAAGAACTGAAGGGAGAACTTTGTTAAATGACTACACACAGATGGAGATGGATAAATAAGAAGCAATGATGAAAAAAGAAAAGAAGTGGGCAGAAGAAAGCGAGTGAAACCAAAGGAAGAACAGATTCTTACACAAGGGAACAGAGAGGGAATAAGTGTTTGCATCACAAGCTGCAGGGACACTGATAAAAGGCCATTCTGTTGACAGCTTGTGGGTTAGAGATGGCAATTTCTGGGGTGTAATGAAGGCAAACACCACAGTGCAAAGGGTAGCATTAGCATGGAGAAGAGCAAACAGCAAGCAAGAGAATGGATCCTTTATTTAACAACCCAAGGAATCCATTTGTCCTGGACACAACCTGTGCCTGTGCCTTTTTAAGAGTCATGAGTACGTATGTGAAAAACAATTATTTGCTAATATGCATCACAAACATTTTATATACTATTCCTCACCACTGGTCACTCTCATAGATCTGGCCATAAGTCCCTCACAAAGTAATTGAAAACATTTAATGTATACATTTACATATATATGCATATACACATATTTGCACAAATATATCTGTAGATCTTATTAACTCTTCAGACATTTCCTACTTGGAATAAATTCAACAATAGCCCTTGGCTATATTAATTTCTCTTGAGAGTTTGTTTATAAATGCCCTAGCTTATCACTTCTTAGACTTTTTAAAGAAAAATAAGCAGTATAATGAGTTTCTCTTACATGTGAAGCATAGATACAAACACCTGCTCCTTTGAAAACATTTCTAAGATTATTTTAATTAGGAGAGTGCTTATGTGGCAAAATACTATAAGCTCAGCCAAGGGCACTTGCTATTTTCCTTGGTGGGAAAGCCTCTTTCAAGAAGCCCCCCAGTGTATCCAAGGGAGTCACTATTCCATTCACTGGAGTTCTCTTGTTCAAAATTTAGCTCAAAACTCTCCATTGCTGTTGCATTCAGTAGGAGCTACTTAGCCCTAAACAATCCATCAGGACCATGTAGGTGAGGCTCTTTGGAAGAACAGTAACTGCCACCTTTATCAGTTGTGCACAGAAGACACTGCGGCCGCAGTTTACCCAGCGCACGCCAACCTTCCATCCTCATGGATCAGCAGCAGGGGGCAACACTCAGGCCATAAAATGCAAATTGTACACATGTGCCCTATAGAAGGCTGAATCCGCCTAGAGTTCTGAGGGGTGGGGGAGTAGAAAAGGGGAGAGGAGAAGGAAGGAGGTGAAAGTGATAGAAATTTGTTTCACAGGATGGGGGAGAACCAGAAGTAGGCACTGTAACCACATCCACCTCACCAAAAGATTCCCTCCCACAAGCCTCCTAAATCCGGAGTCTCTGGCCCCGTTCTTCCCCTCCCTGTGCGTTGGCATCCCTGTCATGAAGGGTCTCTCATGGCTTTGGGACAGCCCCCCACAGAGCGGGTGCAGGCCCTTCAAAGCTTTGCTGTGTCTCCCCTTCCCTGGTCATCTTCTGAGAATTTGTCCCCTCCCCGTGGAACCCCCATTCGCCTGCTCCTCATCTGGGCTGGGGAAGCCATGCGAGGGCGCAGGTGGGTCCTCTCAGCACTCACCTTGAACCCAGCTCATTGTATTCTCAGGGCAGGGGGTATGGCTGACCCCCCACAGAATCTTCTGAGATCTGTCATCTCTGTTGGTGCCACTTTCACCTGCTTTAGAAATGGGACACTGCCTACTCCCTGAGAGTGATGAGTTGAGAAATATTCAGGTGGGAGAGAATTGCTGGTTGTCACTTCAACTCCAAGTCTCCTTTCCTTTTCTGCACAAAGCCTTTTTAGTCCACTTATAAGAGTCCTCTGGATGAGAGGCAGTAGGTCTCACAAAGAGAAGTTGAGTGAGAAAATGGGAAACTTCTCTTCACCCTCACAATTTCTAACTGCAGTTGTGGAACAGAACAAGAAGTTTCTAGATTAAAGATTTCAAACCTAGGAAGAAATTTCTCCAAGTTCTGTTTTATAAGTGCATTGAGCACACCTAGGGCTTGGTCTAGAATCTAGATGATTTCTAATTTTCCTACCAACTCTGAGACTCTAAAACCATCAGCCAACAATGCTTGCTTCCAACCTATTTTATCCCACTCTGAGGCAAAGGCTCCTGTATAAATACGCCACAGACTACTGCTAAGTAAAGCTCTCTGGGATTCCTCTTCCTCGTCAATGAATAATAGTCCTAAGCTCCCACTGAAGGAGTACCTACCATATGTCAGGAACTATAACACATGTCCTTTGATGACCCATAGCAACCTGCATAGTAGGTATCACCATCACCATTTTCCAGGTAGGGAAACAGGGTCAATGAAATTGGCTGACTGGCTCCAGACCACAGATAGCAATAATTTTATTTGTCCTTTTTTTTTTTTTTTTTTTTTTTTGAGATGGAGTTTCGCTCTGTTGCCCAGGCTGGAGTGCAATGGCACGATCTTGGCTCACCGCAACCTCCACCTCCCAGGTTCAAGCGATTCTCCTGCCTCAGCCTCCCAAGTAGCTGGGATTACAGGCATGTACCACCACACCTGGATAATTTTGTATTTTTGTTGGAGATGGGGTTTCTCCATGTTGGTCAGGCTGGTCTCAAACTCCCAACCTCAGGTGACCCACTTGCCTCTGCCTCCCAAAGACCTGGGATTACAAGCGTGAGCCACTGCACCCAGCCTATTTGTCCTTACTTAGTATGCCCAGGCACTGGGCAAAGTGATCTGTGTGCAACATCTTACTTCATTGTCATAACCGCTCTCTGGGTCTTTCTCCAGAGGCTGTGTGAATTCTATGACACCTCACTCCCTCTCCTAAAGGAGAGGAGGGGCTGCTGATGCTGGCCTTAGCATTCTCTTCCAGGTTGTCTAAGCATCAAATGTGAAACCAAGTACAGTGAGTCTAGCATAGGTAGATGCCAAGAAAACACGTGCCTTCGCCTTTCCCTTTTGTAGTGACTTTTTCCTTCCAAGGTGGCCTTTGATGATAACCTGAAGCCACCCACATAAAAATGTTAGGAGCAGAGAAAAGGACAGTTCCAGCCCACTTGCCACTTCGACAATGAAGAAGGACCAATCTGGGCCAGAAGACGGGCTTGGGGCACAGATAACCCTGTGGATTGTTTAGTTGAAAGTAACCACATGAGCAACATCATCACCATCATCATCAATTACCATCATCATTATCATTTGATAAAGCAATCAAGTTAAACAATGTACATTGATGATGATTATTAACAATAGCATGACCAGATAATACTTGAATTCCTCATATTATAGAGACTGTACCTTCAATAGCCTCCAAAATATTTTCATAGAGGGAGATCTAGAGAAGAGAGTAAACAGATAGGTTGGTTACATCCTTTTCTTTTTCTTTTTTTTTTTTTTTTTGAGACACAGTCTTGCTCTGTCGCTGAGGCTGGAGTGCAGTGGCATGATCTTGGCTCACTGCAACCTCCTCCTCCTGGGTTCAAGCGATTCTCCTGTCTCAGCCTCCAGAGTAGCTGGGATTACAGGTGCCCACCAAATGCCCAGCTAGTTTTTGTATTTTTAGTAGAGACGGGATTTTGCCATGTTGGGCAGGCTGCTCTCAAACTCCTGACCTCAGGTGATCCACCCACCTTGGCCTCCCAAAGTGCGGGGATTATAGGCATGCACCACCACACTGGGCTTATTTTTGTATTTTTAGTAGAGATAGGGTTTTGCCATGTTGGTCAGGCTGGTCTCAAACTCCCGACCTCAGGTGATCTGCCCACCTTGGCCTCCCAAAGTGCTTGGATTATAGGCGTGACCCACCACGCCCAGCCGGTTGGTTACATTTAATCAACAAATTGTTAAACTTCCTTGACCTGTTTGGGGGGCTGACTTCTCTGACTCTAAGGACAACTTATTTCCTACCTGTTTATATGTTGATATATTGGTGCTGTGGTTTGGAGGACTTGGGAGTTCTCTATTCCCTACCCAACTTTAATTGGAGCCCTGTCAGGTTCAATAACTGATGGTGTCATATACCCCTGATTAATGATGCTGCCTGTCCCCTAAACACAGGTGGTTACTGTCCACATGGGGCCTGCTTGGGCAGAGAAATCATAAGTCTCTTCTTAGACACAAAGAAACATAGGCATTCCCAGACAAATTACTTTTCCTCCAGACACATTCATAAAAATTGCCTGGGCTTCCCTGACAGGTGATGGAGTGACCGAGGCTGCTCAAGTAGAAGAGACAGTAGCAGTGAGGCTGAAGGGACAGAGCACCTGACCAGTCACTCCCTGAAAAAGAAACCCACAGTTTTCTTGGCTAACCAAGGACATCAGTGCAGGTTCACTGGGTCCAGCCGCACCATGACAGGGCCTGGATAGATGTTTCTCCTAACCCAGCAACCTGCTTCTCAAGACAGCAATAATGGGGACACTGCATTACCCACCATATGGAACTCGGTGTCATGGAGAAAATAAACGTCTCTGAGAGAATTCACACTTCATTTCTCTCTGAGGTCCTGTGATTCCTCTTCATACCCTACTCCCCATCTACATTTAGGCAGGACTAGCAACCGTAGCTACATATATGGCATGTCTTAGCCCTGCTGTGGCTTTATAAAAGGAAAAGGGATGTTTTAAGAAAAGTGAGAAAATGAGAAGAAAATAAGTAACAACTCAGCAAAATGCTATATTTGGTGAGGACTTTCTTAAAGACATGTTTGGGCCTAAGTAGTGAATTTCACAAATGTGGGCCAACGGCTGATTCCATCCTGTGTCTGGCAGATGGCAGATAGCTGGTACTTGGGAAGAACTGATTTCATGGATGAGAAATCACTGACCTCGTCCATTTCCTAGATCAGCCCACCCCAACCTTCCTGCCTACCCAGTGTGAAGTATAAGACACAGTATGTGCAAAACCTAATAGGGCCTGGTATCAGTGACCTATGGTCCACTCAAGGCAGCCTGACCGAATCTCTGAGCAACCAGTTGTTGCTGATCCCAGAGGCCTGAATGAAACTGTAAAGTTGGCAAATTGTTTTCTTGGACACCTGCCTCCACTCCCTCTCATAATTTCTGATAGCCTCTTTCCCTTTGGACAGTCCTTCTGGCTGGTTGGTTTTCTGGTCTGTTTCCTCCATGATACTATAAGGCCCACAAAAAAGAGACTATATTCTTCCTGTTCACCTTTGAATCCTTAAAAGCTGATATAGATGCATAGAGATGATACCTTACCAGTGCATGGGATAAATGGATAAGTGAATTAGAAAGCTCCTAAGGCTGGGTATCAGGAGACCTCAGTTCTAGCCCAAACTCTGCCATTAATGCAATACACAGCTTCAGATCTGGGGCTCAAATGCATCATCTATAATATAAAAAAAAAACTCTGATGAGCAACTGACACCCCTTCCCATTCCCATGCTCAGTACAGCCCTGGGGGTCCACAGAGGAGGGTCAGGGGCTTTGGGCAGGTATGGGATGAAGGAGACCTTGAGCAGACCAACCTCCATTCTCCCACCCCTTCAAAAGGAACCACCTGCTTTCACCTATTTATGTATTGGGCTCTCAAATAAGACTGTGTGTGAAAAAAAGTTCTACAACTAAGAAAGAGCTTTAAACTATACAAGAAGATGAACAAGTACAGTCCTTTTCAGCTAGTCCTCCCGTCTATCAAAAAGGTCCCACCCCCTCAATCACTCGATCTCAGTCCACCTCTGCAGGTTCATCTTCCACAATCTCCAAAGTAGCCTGCATGTGTCAGCCCAGCTACACCTTTCCTCTGCTTGAAACCACCCTTTCCTCTGTTTTTTTCGACTGGCAAAGCCCAGCTCACCCTCCAAGAAGTAGCTTAAAAGGCTCCCTCCCCCAGTCTCCCTGCTTCCATAGCAACCAAAGAACCCTGCTCCCTAAGAAGCACGCTCACCGCACTGGGCTCCAAGAACACCTCATAAATGCTCGATAGTATGAAATGCTGGCTGCGTGGAATCAGCTGTTTGTTTATTAAACTCTTTCCTGACTGAAATATAGATGCCTCAAGATCAGGAAATCTGTCTCACCGTTTGTGTCTCTGTCATTCATTACAGTGCCTCATTTCGTAGACACTTAATGTGTGTGGAATGAAGGAAGGAAATTAGAAAGTCAAAAGTTATTTGGGAAACTCTTAAATTAACGGCTAAGTATGTTAGGGAATAGTCAAAGTAAGATAAGCTACGTATTAATGGGAAAATCTGTCTATCTGAGTAGAGTAATTGGCATTCAAGTGTGAATAACCCCTAGATTTAATCCTTCCAGGTGAAATTACACTTATTTAAAAGTACTTATTTATCTAATGGCTTTCTTTGCTGGAATGCGGAGGGAAATTCATGTCTTAAGTGGAGAAGCCTTTCTCCACTTATGATCAGGCAAGATAATCATTGAATTCATCATATTATGGAAACTGTACCTCCAATAACTTCCCCCTTAAGTGGAAAAACTTCTCCACTTAAAAATGGATTTACCTCCTTTTGCCTACTCCCAGCTGGGTCTTTCTCCTTTACTCTCTTAAGAAGGAGAAGCTTTGCCTCCTGGTTCTAAAAGGGTTATAGGGAATCCAGGTAGGCTGCAAGTGACTCAACAGAATTAGAGAGGGAGAAGCATGTCATGATTCTCTTTGCTGTTGGGTTGTGCTATGTTAAGCATAGTTTGGAAAGGTCAACATTGTATGTAGGTTGTCTGAAAGTACTAAACCTAAGGCTGGCTCTTCACATATATATATGATAGAATCATAGACTCTAACTTGAAAGCAAAATCACATTGAAAAGGACTATATTTTTCTGAAACCCCAAATCACACATCATCTGGGATACACATAAGAGGATTAAAAGGAATATTGCAAATCGAGAATCTCCTGGTACCTTGTCCCAACCCACTTTTCAATGTGGAAGTTCTCTCCAAGTCTAACTGATTTTTAGCCTGGCAAATTATGAATTTAACCACAAATAGTTCTGGGTACAGAAATATAAAACACTAGAAATGGGACAAAATATAAATAGGAATATGTTTACAATAGATTTATATGATGGGTAACTGAAAAGGTGTCAGACTTGCAGGCTTCTTACCTCTTGTCCTGCTGAAATAAATCCTTTATATTTCTCAGAGACCTAGACTTCCTTCCCATCTCTGACTAACACTAAGGGAAAATCGCCATCATGTGGTCTGCAACATTCTGCCACTCACTGATGGCTGCCTGCACTAAACATTGGATTTCATATTGATTATCTCTAGCTATATGAATAAGTACTTTTGAAATCAATATGCCTCTCCCTCTAATCACTTGGTGGATGACCACAAAATGTAAAATCACTCTGATAATAGCATAAGGCAAATATGATTAGAAAGGTAACTCAGGGACAAAATTTTTTAATGGATTCACAAAATTAAGTCAATATTATTTATACATTAATCTTTTTTTTTTTTTTTTTTTGACACAGAGTCTTGCTCTGTTGTCCCCACTGGAGTGCAATGGCACAATCTCAGTTCACTGCCACCTCCGCCTCCTGGGTTCCAGCGATTCTCCTGCCTCAGCCTCCAGAGTAGCTGGGACTACAGGCGTCCGCCACCACATCTGGCTCATTTTTTTTGTAATTTTAGTAGAGATAGGGTTTCACCATGTTGACCGGGCTGGTCTCAAACTCTTGACCTCAGGGGATCCACCTGCCTCGCCCTCCCAAAGTGCTGGGATTACAGGCATGAGCCACTGCGCTCGGCAATTGATCTCTCATTTAAAACAGTGATTCTCTACCCTAGTACACCCAGATTCATTTTTGGTAACAAATACTTTGTAATGCTTCCTCTACTATTCTGGATGAAAGCTAGAGATGGTTACCTTCCTATGCACTTAGTTTTTTAAAAACTAAATATGTCCTGAGTATGAAAGATAAATCAAATGAAAGTAACTTTGAATAAAATCAATATTTATTCCAACATGTGAATGCTGGGGCATGCGTACATTAGGAGATGCGAGGAAGTCGTCAGATGTTTGCAGTCATTTGTAGAACCACTGTGAGTACAACAGCCACAAATGTAGACTCATATAGGTCTGTCATTCGATGCTCAAAGACCATGAATAACGTTGTTGTTGATGATGGTCTTCCAAAATGATGATCAACTCGGTAAATTCCAAACCAAACAAATGACAACTGTCTCTCAATTTACCCAGCTGTTGCAGTCCTGGAAAATTCAATGTCTAAAAAGCCATGCAAAAAAAATGCTTTGTGTGTATATGTAAAATGGAGACAAATTCAAGTTCAAAAATTATAAACAGGTTTGTACTTAAATGAATGTCCACTGGGGCCATCAGCAGTCATGTATGATACAAGACAAAGCTTCATTCTGTGAGTCAGTCACATTGCAGAATGACGAACAGCCCAGGCCCCTGTCCACTTAATGCCACAAGTGCTCACACTCATCATGAGAACCATAGACACTCCCACATATTTCCAAAATTCCCCTAGGAGTCAACACCACCTTTACTGAGAACCATTGGTTCATACAGTATTTTCTACAGGGCTTCCCTCACTAAATAGATGATTAAGAGTTGACTTTAGCTGTAAAACCAAAGAGTGATGCACCAGAAGGGATCCTAAACCATATCTAATTGGCCACCTCATTTCATCCATAGGAGGGTAACTGGCCCCTCAATACTCAGTAACCTAGGACCCTAGATAATCTAGGATAAAAACCAAGGTTTCCCTGGGCACGGTGGCTCATGCTGTAATCCCAGTACTTTGGAAGGCTGAGACAGGCGGATAACTTGAGGTCAGGAGTTCAAGACCAGCCTGGCCAACATGGAGAAACCCCATCTCCACTAAAAATACAAAAAGTAGCCAGACATAGTGGTGCATGCCTGTAGTCCCAGCTACTTGGGAGGCTGAGGCAGGAGAATGGCCTGAACCCAACAGGTGGAGGTTGCAGTGATCCAAGATCACACCACTGCACTCCAGCCTGGGCAACAGAGTGAAACTCCATCTCAAAAAAAAAAAAAAAAAGGTTTCCGTTTCCATGCTTTTAATTTCTTAGTGAAATTAGAAAGATACTCTTGAATGTGTTTCTCTTACATACCAGATATTTTGAAAAAGTTGAATGAACGAGAACATTTTTCTCAGGATATATGAGGCTGTAAACATTCAGTTCTCACCAGTGAACTTCAAAGCCAGGCTAGACTCTCTCTAGTGCCCACTCTAAGTCTGAATTTCTCCATACAAACAAATCAAAAAGATTTTAAAATACTATAAGATCTTTTACAATGTGTCCAAAACAATGATTTCTTGGAGCAGAAATTGTCTTGTATGGTTAGTGCCTGGTTGATTTTCCCACTGTTCTCCCCAAACTATAGTCATCAGGACCCCAGCAGGACCTTGGGAAATGACTAAGTTTCCAAATGCTCCTTATACCATGCACAGCCAGGGCCTCTTTCTCTGATTCAGACAGCAATGGACTGGTCCGTTCACAAGACCTAAGGAAGACTTGGCTATTTGCTAATTACCCTTGGCAAGTGTATTCTGGTGGCAAAATGGGTATTTTTAAATTTAATTTGTTGATCTAATGTTATGGAGAGAATGTTTGATTGCACAGACTCCACAATATTGGCTCTCCAAATTAAATTTGCAATCAAATCAATGCCTACTTCAAAAGCATCATCTGGAAAAGATTTTACTTATAAATCTTGTGTAATATCAGGTGGTAAAGTTGGGTGATGAGAATAAGCTCATAGAATGCAGGAATTATTGGGTAATGCTGTGGCTTCAATACCAAAGCAGAGAAGTGAGTTGCCTCTTCACTTCCTTCCTCACACAGCACTAAAAGAGCAACTTAATCCATACGTGCAAACTCAACTCCCGAGAACCCTGAAAACACACGGCATTCAAGAAAATATCATCAGGTTCTTATATTTAATGCATGCACACTCTATACTTTCCCCATGGAAGAGTTCTTCAGGCCTTTCTTCAAAGACCATTTCCTCTTAATTTTAGACTCACTCTAACAATTTAAATATCAGGCGTTGGAAGTAGCAATTTAGAAAAGAGGTGGTCTGACTGCTCCAGGTAAGCACTGGGACAGCAACAAGAAGTAACAACTGACAGTCTGATATCAAGGAAGATGGAAAGCTATATTTACAAAGCAAGGGGAGGAGGGCTGACATCGGAACTCAAAATAAATAACAGCCTGGACTGTTTATATGTAGAGACAAACAGCTTCACTATCCCTGAGAGCATCTCCATAACACCGAACAATACTGTAGCTGATTTAAAAGAAAAGCTAAGTTGTGCTCAATAGATTTTGCAGCAAAATATTACAAAATTCAGTATAACGGATAGAATCCTAGAGTGTCAGAGTTAGGAGATCCTTAAGAGAGTCTTTGGTGTAGCACTTTTATTTTAAAAACAAGGATGCTGAATCTATAGGGGTGGAGTAGAAACAGGAGCCCAGCATAACTGGTCCAGTGCTTCTTCCATGTAGACACCCTGACAACTGAAGCAATGGAGGGGAAGGAAGAGATAGTACATCGCATGGAATCATTTATTATGCCATTGCTTTTGACATCTCTGTTTTTGCTTCTTTGCATTGATTTCATCCCCTTCCAAAGGAGAAGAAACCTGCTCTCTTTATTCACAAAAGTGTGAACTATTGTTCCCTGGTTTGTGATGAGAGAACCTCAGGGTTGGCCCTTAACAAAATTGGGACTGAAGGTAAAGTTGACTTTGAGTTCCCTCCTACATCCTCCTACATCCCACCCCTGGTATGTTTCCTCCAAGCTGTCCTATGTCTGTCCTCCAACTCGTTGCCCTACTCACTGGCCCACACCCAGAATTCCTAGCACAAAATAGGAAATTCTCCCAACTCCCAGAAGTTTGATATGTTCTCAATCTCTTTCTAATTTATTATCTAATTACATCAAAGAATGAAGCAATATTCCAGTGCATTTCAGATACAAGTTGGCACATGCATTACCTGGGGAGCTGGATAAAATGCAGCATCCTGATTCCTATCTCCTGAAATTAGGATTCAGTAGATGATTCTGGTGGAAGTGGGCCCTGAACCCACTTTGTAAAACACGTGGCTCTGCTTACCTGGCCAGCCTCGTCTCCTCCTAATACCTCGGTGCACACTCCCCTCCACTCAAATACTTCATACTGTCTCTCTCTGCCATGTCTTTGCCTCATGTTCCACCTTCTTCATCCAATTAATCCCTACATATGCCTCAAAACCCTCTAAGTACATGTCTCACATCTCTCCTGTCATTGTTATACATTTTTAGATTGTCAAGCTTACACAGCCTACAATGGGCACTGATGGCCTCTCTCCCCTTAAGGGCAGGGGCATATGCCATTTGTCTTTTTTATACCCAGTGCTTCACACCCTGCCATGCACATGGTAGGACTCTAGAAGTGTTTGTTAAATTACCTTTTGTGCACGTGCTAAATTTCCTTGTTAATAATTAGCAATGTATTTATATTTGCATCTTTTATCTACCCCCTAGATATAGTACGCCATTTTCACAGATTGCTCAAAGTATCACTGTCAAATGAGGAGCACTTTCTATAATATGTAAAAACCAAAAGAGAAGAAGTTTGTGCATAATATCACCCTGGTGCCATCAAGTGTGGGGGTCGTAATGAGTTGGGCCCATGTTCACACCGGATATCTGACACCTAAGGAACATGACAGAGACACACACAAGTGGAATATTTTCTAAATAAAGAACGGTTTACAACAGTTCAGTAGAATTAGTTCTTATTGCCTTGCTAGTCATTCAAGTTCGCATTTTTCAGAAGTGAGGTTGGAAGAGGTAAGAGTTGGCTTTGAGTCGATTCACATACATAAAACTTTGTGTGTTTGTTCTGAGATCCTAGAGAGTCTCAGTATGTTCTCTACCCAAGATGGTTAGCCACAGGATGTCAGCTTTTCTCCTGAAGTCCACCATCTGTGTATGTCTGTCCCTTGCAGGCGTCTGCTATGCAGAGTTTGGAGTTCGAGTCCCCAAGACCACAGGATCTGCCTACACCTACAGCTATGTCACTGTTGGGGAATTTGTGGCATTTTTCATTGGCTGGAACCTGATCCTGGAGTACCTGATTGGCACTGCGGCCGGAGCCAGTGCTCTGAGCAGCATGTTTGACTCACTGGCCAACCACACCATCAGCCGCTGGATGGCAGACAGCGTGGGAACCCTCAATGGCCTGGGTGAGACTGCCACATCCTCCTACCCTCAACATGCAAACTTACCAAGCCCCATAAATGAGTTCTCCTTTCAGAAAGCAATTTGGCAAAATGTATCAAAAGCCTTAAGTATATCTCTTTTCTTTCTTTTTTTTTTTTTTTTTTGCAAAGTAATCCTTTCTCTATGAATCTATCCTTAAAAAATAATTCTAATGTCCATGGAAGCATTATACAAAAAGATGCTCATCACATCCTTATTTACAATAACAAAAAGTTAGAGACAGCCTAAATATTCTACAGTGGGCAAATGACTAAGTAAATTGCAGACAAATACTATGTAGCTAGCAATTAAAAGGATGATTAGGGAAACTTGTAATAACATGGATTATGTTTTAATGTAATATCATATGTCAAAGGATACAAACCATACATGTGCATGTCAATAGCTATATAAAAATAAAACCAATGCAGAAAAAAAAGAACTGTCAGCAATTTCTCCAGTGGTTTCATCAGATTTTTTTTCCAAATTTCAATGAAAAAAAATTAATGAGTAAAAAGGGTTCCAGCCTAGAAGAGGTCAGGAAGGGGTAATATAATAGTGAATGCTAAACCATCAGAAGCTCATGTAACAAATACCATGAGACCTCAGGCTCCATCCATCATTTGCCATCCACTCTCTTTTTTTTATTATTATTTTTGCGACAGAGTCTTGCTCTGTTGCCCAGGCTGGAGTGCAATGGCATGATCTCGGCTCACTGCAACCTCCATCTCCCTGGTTCAAGCAATTCTCCTGCCTCAGCCTCCTCAGTAGCTGGGATTACTACTCAGCTACCATGCTCAGCTAATTTTTGTATTTTTAGTAGAGACGGGGTTTCACCATGTTGGCCAGGCTGGTCTCGAACTCCTGACCTTGTGATCCACCCACCTTGGCCTCCCAAAGTGCTAGAATTACAGGCCTGAGCCACTGCGCCCAGCCACTCTCCATCTTGATGCCTGATAAACTCAAATTCGAGGAAAGCTGAACAATAGCTGAGAAAGCTCTGGAATCTTGCCTCAGAACTTCCAAGGAATGATCCTGTGGCTGTGTCAAGTCATCTGACTTCGGTGTTCCTATCTCAAAAGAACTGACAAAAATGCTGAGCACCCAAGTACCATGACAAGATAAAAATATAAAGAACAAACCTGTTCAGTGTACTGATTGTATAGAATTTTAGGTCTAAAAGAGTCCTCCAAAATCAGGTCATTCATGTCCATCGCTTTACAAATGAGGTCCAGAGAGATAAGTCAACTTGCCCAAGGCCACACATCTGGCTATGGGCAAAAGTACAGCTGAAATTCAAGACCCCTGACAGCTGAGTCAGTGCCTTTTCCACTCTATAGAGGGCAGGAGTCCACTGGCCGTTGGGCAAAACCAAGCAGGCAGGGCGTGTTCACTGGTTATTTTTTTCTCTGCAACCACATATACACAAAAGGAAAGAAAACCCCTGTTCCCATCATTTTCAAAGACACACATTCTTCAATGTGTTGATAAAGAAAAGGTTTGGGAATGGGATGGAAATTTTACTGACTGTAAAATTAACAATAATGAAGATAAAAACAATTTTCAAATAACATGTTAGACCTAAATATGCATCCCAAATATCCCAGGTCGGTTCCCACTTCAAATGTTCTGTGCCATGCTTCCATAGGCGCTGTGTAATGTCACACCATATAGCCCAATTTTTGGTCCAGGATATCAGATCATCTTACCTATCTACCAAATTCTGCTCATTTGCAAATAGACACTTGTATCTGCTTGTGGACTACAGCATAGGCATGTGTAGGTGCGCACACACACACACACACACACACACAGTTCCTTTTACAGACTCACTGCCCTTCTTAAAGCTGAGTGCGGATGCACTGGGGTAGGACCAGGAGTTTGCATGGCCCTTTCTTCCCTCCAGACAATGTCAAATCATGTCTTTCCTCTCTAGGGAAAGGTGAAGAATCATACCCAGACCTTCTGGCTCTGTTGATCGCAGTCATCGTGACCATCATTGTTGCCCTGGGGGTGAAAAATTCCGTAGGCTTCAACAATGTTCTCAATGTGTTGAACCTGGCGGTGTGGGTGTTCATCATGATCGCAGGCCTCTTCTTCATCAATGGGAAATACTGGGCAGAGGGCCAGTTCTTGCCCCACGGCTGGTCAGGGGTAAGTTTATTCCAAACACCTGGTGTGCCTGTCACACACTCTGCCTTCTACCCTGTGACCAGCCTAAGACATATTTTCAAGAAAATGCTGTTCTGTTCCATAATTACCACAGCACCCTCTTTATCACCTTTGGATCTGAATTTAGTTGGAATATCCTGAAGAAGTGGTTCTTGTGTGTGTGTGTTTGTTTGGTTTGTTTTGTTTCACAAGCATTTGTTAAGATCCTATTTTATACAAATAACAACAATAGATTCAATGTTTCGGCAACCTGCAATTGCCTAAAATTGTGCTAAGTGGCATTGCATGTACTAACTCATTTAATCATCCTGATAATCTTGTGAGGAAGATATTTACATTCTGCTCTTAAAGATGAAAACAAAACAAAACAAAACAAAAAAAACTTCCATTCAGAGAGTTCAAATGGCTTGCTGTTAAACACACAATGGAAGTGGCAGAACCCAGTCAGCCAGGCCTGCCTGACTCCAAAGTCTGTGCAAGAACAGCTCAGTTCTATAGAATTATCTCTACAATCTACTAAGGGAGATAACAAGAACAAAAATACACAAGGCAATAAAGGAGGCCAGGGAAAGGGGAGAGTAGGGAAGGGATGAGTTTTGCCTGGGTATGAAACTAGGAAAATAACAGTTTTTAATTGCAATGTCAGCATTTGACTCTAGGAGGAGAGTCCCACTGGGGTCAGAGGACAGTTGAGCTGGCCTAATGGAGGGCTGTGCTATAAGTCCCATTCCAAAGGCATAGTTCATGACAGGCGGGTTTACCTGGTGTGGTCTAGGGGTTAGCAAGAGGGTGGGCCGGACCAAAAGGACATTTTCAGATCTCATTCCATGATCTGGCTAGTGTGGTTTATGCTAGAGAAAAATAGGAAGGTCAGAGTGGCAAATTCTTTATACTGACAAGTGGCTGTGAGTTGCACCTGGTTTCTTTCTCTAGGATGACTAAAAATACTTACGTTGTGGATTTGTTGGTGAAATTCACTAGCCCACCTTTTTTTCATGGTAGAACATAAATCAGAGAATTTTGAGCTGTCAGGGACCTTAGAGGTTACCTGGTTCTATCCATTCATTTAACAGATGAACAATCTAAGGTCGAGAGAGGCAAGTCTGCCTAGAACTGATGACAGAAAGCAAGTCCAGGATTCCACCCACTTTGCTTTTGTAGCTTTTGCTTAGACTGGTTTTTCTCCAACACGTCCAGGGATCAGAGATGTTTCTTGGAGAACACTCAAAATCACTTCTGTTTATTCTGAACCATGCTATGCCGTTCAATGCAGAGAAATAAGCAAGGAAGCAATTTAAGCCAAGATTCCTAGTCTTCTCCTTATCTATAAGAATTCCACAGAACTGCAAAGTTCATCCTTCCTCTTTGAAATGAAGAAATACTGAAACTGCTTAAACCCAAAAGAAGAGACAAAGAAACACTGTTGGCCCCATTCTGGACCCCCAGATCTGTATTATCTTATGATACAAACTGTTCCTTTCCTATCATATAAGAGAAACAATAAATTACAAGAGTGAAAAGAAGGAATGTTTTCCTGGAACTCAGTTGCATTTTCTTTTCTTTTCTTTTTTTTTTTTTTTTTTTTTTGGCAGAGTTAGCTGAGATTTTATTTTGGGCATTATAAATAAAGCAATTGAATTGTTTTGTAGCTGGAGGCATGGGCAAGAGGGGTCCCCAAGTGGTAAACTCCCCCGCGGGTGGGCTGAGAGCTGGGGCTGAGCCTCAGGTGGGTCTCCTGTTCCCTGTGCTCCCCTGCACAGCAGCCTCCCTCCCAGGCTCTGGGGAAGCCACAATAGGGGCAGACTGGGAGGGGCTGCGGCAGCTCTTCACTTGGGCAGGACGTCAGAGGACTTGGACACCAGCTTCCCATCACGGGTCTCAATCTCCTTCACAACCATGGCCCTGGTGGAGCTGGTGGAGCTGATGCAGCTGAAGGAGCTGGAGCTCGCGACAGAGCCAGAGCTGGAGCCTAGGCCATAACTGAGGCCAGGACTTGTGAGGCCCCCATAGGCCAAGCTCAGACCACTTGCATAGCTACTGGTGGTCTTCATATGGATACTTATGTTCTGCATCCCAGACTCCAGCCGGCTCTCCTCACCCTCCAGCAGCTTCCTATAGGTGGCGATCTCGATGTCCAGGGCCAGCTTGACGTTCATCAGCTCCTGGTACTCACGCAGCTGCCATGCCATGTCCTGCTTGGCCCGCTGCAGGGCAGCCTCCAGCTCGGACAGCTTGGCGTTGCCATCCTTAACGGCCAGCTCCCCACGCTGCTCGGCATCTGTGATGGTGACCTCCAGGGAAGCCCTCTGGCTTTTGAGGCCCTCAATCTCAGCCTGGAGCCGGCTGCTGTTCTGGTTCATCTCAGAGATGTCAGTCTTTGTACACCGCTGGTCATCTCCATGCTTCCCAGCCAGCGTCTGCAGCTCCGCATTCTTGATCTGGTACAAGCTCTCAGCCTCAGCCTGGCTGTGGTGGGCAGTCTCCTTGTACTGCGCCTTTACCTCAGCGATGATGCTGTCCATGTCCAGGGAGTGGCTGTTGTCCATGGACAGCACCACAGACATGTCTGAGATCTGGGACTGCAGCTCCTGGATCTCCTCTTCAAACAGCTGCCTGAGGAAGCTGATCTCATCAGTCAGCCCTTCCAGGCAAGACTCCAACTCTACCTTGTTCATGTAAGCTTCATCCACATCCTTCTTGATGAGGACAAATTCATTCTCCATCTCTGTACGCTTATTGATCTCATCCTCATACTTGTTCTTGAAGTCCTCCACCAGCCCCTGCATATTGCCAAGCTCCGTCTCCAGCTTCAGCTTCTCCTGACTCAGAGTCTCCAGGTGCCGCCTAAGGTTGTTGATGTAGCTCTCAAACATGTTGTCCATGTTGATCCCAGCTGTCTTCTGCTGCTGCAGGAGGCTCCACTTGGTCCCCAGCATCTTGTTCTGCTGTTCCGGGAACTGTATCTTGTCGATGAAGGAGGCAAACTTGTTGAGGGTCTTGATCTGCTCCTTCTCCTAGGTGTGCATGGCCTGGATACTGAGGTCCACCTTCAGGTTAACAGGGCTCAGCAGGCTCTGGTTGAACGTGACAGCGGTGATGCCTCCTATGCTGCTGGCCCCACCATAGCCTCCGCCCAGGCCACCCCAGAAGCTGCTGCTGCCCACTCGGGAGAGGCTTGAGGAGCTGATGCAGGCACCAGGCCCACTTGTGTAGAAGCAGCTGCTGAAGGCCTGGAGGCCAGAGGTGGACACCTGTTAGGACTTCTGGGTCACCCTGATGGACATGGTGGAGGCAGGAGTGGAGGCAGGTGGGCTGGACCAGGCAGAGATGCCAGAAGGAGCTGAGAAGCTGCTTCTTGGTCCTCAATTGCATTTTCATTGTAGCAGGAAAATGTCCTCATCATTTTCTTGACAATACAAGAAATTATTGGGTCATGGACTTACTGTAAGACTTTGGCCATCAATTAACTTCTGTGCTTTCAGTCTTTCTCATCTATTATGTAGCAAAACTAATTGCACCACATGTTTGCAAAAAACAGCAACATCTTAGATGTTTTTATGTGCAGCTTGTTATGGTTGGCAATAGTTAAAACTACACGAGGAAGGAACTAGTATTTATTGACTACCTGTTAAGTTCCTGGCATCGGATTCCATTAATAGTATCTCACTCTTAAAACAAAACTTTTAAGCGGTGCTGTTATCCCTAACTTAAAATTGGAGAATCTTCGTAGAGGCTGGGAAACTGACCTGACATCACTTAGCTAGTCAGCTCCAGGGCTGGGGTTTCTGCACAGATCTGTGTGACTCCAAAACCCTTTCTACCAACGGAGTACCTTGTGTATCATTATCATTCTCTCTGAGCTTTCTTTAGTAAGTAGTAAGGTAATAAATCTGACATGTTATATTTCCTTTAAACTTTCATGAAGTCATAGAATCTTGGAGGAACATTGAGAGATAGTCTAGTTTCTTTTCTTATCTTCAGATGGAATATAGTTCAACTGACCCAGGCTGCGTATGCATTGTTTATGAAGACATCCTGTCAATGCAATTCTAAAACTCTTCTTAACTACTTGATTGATATTTAATTTTCAAAATCCTCCTATTAGCTCACCCAAATGGCACACCCTTTAGTTTAGACCCCACTTAAAGACTGGAAAGAGTTAATATCCTCTGTGTAAATGTTCTTTACCCATCCTGAAGAAGATGGAGGCACATTTTAGCATTGCTTTTAGCCTTGTGTTTTGTTCTGGGGCGTTTATTCTCTTTGGGGGTCTCCCTTTCCTTCTCAGGGGCTCCATATCCTTCCTCAATCAGGAGCCCACTTCATCAAGGAAGGAGCTCATCATGCCAGCCTTGGGGTTCCCCACTTATACATCCTGGGTTCTGACTAACTTTCCTAACAGACGATCAGAAGTCAGGCATAAGAAGGAAATGAAGGATGCTTTTCCTAACATTGAACATTTTCTTTGTGACAAACTCTTTCATGCACACTTTAAATTTAATCTTCACAGCAGCCCTGCAAAATAAGTACAGAGATCTCCACTTTTACATACAAATAACTGAAGCTTAGAAAAGTTAAAGTCACAGATCTAGACAGTAAGTAATAGAGCTGAAATTAGATCCCAGTCCTGGATGGGCCAAAGTACTTATTTACCCCACTGCCACCTGGGTTTGGGGCCATGGAACTGGTTATCTTCTTTTGCACTTCTGTTCACTGTCCTCATTCCAATCCAAGCTTACTGCCTTGAGTAGTTTTGTCATTGGTCAAGAAAAAAGCTTGGCTGGGATTGTAAATGTTTTGCTGCAATTCCATTATCCCTAAAGGAAATTTGGGGATGATGTATGTCCTAGTGAATGTGCCTAAAAGTATCATCTGAGAACAAAGGACAGCCCAGTGTGAAGATGTTACTGATTCATCCTCTCCACACTCTGCCTGGCCTTTGATTTCTACATAGTACATTTCCTTCCTAGTGAATGGGCCTGTACCTGTTATTTCTCACCTTTGGTTTCAGGTGATTTTTCCGAAGTCCAGCAAAGTCATTTTGAATTCTGACTCGATTTTTTAAGGTCTGACACTGTCTCATGAGCATGTCATACACCAAGGTAATACACACACTCCTTACTCTGTTACCTAACAATTGTCTACAAAAGTGTGTTTCCTCGTCAACAGATACATGAACTTCTTCACTCCTTAGCAAAACACTTACCTCTACCCCTGACTAGGGGACTAGTGCAGAGGTCCAACCCACTTTATTCTTCAATTGCTTTAGGTAGGATGGAATGGAGGAAACCATTGTGTAGGAGATGATGTATAAGAATAGCATGACATGACTTTCCACACAATTCTCAAAGACTTTGAAAGAGTTAATGAACAATCAATCCATCCTCTAACCATGGACCCCTTATAAACCTACTCTTTCCCCTGCTCCAAACACTTCCTTCCAAAGAAAATAGTTTACGGAATGGTTTACTCACTTACAGGTTCTGGGTCAAATGCTTCTTTGGTCTTGAAGAGTTTAAGAACAACAAACATTTTTCCCTGTATCAAGTAACTCTGGCCTTCAGCTGAACCCCTGCTTCCATCTGCAGTTCGTCAGCCCTTGAACATTGTTGGATGTGTGTTCCCTTCATGTTATTTGTTCTTGATACTATCTTATGGTTTTTCTTTAAGCAAATAAGACACTCTAACAGCACAAATAGCTCCCACGAAAATGGTCCATAGCAATCATTTGTGGGGAATCCTGACAGCCTCCAAACAAAGGAAAAGTTGTTTTTCATGTTCTCCACATCTGAATCCATCTGTGGGAACCTATCACTACATTCCACTGTCACTGGGGACAGGCTGCTAATAGAGCTGGGGCATGAGGGTGGTAGAAAATGCTATGAAAAGTTGGAATTTCATCTTGTTGCCTAGAGAGTGAATTATATAAAGGCGCCTAATTATCTCCCAGGCATCTGGAGACTGGCCGAGGCAGAACGTGTGAAGGCTGCCTCATCTGAATGCCTCTCAAATATCAGCAAGATGCAGGGGGCCAGTTTTTACGGACCTCACATACTGAGTAGCAGGCCACTAATGACATTACTTTTGACAACTAACTAAGCGGAAGCCCTCCAGCAACTGAGGCACGTGCTGCTTTCCCACAACCCCATTCTAGAGGGGTGAACTCTGTTCTGGATCAGCCGGCTGAGTTTTTATATCAGGTTGACTTCAAACAACAATCTCAGCTATATCATCAAATAAAAAGGTCAATACTTTTTTTTTTAGACAGAGTCTCACTCTGTTGCCCAGGCTGGAGTGCAGTGGCGCCATCACAGCTCACTGCAGCCTCAACTTCCCGGGCTTCCCACCTCAGCCTCTCTAATCTTCCCACCTCAGCCTCCCAAGTAACTGGAACTATAGGTGCACACAACCACACCCAGCTAATTTTTTTCAATACTATTTTTTAATTTTGCAAAACATTAAAGCAAAGAGTTAGGATAACATACCAATAAACCCAGAAATACACATACACTTGCACACAAACACACATAAACACATTTCACCCACCAATTTTATTCACAGATGCTCACCCTCAGGTACCGCACATGTGCTTTTATGCATGGAAGTCTATCCTAATTATAGACACCAGTGGTCAGATCTGAGATCTGGACAGAGTGACATGGAAAACAGTTTCAGTGGCACCCATATACAGTTTCATTTCATGAGTCTTTGCATTTACCAATCAGGGACCGTTTGCTTGCAAGGAAGAAAAGTTCATTCAAACTAACTCAAGGAAAAAGATGACCCTTTTTGCTAATTTTATTATCTTCTCTTTAGTAATTGTTTATTTCATCTATGTCGTGTTAGGCCAAGTTCGGTTTGACCTTGGTAGGTGTGCTGATCTTTCTTCTCCATTTGCCTCCACTCCCCAGACCTATTCTCCACCCTTCATGACCTGTTCTCTGCTGCAGGTTGCTTCCTGTTGAATTTAGCCAATGGGAAATATTATCAGGTCAGAAGGTGAGAAGAAAGCAAGGCCAGAGTATTTCTTCCTTGCTGCACACCACACTGGCTGTGCCTCCACAAGGCAGCTCCTTCTAGGAATCTCTGACCCATAGCTCCGGCTCCTGCCGGACTCCAGGACACCATTCCACCCCCTACACTTAGGCCTCGGGATGACAACTTCTCAGTGTTGCTAAGTCTCTGATACTTCAAATCCCTAGTCAGTTCCCTTAACCCCGCCTAAATACTCCCCAGACCTGCCTATAGTCCCTTACTGAAATTTTGTTTGAATCATCTGAGTTATTAATAAATTCTCTTGACTGCCTAATGTGGTAGAACCTCCACATGTCCTGCCTTTGATCTGTCCAGTCTTTCTTCAACTAGACTTGCTTTCTAGTTCTACGTATGCAAATGCAGGCTAAGAGACAACCTCTTTGCAAGTTTACTTCCTCTTTTCCCTACTTGGTCATAGTTAACTTTCTGATAGCTAATCATTTTCAGTAATTGCCATCCCTTCTCTCATTCATTTAGAGGAAAGTAGCATTTGTATTTTATAAATAATACAGATGCTTATTAATCTTGTTCAGTTTGTTACCATAATCAAGACTGCATTTGGGATCTTGCAGTATCCTCTACACTCAATCTCCATAAAATCAAGCTGCGTACTTTTTGCTCATGACTATATCCCATCACTGAGCACAGTGCCTGGCACATGGTAGCACTTAGTATACACAAGTCAAGTTCTAAAAGGAGGAAGGTGGGGGAGTAGAGGGAGGAGAGAAGGAGAAGGAGAAGGAGGAGGAGTTTGTGCTCTTGGGTGTCAACTGCTCTAGAAAAACTTAGAATTGTCATAATAATACTGGTGGTAAGAGCTAATATTTATTGAGCACCTACTCTATTATGGACTGCAGTTTACTCTATTAGCTTATTTTATCCTTGTAACAATACTATGAGCCAAGTGCTATTATTATCTCCATTTAAGTAACAATGAAACTTAGGCTCCCAGAAGTTAAGAACTTATTCTAGGTCACCAAGCTAATATGTGGCAGAATCAACCTGGGCCTGACAATCTACAAAGTCTATGCTCCTAACCAAAGCCAATCACGCCCATGTGCGTGGCTCTAGGATTTCCTCTGAAGCCTACAGTGGGCGTCACATTGACTCCAACTGCCAGTACTGCACATATTTAATGGTGTCCTCTGCATCTTCCACTGAGTCTTCTGCTCTTCAAATTAAACATCCCCAGGTCCCCAGTTCTTCCTTACATGGCATGGTTCACAAACCTCTCACCTTTTTCTAAGATTGCTTTGCCCAAATTTATACGGTTGTTGTGCCAGGTCACTAAATGATTTACAAGAGGAGTGTATGTAATGCATATATATGTATGTATATGTGTTTGCATGTGTATGTGTGTTTATATGTATTTGTGTATGTGTGTGCATGTTTGTGTTTGTACATATATGTGTCTGTGTGTGTAGAAGGGAAGAATGGATGTTAAAGGAAGAGAAAGCAGGACCTGTTTTTCTGGGTGTTTTTTTGTGGGTACTTAGTAGGTGTATATATTTATGGGGTACATGAGATGTTTTGATGCAGGCATGCAATGTGAAATAAGCACATCATGGAGAATGGGGTGTCCGTCTCCTCAAGCATTTATTCTTCAAGTTACAAACAATCCAATTACACTCTTTATTTTAAAATGTACAATTATTATTGACTGTAGTCACCCCGTTGTGTTTTCTAACGTAGGTCTTACTCATTCTTTCTACTTTTTTTGTACCCGTTAACCATCCCCACCTCCCCACCTCCAGCCCCCAACTATCCTTCCCAGCCTCTGGTAACCATCCTTCTACTCTCTATGTCTGAGCTCAATTGTTTTTATTTTTAGATCCCACAAATAAGTGAGAACATGCAATGTTTGTCTTTCCATGCCTGGCTTATTTTGCTTAACATAATGATCTTCAGTTCCATCTATGTTGCTGGAAATGACTGGATCTCATTCTTTCTTATGGCTGCATATACTCAATTGTGTATATGTACCACATTTTCTTTATCCATTCATCTGTTGATGGACACTTAGGTTGCTTCCAAATCTTAGCTATTGTAAACAGTGTTGCAACAAACATAGGAATGCAGCTATCTCTTCAATATGCTGATTTCCTTTCTTTTGGGTATATACCCAGCAGTGGGATTGCTGGATCATATGGTAGCCCAATTTTTAGTTTTTTGAGGAACCTCTAAACTCTTCTCCATAGTGTCTGTACTAATTTACATTCCCAAAAACATTGTACAAGTGTTCCTCTTTCTCCACATCCTTGCCAGCATTTATTATTGCCTGTCTTTTGGATATAAACCATTTTAAGTGAGGTGAGATAATATGTGATTGTAGTTGTGATTTTCATTTATCTGATTGTCAATGCCTGTCTGCCATCTGTATGTCTTCTTTTGAGAAATGTCTATTCAAATCTTTTGCCCTTTTTTTTTTTTTATCAGATTACTAGATTTTTTGCTATAGAGTTGTTTGAGCTCCTTATATATTCTGGTTATTAATTCCTTGTCAGATGGGTAGTTTACAGATATTTTCTCCTATTCTGTGGGTTGTCTCTTCACTTTGTTGATTGTATCCTCGGCTATGCAGAAGCTTTTTAACTCGATGTGATCCCATTTGTCCATTTTTGCTTTGGTTGCCTGTGCTTGTTGGGTATTGCTCAAGAAATTTTTGCCCAGACTAATGTCCTGGAGATTTTCCAAACATCTTTCCAAACATCCCCTAGGGGTAGTCTTACAGCCTATGATTGCGGTTGAAAATGCTGGATGAAAACAAAGTACAAAAAGGTAAATGAGTTCCTTAAGACATAGAGATAGCCAATATATTGATTTATTTGTTACCCCGCTTATTTACACAGAGGACTTGAATGTGTAGAATAACTCTGTTTTTATTGGGTTGCCTGTGCTTGTGGGGTATTGCTCAAGAAATTTTTGCCCAGACCAATGTCCTGAAGACTTTCCCCCAATGTTTTCTTGTGGTAGTTTTATAGTTTGAGGTCTTAGATTTAAGTCTTCCATCCATTTTGATTTGATATTTGTAGATGATGAGAGATAACAGTCTAGTTTCATTCTTCTGTATATGGATATCCAGTTTTCTCAGCACTATCTACTGAAAAGACTGTCTTTCCCCCAGTGTATGTTCTTGGCACCTTTGTCAAAAATGAAGGACCTATCTTAAAGTGAGGCTTTTCTTGATCAGGACTACTTAGTGAGCCTGCAGTCTAGCATCCGTTCATCCTTGAAGACCAGTAATATTTTCTAGATAAGTGAAAACAAGCACATTTCCAAGCCTGTGAACCTCCATGTATGATGAGGTGAGATCTATTTTCACTCTTTGTCTGGAGGCCAAAGACATTTTCCACACCCTTGTATGAAAAATTTTGCTGTAGGGAAAGCAGGAGGTCTCTTCTCTTCTGGAAAGTAGCCATCTAGAGATGGAACCACTTATGTTTGAGAAGTTCTTTCTACCTGGCTTATTAGAACAGACCAGGAGTTCTTAAATTTTCTTGTGCCATGGACCACCTGGATGTCCGATGAAGCCTGTAGATCCCTTATGAGAATTGTGTTTTTAAAGGAATAGCCTAATTACATAGGAATTCAAAGGAAATCAATTATGTTGAAATGTAGTATTAAGTATTTTTAATTTTATTTTATTTTTAAATTATAATCTAGTAACAATGTGCTTCTCTATTGGGATTTATATGTTAACATCTATGTCTAATAATTATCATAATTTGAAGGTAGTAATAAGCATAAGTGATATTTCAAGATCTCTACAACAATTCTCATATGAAATGAAAATATCTGATTGCTATTGGTGACACAGGCACAGGTATTGCTAGTTTGACACCTACATTCATAACAGAAAAAAATGCTAATTCAACTAGAAGGTAGTGAAAAAACATATGTAATTCTTTGCCAGCAAAATTTATAGATGCCCTGAATTCCATGGCCTCCAGGATAAGAACCTGGGAGTAGAGGGTTGAAACATTAGAATCCTAGCTGAGAGAAACTGTAGGAAACACCAGCTCATTTTATAGATAAACAAAGTTTGCTTCTGAAGGTTTGAGAAGATCTTTGATTCTGTGGTGTACCTTACAGGTTCTGGTATTTCGTATTTTGTCTTATTGAGAAGTCAATGAGGAAGTTAAGAGTGAAAATTTTGGACAAGTGTCAGTTTGGCACACATTTTGATTTTCATCATTTATAAACTGAATGTGGAGAAAAGAAAAATAAAATGGTCCAGTCTACAATGGGTCTCACCTCCTGGACCACTGACTAGGGCTTGCATTTTTTTCCCTCATCGCATACACACAAGTCCAAAAACATCTCTCACCTTCTAAAAGGACATCCCCAAGCGTTCAAAGAGGCCCTTTTTTTACTTAAAGCTAACAATGAAAATACCAAGGTGGGTAACCCTCATTTAAACTTCAATAGGTTCTTTCAAAGAAAGTAGCCACTCTTCAATGGAAGGTTTTCACTGACATTTTGACATATATAATACATTCCCAAACACCCCTAGAGCCATGTGGACTCCTGGCAGACAGACTGCCAGCAGACGTGACTGGATACTATCCCCTAGCTTTACTCTGACCTCCTGCCTCATGCCCAACTAGGTCATTCAAGTCCCAAAAGGAGCAACAAATAAACTGTCTTTACCCTGTCTTCCCAGTGAAGACAATAGAATATCTGAAGATCTGAAAATCTTTTATATCATTTCAGATCTGGAAGTTACCATAGAGCTGATCTGTCAGGGGTACTAACAGTAATTTAGGTAGGATAACTCTTCCTTATGCAGAAGTGTCTGAATCCCCTACACTAAAAGGCAGAAGCCTTTTTTTTTTTTTTTTTTTTTTTTTTTTTTGAGATGGAGTCTCCCTCTGTCACCAAGGCTGGAGTGCAATGGTGTGATCTCGGCTCACTACAACCTCTGCCTCCCGGGTTCAAGCAATTCTCCTGCCTCAGCCTCCTGAATAGCTGAGATTACAGGTGCGTGTCACCATGCCCAGCTAATTTTTGTATTTTTAGTAGAGACAGGGTTTCACCATGTTGGTAAGGTGGTCTCGAACTCCCGACCTCATGATCCACCCACCTAGGCCTCTCAAAGTGCTGGGATTACAGGTGTGAGCCACCACACCTGCCAATTCTTCTTGTCTCTATTTACACAGCGTAAGAGAATCGACCACAACCACACAGCTAGAAAGCGTAGGAGATCAAAACTTGCGTGTTTAGCACGAGTTCCGCCATGTTACTCCCTCAGCCACTCAGTCATGTCTGCAGGGCATAGGGCATAGGGCAGTTTCCACATTTAAGGCCCTGGTGCCACCCTGACCTTCTGAGTCTGACAAATGCCATCATCCACACAGGTGCTGCAAGGAGCAGCAACATGCTTCTACGCTTTCATTGGCTTTGACATCATCGCCACCACTGGAGAGGAAGCCAAGAATCCCAACACGTCTATCCCTTATGCTATCACCGCCTCCCTGGTCATCTGCCTGACAGCATATGTGTCTGTAAGTACCAGATGCTTGCGGGACTCTCCTCATGATGTGGCTCTGGCACCGAGCTCCCTTCTCTGTCAGGAAGGAGTCCTTTCCTATGTCTTCTTGGTGTCTGTGTACCTGTCTTTTATCCCCTGTAGTCCCATTCCCCACTCCCCATGACAAGAAAAAAATTAGGATTCCAAACTGAAGAAGAGGAGAAGCCCCAGGCCTTCACTTCAGCCTTGGCCTTCATTCCCACCCCTCCATCCTCACAAGCTCTCGGTGTCTGCTGCTGCCCCAGGGGCTGGTGTGCAGGGAATAGGCTGCCGTCCAAGGAGCTCAGGTCATAGGCTGGCAGTAACGGGTGGGTGTGCGAGCAAAGGCATTGTGGGCCTCTGTGCACTTTCCTCAATGCTCTTCTGTCTTCTGGGAGCTTCCCGGCAGCAAAGAGGCGAGGCTCCCTGCACAGCGGGGAGAGAGAATACATTGTCCTCTACAAACTCTCTTCCCCTTAAATCTGGGGAGGAAAGTGTCATTTCTTTCAGCCGTTGCTCTCTCTTGTTACACCAGCTTAAACTCACCTTCAGGTTTCCCTAACTAGGGGAGTCCCAGAATAAAGGCTTCAGCCTTGTCTTTTTCAGGATCACGCCCCGCGACACTCCTCACGCTTTGATGCTTGCTCTCTCAGCTCCCATCCCAGAATTTCTATCACAGAAATGGCCCAGCTGCATCCAACATCCCCCTCTGCCCCTGGCAATGGAGAGAAGTGGCTCACAGGCCAATCAGTGTGTGGTTCCACAAACATTCTCAGGTCCTGAGGGGCGGACTCACTTGGGTCACCACAATTAGGAAAGAGCTGGTGGGGGGTCGGGGGGATGGGAGGGTTGCTGCCGCTGATCAGCCTTGCTGTTTCTCTTTCCCAAAAAGACATCTTTAGCAACTAGCTAAGGAAGCCAGACTGATTGATCATTAAGGCAAGCTGCAAAACAGGATTGTTCTAGAAGCCAGAGAAAAACACAGAGCAAACTTGGGGGTCGTTTACAGACATTCAGCTGCCTACCCAGAGGTTTTATGGTTGCCTCAATTATCGCCTCCCGCTATGCACACACACGCAAGGGGCTTCATCCTGTCCATACCATGATTATCCCTGTGGGCAGAATGTTGAGGGAGGGGTTGCGGGACAGAAGGAACAGCAGGGGCACTCTGCATTTCTCCTTTTACTCCTCCTTCATTCCTGCCCTTCCTCCAGGAGTAGGCCTTTACAACACACACAATAAAGTCAATCATTGCAGTGCCTGCCTTAGAATAGCACTTTATAGACCACAGAGTACTTCTATGCATCCACCAACTTTTTACCCATCCTGATCTAACTCAGGAGACTCCCTGAGGCTGGAGAAGGCTCAGTCCCACTCTCCTCCAGCCCACCCTGCCCCATCCCCAAAGGGGATATTGCAAGTGGTTGTGTTACTGAGAAACGTTCTCTTTCATACTGCAAGGGCCTTAAACACGCCCTAGGAGTTGTTTGGTCTTGTACTGGCCAGCAGGCAAGCCCCTCTACCACCATGAGAAGAACGAGGTTGCTGGGCTGTGCTAGGACATCCTGTCCTCCCTGGTGGCCCTTGGCTCTGCTGGAGGACCTTGGCTCCAAAGGAATAGGCAAAGAAATGGTCTACATATGACCTTCAGGCTTTGAATTCCTTTCTTGATGTCAATTTGGCCTTCATAGACTGGGCGGAGAGGGGGAGGGGACAGGGGACATATCTGGCCATATGACTGGTGGCTCCGTTGCCTATGGCCAATTCTGAAGGCGGGGTTGTCGGGCAGATCAATAATATGTGAGGGGAGTAGGTCCTGGGAGCCCCCAGTTAAGTGCTTATTGCCTCCCTGATGCACACGCATACCAGTGGCTTTGTCCTGTCCATACCCCGATTTCTCCCCATAGGTAGAGTGTTGAGGGAGGGGTGGTAGGGTAGAGGGAAGAGCAAAGACATTCTGCTCTCTATTTCCTCTTCTGCTCCTCCCTCACATCTCCCTCTTCTCTGGGGGTGGACCCTTATAGCACACACAGTAAATGATTCCTGATTAAGCAAAGCCATAGTTGCCTGACAGCCATATAATCAGTAGGATTGATTCTGTCCTGATGCCATCATTTATTTGTTGGCCTGCCTGGCTCCTAGGACTAAGCTAGAGAGAAGAAATAGAAATATGAGTCCTTATCTGGGTCCCAATAGTTAACAGGCTATAGGCCTCTTCATCACTTATCTTTGGAGATTTTATCTCTGGTGTTTCACAGTGAGAGGGAGCATGGATAAGACCCTGAGGACCAGAAAGCATAAGAGAAATGAGAGCCTTATCCACGTGGGCAGGGTGCCCATGGTCCCTGCCAGGCCTGGTTGCAGGGCATTGGCTGCAGCTCCTTCCTTCTGGAAATATCTGCTCTCCACGGAACTGTCGGCATAGCTCTGCTTTCATGGGGCTGAAATACCTGCCGTCTTACTCCTCAGATATCAAAGGACCAGAGAGATAGAGAGTTTCTGGCCCATTCCACTAAATTCACATGTGGGGAGAAAACATTGAGAAAGGCCTAGAGGCCAGATGACTGGTCTACAGTAAAGGCACATGCCAGCAAGTGGTGGATCCAAGCTGCCATGCAAGCCTCTGCCTCCAGGGACAGGGCTCTTTCCTCTCCCGTGGGGCCTCCAGCCATGCGTTCTTCCCCTGTACCTCCAGCCCTGTCTTCTCTTGTTTTAACAGGTGAGCATGATCTTGACTCTGATGGTGCCATATTACGCCATTGACACGGAATCCCCACTCATGGAGATGTTTGTGGCTCATGGATTCTATGCTGCAAAATTCGTAGTGGCCATTGGGTCCGTTGCAGGACTGACAGTCAGTTTGCTGGGGTCCCTCTTCCCGATGCCGAGGGTCATTTATGCCATGGCTGGTGATGGGCTCCTTTTCAGGTAAGGGCTACCCTCCGTGAAATTTATCCTGCTCTGCCGTGTCTATCCAGGGAGAACGTCTACCCACTGTCAGCCTGACTGTGATTTTTATGTCAGTGCCTTTCACATGGACTGTGGACCTTGTCATGTATCCTGGAGAAAAAGTGAGTGAACAGAGCTCAGGCCCTGAAGCAGCCCCTCAGTTTAACTCTGTGGTCCCTCAGTCCAGCACAAGCTGATGTGTGCCCCCCCTGCCCCACTGTCCTCCTCCTTCCAGTTGACATTGCTTGCTCCTTTGTGAAGATGATGGGTGCCAAATTGCTGTACTGGGTGGCTTCCAGAAGGAAGAACCATACCAGGGACATCTTAGGCCTGCCCTCACATTGAGGCCTGGTAACTGCCCCTCTTTCCACAGCCCCTCTGAAATAAAAAAAAAAAAAAAATCAACGAAGAGTAGATAAGACCATCTGAACAGAACCTAACAATAGCAGCAACACCAGTGGCCATTTATTGTATACTGTGTATACAGTATCCCATTTAGTCCTCACAATAACTCTATTTTGCATATGAAGACATCTACTAGGACTCAGAGAGGTGAAACAAAATTGCCACAAATCCCTCAGCTACTGAGTGGCAGGTCAGGATTTGATCCCAGAACATCCAACTCCAAAAACCAGACTTTTTTTTTCTTTTTTATATACTTTAAGTTCTAGGGTACATGTGCACAAGCCAGACTTTTCACCACACCAGTATATTGGCAGTCCTTGCCCCCTACATTGGCCATGAAGTGGCTCATCTGCCCATGGTACAAAGGGGATGTGGCCTCAGCCCTTTGTTTCCAGCATGAGGGGCCTGCTTGAGAAGGCATTCTTCAAGTGCACAAAGCAAGGAGTAAACCATAGAGGCCAAGGAGCCCTCAGGTGTGCAGAGGGGGCTGGTTCAGGGACTTTGTCTCTGCAGCCATCATCTTCTGACTCATTTCCCCTGCATACCCTCTGAAGCCATCACCAGGTCAGAGCTGCTATGTTTAGGGTGCTGAACAGATCAAGAGGGCCCTAGGGTGATGGAGGTGTGGCAACTTCACACATCCAAAAGGTTTTTCTGCTGTCAAAGAAACTAAGAGGAAAGATACTGGGGCTTCAAGCACATTTGCAGTCTTGTGTGAATCATAAAAATAAGAGACCAGGAGGAGAGAGGAGGGGAGAGGGAGCCTTCCACACGTGCCATTCAGTCGCTCTTCTTGGTCTCCTCTTCAGTCAGTAACTAGCTGGACATAAACCTGTATCTGTGAGCACAGTTTCTCAATTACTGTGCTATTTTGCCAACTTTTGTCGTAGGTGGTGTCTAGAGCTTTGGCATAAATCAGAATCCTCTGGAGGTCTTTTAAAGCAGTTTGCCAGGCCTCACCCCACTATGATTCTGGTATAGTAGGTCTTGGATGAAACCTGAGAATATACATTTCCAACAAGCTCCAAGAGGATGCTAAGATGCTAGTTCACAGGTCAGGAGGACCCCCAAGCAGGTCCATGACTTCCTCTAACCATCACTTTTTCACGCAGAGCCTGGGCCTCAATCTAGATTTCTGAAAGACAGACCTCCTAGGTTCAATCAGCCCTTCCATTACGTAATAATTAGGAACTTTACTAATGAAGTTTGCCTTAAAATCAAAGAATTAGGCCGGGTGCGGTGGCTCACGCCTGTAATCCCAACACTTTGGGAGGCCAAGTTGGGTGAATCATGAGGTCAGGAGTTTGAGACCAGCCTGGCCAACATAGTGAAACCCCATCTCTACTAAAAATACAAAAATTAGCCAGGTGTAGTGGTGCACACCTGTAATCCCAGCTACTCAGGAGGCTGAGGCAGGAGAATCGCTTGAACCCGGGAGGCAGAGGTTGCAGTGAGCTGAGATCATGCCACTGCACTCCAGCCTGGGGGACAGAGTGAGACTCCATCTCACCAAAAAAATAAATAATAATAATGAAATAAAATAAAGTGAATTCTCTTTTAATTATACACTAAATCCTGGGGTAGGAATCGCAGCTGGGTTTAAAGTAGTGAATGCAGAAGTAAATTGGTGGAGCAGGACCAGGAGGAGTTAATCACACCAGCCTATTGATAGTTCTAGCTCCCTGTGTTGGCTGCACTAGAATCGGTCACTGTAGCCCACCATTAACCCTCTGTTTGCACGGCCCCTCCAGGTTCCTGGCTCATGTCAGCTCCTACACAGAGACGCCAGTTGTGGCCTGCATCGTGTCGGGGTTCCTGGCGGCGCTCCTCGCACTGTTGGTCAGCTTGAGAGACCTGATAGAGATGATGTCTATCGGCACGCTCCTGGCCTACACCTTGGTCTCTGTTTGTGTCTTGCTTCTTCGATACCAACCCGAGAGTGACATTGATGGTTTTGTCAAGTTCTTGTCTGAGGAGCACACCAAGAAGAAGGAGGGCATTCTGGCTGACTGTGAGAAGGAAGCTTGTTCTCCTGTGAGTGAAGGGGATGAGTTTTCTGGCCCAGCCACCAACACATGTGGGGCCAAGAACTTACCATCCTTGGGAGACAATGAGATGCTCATAGGGAAATCAGACAAGTCAACCTACAACATCAACCACCCCAATTACGGCACCGTGGACATGACCACAGGCATAGAAGCTGATGAATCCGAAAATATTTATCTTATCAAGTTAAAGAAGCTGATCGGGCCTCATTATTACACCTTGAGAATCCGGCTGGGCCTTCCAGGCAAAATGGACCGGCCCACAGCAGCAACTGGGCACACAGTGACCATCTGTGTGCTCCTGCTCTTCATCCTCATGTTCATCTTCTGCTCCTTCATCATCTTTGGTTCTGACTACATCTCAGAGCAGAGCTGGTGGGCCATCCTTCTGGTTGTTCTAATGGTGCTGCTGATCAGCACCCTGGTGTTTGTGATCCTGCAGCAGCCAGAGAACCCCAAGAAGCTGCCCTACATGGCCCCTTGCCTCCCCTTTGTGCCTGCCTTTGCCATGCTGGTGAACATCTATCTCATGCTAAAGCTCTCCACCATCACATGGATCCGGTTTGCGGTCTGGTGCTTTGTGGGTAAGCAACTTCTTTTGCAGCCTTGAGAGCTCCCTTTTAAGGTCTTAAGCATGCTTATCCCAAAATTACCTCCTAGCTGGACTAGGCAACTCCATTCCTAGAGAAATCTGGCTGGTTCTATGGACCTTTGTGTTCTGCCTGAGAGTCAATAAAGCCAGTTGTCCCCTTTCTGCCTGTAATGGTCTTGGTCATCGGTCTGGAAAAATGATGTTGATTAATTCATCGCCTTACTGAATTACTGAAAGTTCTTCCTATATTAGGATAATTAATACCATAAAAAGTCCACTTAAAGTGAATCCACATTTTTAAGGGGATAAAAATAGCATAGTATAATTGGGGTCAGAGCATTTGATTGGAATTTTATTGTAGAAACTAAGAATTGTAAACTGAAAAATACAAAAAGTATTTATCTTAGATTTCACAAAATTAAATTAAAATAGCAATTACGCTCTCATTTTTAAATGAACAAAGTGTGAATTAAGTGTGGATTTTTTGGCATCATTTTTCTGACAAAACTGAATCATGGCATCATTTAACATCTCTCACTTCATACTGACTTTTGTAAAATCTTCAAAAGTTTTTCATATTTCCCAAGGTCCTTTCTTCATCCCTTGACATTCAGATCATTCACTTGGGAAGTACCCATCATGCCACCATCCTTACTGATTTTCTCTCTCCTGCTGTTAATAACGAATACGACTCTGTTAGGTCCTCAATTGTCCACAATTTTGGGTGTGAATTCAAATTTTTCTCTCAACTCACTTTCATGGACTTCAAGAAGCCCTGTACCTTTTCTAAGATTTCTGATTTTACTTTGTGACCCATTTCTATTGTATTCGCAGTACATGTTTATCATCTAGGACAATCTCTGATGTTCATGAGGTGGCTGGGGATCGATGCTAGTAACAACTTGAGAAGTGTAAGGGGAGACTCATTTTAAAGTTCCCTAGTCACTATTTGTATGTCCCCTGTACAACTTGGTAACCCTGGAGGTTTTGGATAACAAATTCTTAGCTAAAGAGGATCTTTAGAAGCTCTGGGGAATACAAGAGTAAACCCTGCCTAAAGGAGAGGCAAGACAAACACACATGAGTCACTTAGCCCGAGCAAGGCCACAGAGACTCTTTTTGTTGTTGTTGTTGTTGTTGAGGTGGAGTCTTGCTGTGTCACCCAGGCTGGAGTACAGTGGTTTGATCATGGCCCACTGCAACCTCTGCCTCCCGGGTTCAAGGAATTCTCCTGCCTCAGCCCCCCGAGTAGCTGGGATTACAGGCGAGCACCACCATGCCCGGCTAATTTTTGTATTTTTAGTAGAGACGGGGTTTCGCCATGTTTGCCAGGCTGGTTTCGAACTCTCAACCTCGTGATCTGCCCGCCTCGGCCTCCCAAAGCGCTCGGATTACAGGCATGAGCCACTGCACCCAGCCCACAGAGACTCTTAGTGATGAGCGGCGGTGCATCCGCTCCTAGAGGTCAGGAATACAGTTGTTCAACGTGTGTCCTCTGTGCCTGGAGCAGGGTGCCCACAGTATGTGCTCAAAAATACTTCTTAAATGATTACAAAGTACTCTTCAAAGGGGAAAAAGGAAAACTTCCAGTCAGAATTGCCAGAAAAAAACTTGGAGGGGTTAGAATTCGAAGTAGCCCTATAAGTTAAGATATAGATAGAAAGAAGTGGGGAAAAACATAGCAACCAATGGAAAGGGCATGTATCTTCCCCAGAGGCCTGACTCCTTGCTTCTGAAGGCTGATCTATGGCTTCCTGTAAGCATTTTGTCCCAATTTTTCACTATTCTAAGTCCCCCTGGTTAGACTTTAGGAGGATTTCTTGAGAGGACCCCACTGACTCATCAAGATTTTAACCATTTTTTATAACCTATTTACAATCTCTTGGCCAGGCATGGTGGCTCACGCCTGTAATCCCAGCACTTTGGGAGGCTGAGGAGGGCAGATCACTTGAGTTTAGGAGTTCGAGGCTAGCCTGGCCAACATGGCAAAACCCCATCTCTACTAAAAATAAAAAAATTAGCTGGGCATGGTGGCGAGCGCCTGTAATCCCAGCTACTCAGGAGACTGAGACAGGAAAATCGCTTGAACCCAGGAGGTGGTGGTTGTAGTGAGCTGAGATCGTGCCACTGCACTCCAGCCTGGGAGACAGAGCGAGACTCTATTTCAAAAAAATAAAAAATAAATTTTTAATTTTTAAAAAAATTGAAAAAAAAAAATCTCTTATCTCTAAACATTTTCCCACTGGAACATGTAGCTAGCCAATGCAGATTCTACTGTGGATAGAAGTGATGGAAGTGGGTAGAAATATTTTAGTCGTGTATTTGTCAAATTATTCAAGACACAGACACAAATACACACAGACTTATTTATTCATAGACTATTAAAGCTGAAAAGGGCCTTCAGTGTCTAGTACGATGCTACCCACAGTGTGGTGCCCATCCCACCGGTAATATTTTCAGCTGATATTCAAAAGCATTTGAATGAGCTCTTAAAAATATTGTATAGTTATTATACATTTTCACCTGGGTTAGAAAAACCACACATACACATTAATCTGGTGATTTCACAAATACTATTACTTGGAAAGAGATGATAGATGACTTTTTAAATTTAAAATGTGAGTCATATTAAAGAAAAAAACACTAGTACTACTAGTATAAGTACCATATGACTCATAGGAATAGTAGTAATTAGTGCTTGCATCGCACTCATCACATATCAGCCATTTAGGGCTTTACTTTATTTACTTATTTTACTTATTTAATCCTCACAACAATCTCTATTTGACAGATGAGGAAACTGAGGCACTTGCCTGAGGTTACATAGCTAGAATATAGCAGAGGCAAGATTAGAACTCAGGAAGTGTGGGGCCAGAGGCCATGGTTATAGCCTAAATGGTTATATACTAAAAATATGGTATATAAATAACTGGAGTTGGAGAAATATGGATGTAGTCCACCACCTTCCCACTTCTCCCCCTCTCCATTTTATGGATGACTACACTGAACCTCCAAGAAGTTAAATAACATGCTCAAAGTCAACAGGAAGTTATTCAAAGAGCTATTACTAAAACTCAGCATACCCATGCTCAAATCTGGGGCTCCTACTACCCCACCAGGGTGGCTCTGAGCAGACTCATTTCATTAGAACGTTCGATAGAACCTAACACATAGCATCAGAACTGGCCTCATGGGCACACAGCTGTGCACAAGGTCTCATGCTTGGTTTAATGCTCTGCTGCTGCCATCTTGAATTCTTAAAAATTTCTGAACAAGAGGACCCAGGTTTTCATTTTGCATTGAAAACTCTACAGCCAGTTCTGCAGAATATTTATGGCTCCTGAAGCACCAGAGGCATTTTGCAAAAACAGTCAGGTGGCAGAGGTCCTCACCTTTGGAGTCAAACGACACCAACTTCAAATCACAGCTCCGCCCCCCCTTTGTCTTATAACTTTGGGAAATTTACTTAACTTCTTTGGGCCTCAGTTTACTTATCTGTAAAAAAGCAGATAATTTAATCAGCCTTGACCTGGTTATTCTTTGGGGCTTAAATGAGAAAATGTTGAGAAAAGCAATAAGAAACATGTATTTCCTGCCTTTCTTTCAAAAATCTAAAATGATTCATTGTCCACAAGTATGGACAGACTGGCTATCATATGCCAAAGCACGATGTGAACCTGCAGCGACTCAGGCTGCCCTTCCAGCTATCAGGCAGAGGAAAACTCCCTGAGCGCCTTTTATAATCTTGCTGATAGCACAAACTCCAAACTCCCTCCAGAAACTGCTACTCACCGACTCAGAAGAATGCCCCCCTGCAGAGTGGGGCTGGCCAGCCAGAGGGCAGAGAAGTCTGCAGTTCAACAAGCACCTGGTGATTGCGATGCACAGCCCGCAAACCACATTTGGGAAGGACTGCTAGTATTTCTGGGCACCTGCTGCTAACTGCTTTAGTATCATGATTTGTGAAGGCTGTCATATGACTAAGTTTCACCCAGAACAAAGATTCTCAACTCTAGCTACACATCAGTATCACCCTGGGTTGCTTCTGAAACATTCTAAGCCCAGGCTCCCACAACAGAGATTTTCTGATTCAATTGGTCTGGTGGCCAAGTGTTGAGGAATTTTTTTTAAGTTCCCCAGGCAATTTTAATAGGCAGCCAAGTTGACAATGATCTAGATCAATGGTCCTCAAAGTGTGACCCCAGACCAGCAGCACCAATGTTATCGGGGAACTAGTTAGAAATGTGATTTTGAGGCTGGGTGTGGTGGCTCATGCCTGTAATCCCAGCACTTTGGGAGGCCAAGGCAGGCAGATCACCTGAGGTCAGGAGTTCGAGACCAGCCTGGCCAACATGGTGAAACTCCGTCTCTACCAAAAATGCAAAAATTAGCTGGGCATGGTGGCTGGCACCTGTAGTTCCCAGCTACTTGGGAGGCTGAGGCAGGAGAATCTCTTGAACCCGGGAGGCGGAGGTTACAGTGAGCCAAGATCATGCCACTGCACTCCAGCCTAGGCAACAGAGCAAGACTCTGTCTCAAAAAAAAAAAAAAAAAGAAAGAAAGAAAGAAATGTGATTTTGAACTCTATCCCAAGTCTACTGAATCAGAATCTCTGAGAGCAATTTAGGGTTTAGCAAGCCCCCCTCCAGCTGACTCAAATGCATGCCACTACTCTAAGGGGAGAAGAGTTTTATCAAGCAAGGCAGATGATTTAATTAAATTACAAAGACTTGTTTTCCAAAAACAATTTTTTGCATATATAAAATATATCCAACTCACAATCCCAAATTGGCTATAAAATCCTTAATGGTCTTATAAGATAAATATGTCACCTCTGAACTTTGGAGCCTCCAAGATATCAGATTTTTCTTAATCTCTCTATACATAGTGTAACTTTCTGGGGCAGAACAGTAGAGATATTTTTAAATGGAGTCTCTTATGAAACTGAAGATTTACATGATTAGGCTGAGTCATAACTTGATAATCTTCTTAGACACATTTTTTTATCCAAGCTTTTCTAAACGAATCTTAATTACGGCATTTTTGTAACAATGTTTTGCTAAGCTTTTGACCTTCAGAAGAGCACAACTCAGATGGTAAAATGAGGCACAAGCCCCAACAAGATTATCCAGCACATGTTTCTTTTCCTTCAGACAAGAAAAGGAATACAAACAGCAAATGTGTATTAATCCCAGCAAAGTGAGCACAAAGCAGCCTTCATCTTCCTTTTAGCTGATGCGGTTTTGTGAAAGAACCTCTCAAGGGGTCAGGCAGAGTCTCAGGGAACATGGAACTAACAGGGGCTCAGTGAGAATGCTGCACCACAGTATCTTCCAGGGCATCTTCCAGCCTGCTGTTCCCTGTGGGTTTTTATTATAAAGTAATCGCCTGTTAGAATAGCTTGCCCTTACCGTGGGAGTTGCCATGTTGTCATGTAGGAATTTTTTCAGTCTCTCTGAGGAAAACAAATTCTTGTCTACAGATTTAGAGGACAGGACTTGTGATACGGACGATGGACCTCATGAATCCTATCTCAGAATAGAAATATCCCAAAGAGAAGACACACCTTATGGTCTATACCTGAGCTATTATCTGAAATCCAACTGGAAATTGACCCAAAGCAGCCATGTGAGAAAGAGAAGAGGAAGGAAGGAAAGAGCGATGAATTGGGACCTGATAGCTAAATTCTTGATGACATGTCCCATAAATAAGCTTGAAATTCTCCTTGGAGGTAGAGGAAAAAACGACTGGCTCTTCCAATGTCAAAATTGTGCTCAGACGAGCAAGAATAATCCTGCAGGCCAGGATGAGGATGGCACCAGGGCTGGTGGGATTCCATGGAGGGAGGGTGAAGGTAGAGTGTGGAGGTAGGTCATGCAACCGTGAGGCTGTCTGCTGGCACAGGTGCGCTGCCGGACGCAGAGGGGGCAGAGCACTCACATGGCTCTGCAACCAGTGGCAGCTGAGACACTGGCTCTCCTGTGAGCCCAAAGAATGAAGAGGTGGAGGGCACAGAGCTGGCATGCGCAGCTTACCTGGAACAGAATTCAAGCCACAACAGAGGGGATGTTTGCCTTCTTTCCCTCGACATTGTGTTTGTGAGATTCACACCCATTGCTGCTTGTAGTTTCAGTTTGTTCGTTCTTGTGGCTGTCTAGTCTCCCACTGTGTTAATATACCACAATATATTATTCATTCTAGTGTCCAGGGACATTTGGGTTGTTTCTAGTTTAGGGCTGTTACAAACAGAGATGCTGTGAACATTCTTGTGCATGTTTTTGGTGGACACGTGGACACGTATCTCTTGGGTTTCTGTTGAGTTAGAACTACTGGCTCAGACTACTAGGTTTTTTCATATTCTTTAACAAGATTGCATTACTTCTCATGGCCATTATATACCTCAAATAAAACAAGCATCCCCAACCCCATTTTGCAGATGGGAAACTGAGACATAAAGTTGCATGACTTCCCATTAGATCAGCTGCAGGGTCATGGAGAGAATCTCCGCCCAGCGTCATCCTAAGCCTGCTCTTCCTGGCCACACCATATTAAACAAGCCCTGTTGTTATTATAGTCAACAGGCTCATGGTGGTATTTTAAAAAACAATCAGCAATAGTGGGAGTTGGTGGGGATTGAGATGGGTGGGAAGGATGCCTTCTCATTACCATCCAGTCTCCCTTTCTGCTTTGGCAAATGTCTTTTTTGGAATGTTGATCCCAGAGTAGTCAAAATAAAAGCCCTCTGGGTATAACAAAGTGCCTCCGCTATCTGCAGTGGGCAGAGCTTCCTGCTGGAAAGTGCACCCCAGGAAGAGGCAGCTCCACCCAGCCTGAGGTCAGGTGGCCCACCTCTCTTGGTCCTGAGTATGGAGCTTCATGGAGAGGACAGGGAGTTCCCAGGGACTCTGGAGATAGGGTACGTGGTCTGCAACCAAAGTGTGTGCCCTCAGAGTTGGAAATATGCTGTTATTGTTTGCATTACCCAGTCTTTTCAGAGTTGAGTTTTTGTTCTAGGATTTCTCCTATATGATCAAGAACCCCCCCCCCTTTCCCACCTCTCTTACTTGTAGGTTTGGGGTCATTTGCTTAATTTGCACAGGATAGATAAGCACAGGTAGGTGAACAGTGATGTCATCTGCTGATGCCAAGGTATGCTAGTATATGAAGGCAAGCTTAGCTTTTGTAAACCTTCCCTGGAGGCACCTGGGTGGGACAGGAACAGCCCTCGGGTTAGAGTTAAGAGATATGAGTCCCAGTGCTGTTTCAATTACTGATTTATCACACGGTTCTTAACTTCCCTGGAATGATGGATGAGAAAGTGCTTTTTTTTTTTTTTTTATGAAGTGCATTATAACCACAAAGTGTTTAATATCATAAAGAAAGCCCATTCAATTGCTAAAGGCATGATTCTTGATCTTGTCTAGCCTGGACTTCTCATAGGCACATATTCCACCGGGGACCTTCTGTCTAGAAAAGAAGCCAAAGCCTCCCTTTGAACATTTCCCATCACTGCAAACAGACTTTCACAAGACGAACCACCATTACCTTTGACCAGGGCAAGCATGCAGCCCACGTGCCCCAGTCCGACTGTGTCTGTTGTTAAAATATTGAAACACTTGTTGTTGTTGTTGTTGTTGTTGTTGGAAATGGAGTCTTGCTGTGTCGCCCAGGCCGGAGTGCAATAGCACGATCTCAGCTCACTGCAACCTCCACCTCCTGGGTTCAAGCAATTCTCCTGCCTCAGCCTACCGCATAGCTGGGATTACAGGTGCCTGCTGCCATGCCAGGCTAATTTTTGTTTTTTTGTTTTTGTTTTGTTTTGTTTTGTTTTTTAGTAGAGACAGGGTTTCACCATGTTGGCCAGGCTGGATTCTAACTCCTGATCTCAGGTGATCCACCTGTCTCAGCCTCCCAAAGTGCTAGGATTACAGGAGTGAGCCACCATGCCCAGCCAGAATATTGAAACACTTCTGTGTTTACTGCTAACTAGTCACTTTCCTGAACACACCAGGCACCCCCACCATAACCCATCAACTCAAAAAAAAAAAAAAAAAATTCCAGCCCCACAGAGGAGCCTCGGAGACACTGCTGCAGCACAGAGGCTGATGCCCTCTGATTTTTAACATCACACCTGCTTTTAGTTTCCTACTGACATAAGATAGTAACCACACAGCAATGGATCTAAGTTATCTGCTTTTAAGGTACAGCAAAATTAAATATCCAAATAGAATAAATAGTATTATTTATGAATTAGCCATCTTATTCTTGAGGCTTGGTTTCAAATGACTTCTGGCTTATGGCAAAATCAAATCCACCCTCAAAAGATATAAGATTGCCCTCTGTAAGAGTTTACAAAAGAATATGATGCCATTCCCAGTGACCATCTTGATTAGCAGTGGCCAAAAACTACTTGAAGCAATGATGGCATCATGGGAATACATGTGTAGCCTCAGAAGGTGAAGAGTTTTCCACACACAGGTAATAATTTACATAAATTTTAATACTGCTGGATATCAGATAATATTAAGAAATTATTATTAATTTTTAGATGTGATAATACTGTTTTTTAGAGATGCACACTTAAATATTTACAAAGTAAACCTATGATAGAAGGGATTTATTTCAAAACGATCTGTAGAGAAGGGGCCAGGGGAAGGAGTGTGAGGGGAGCTGGTGATTCATGATCCTATTCACTCCACTTTTGTATATGTTCTTCAGAATAAAACGTTAAGCCAAATTGTTTTCCATCCCTGGTAGACGGGAGATGTAAGAGAGAAAGAAGCGCCCTGGATTAGGGCGTGGCGAGACCTGGAAAGATTCACTGTCCACCTGCTCCCTGTGTGGCTGTGGACCTTCCCTCGTTTTCTGTGAAGTGTGCTGTGCACATAATCACACACACATACACACACACACACATGCACACACCTTCCCGGACAGGTTAAACAAGATACTGTTTGCGTAACATTTTGAGCTCCTTGAGAGAAAGGTGCAACATCAATGATCCATCACTGTCCTAACCCAGCACACACAGGTGTTTTGTGAAGTTTAGTTTAGATGATTCAGGATTCCCAGAATCCCCACAGATTTTTCAGAAACTACCTCCTTCTTCGTTCTCTAAGCCAACTAAAAAACAGGAGCAGAAACAAAACACCCTGCTTCCACACAGGAGGCGTGGAGCGGCTCTGTTTACTTCTCCGACACAAAGCCCTTGTTTATGTGGGACAGATGGTAATACGTTTCTCTTCTCTTCTCTCTCTCTCTCTCCCTCCCTCCCTTCATCTGGTCCCCTCTGTTTCTTTGTCCCCCTCCATTTTTCTTTTCTCCAATCCTTCTCAGCTTCACACCACTTTTCCTGAATTGACTCAAGGGCCAGCAAGAAAGACAGACACACAGAATGCCAAGCCCAGGGGAATGGCTTTGCAGCTACTATTTACTCTACCAGGCTGCATGCACATGGTTGCTTCTTGTTTCACAGTACTCACATTTGAAATGCATTTTTGAAGAGAGTGACACACCTTTGAAACTCCAGGGGGTTCAGGGCAAACATGAAAAGACCCATAAATATTTATGTGGCAAGTTTCCATGGATTGTCTTCACAAAGTAAAAAGTAACCACAGTCAATATGTGGGACGCACAGACACACACACACACACACACACACACACACACACACACCTGTTCCTTCCAGGCCTGGCCACTTTCAAAGAACAAATGTAAACCTAAGCTCTTACCACGTATTTCCTGCAGTAAGCACAGTCTGTAAACTAGCCTGGGGGAGGGGAAAGGAGGTGTGAAGGACTAGACACGCCAGAGACTTTTCTCCCTCTATCTATAAAGCTGGTTCCTCTGCTTCTCAGACCCAGGCAAGTCACTCATTCTTTCCCAGCTTCTGTTTCTTCTAATGTAAAATGAAGGTTTTAGAATGCATAGGTGATCTATAGCATCTTTTCCAGCTCTAAATATCTGTGATTCAAGGTTTTTAGAGAATTCTCATAATATGAATCTACCTGACACCCAAATACCTCGTGGGGGCAGGGTAGGTTGGAATCAACATACAGGTCTGTTGAAATCAACAAACCAGTGATGAGTGACATCAAACCAGTGACTGAGCAATGACCTGTGTGGTGGCAGAGGAGAGACGTTTGGGGTAAAGGGAAAAGAAAAACATTGTATTAAGTTCAGTAGGGAAATGACTCATCTATAAGTAAAGGCAGAGAAAGGCATCAGAAAGGAAAGAACTGGCAAAATAGGTACCAAGCACTAGTAGGAGGCAATATTTGGCATCTGCCTGGATGTCTAGAAGAAAATATGGCAAAAAAAAGCAAAGCTGTGCAAAAGGAGGTGTGCACAGATCCTGCTTGGTCACCTGAAATCCATTCCTAGATCCCAAACATGCTTCAGACAGAGGCATTCTCCAAGAACCAGCACACTGGCACTCTTAGAAGAGGCCTTAATGTGATACCCTGTTCTACACAAGGATAATAACTATCCCCCATGGCCACCCCCACCTACAGACAAAAAAGAGTAAATACCCTGCTTTTAAAAGATGAAATCACTATTTGAGCACTAATAGCTACAGCTGCAAATAATTAACTCCAGGATTTATTACCAATTAGGGCTATAAATCTCTGCTTACTTTGGCTCCTGGAAAGTTGATTTCACTGGGGAGTGTGGGAGGGAGTGGGGACAAAGTCATTTGAGACAAGGAGGGAGAAACTCAAGCTTAAAAAGGCACACTTCAAATTCAAAAGAGAGCAAGATTTCTCAAGCACCACAGCAGCAAAGCAGGCTTGACTTGCGGTTCTAAGCAAACCAGCCCAGCAGATGCCTGCAGGGTTAGCAAAGTCAAAGAGACTGGTGCTACTCAGAGGAGGATGTTAGGGCCCGGGAAGGAGGTTGCATACTGTGTGGACCCCAGTGGCTAGGCCATAATGTGGGCTGAGTGGGCAGTGGAACACATGCATCAGGCATAGTTCATTATCTCAGGGACACTCTGACCATTGGAATCACCTGTGGAGTTTTAAAAACATACCTATGCTTGGGTCACACTGCAGACTAATTAAATCAGAATCTCCAGGATGGGGCTAGGGTATCAGAGTGGTTCAAAAAACGCCCCCGGGTAGCTTTCAAGTGCAGTAAGCCAGGGTTGAGAACCACCTGAGAAGTACCTCATTTCATCCTCAGGCACTCCCATGTTAAGAAGGTTGCTATAGCTCTCAAGGTTTTACAGAGAATGCTGAGGAACAGAGAGGCTAATGGGACCAGGGTTACACAGCTAATAGTGATGAAGGCAGGATTTGAACACAGAGCCCACACTCTTACTTATCACGTTCTTTGGACTCCAAGGTTATGATTCTCAGACTTCCAGGCCCTGAACCTTCAGAGTCTATTCAAGATAGAAAATGGGGACTCAAGCCAGGCCTGATGGCTCATGCCTATAATCCCAGCACATTGGGAAGTAGAAGCGGGCGGATCACTTGAGTCCAAAAGTTTGAGACCAGCCTGGGCAACATGGTGAAACCCCATCTCTACAAAAATACAAAAATTAGCTGGGCGTGGTAGCATATGCCTGTGGTCCCAACTACTCAAGAGGCCAAGGCAGGAGAATGGCTTGAGCCCAGGAGGCAGAGATTGTAGTGAGCTGAGATCATGCCACTGCTCTCCAGCCTGGACAACAGTGAGACCCTGTCTCAAAAAAAAAAAAAAGAAAAGAAAAGGAAAAGAAAATGGGAACTCATAAACGACTTTTATGTATGTTTTTTAATCATAGAAATGAAACATTAGCATATATGAATGCTACATATTAACGAGGGGGGAAAGTTTCTTTCCCTTGATTGGGATGACATCAACACAGAGGTCGCACTGGACCTTTCATGCTTGTCAGGAGTTCTCACTCATTCATTCAACAAACATTAAGTGCCAATTTTCTGCAGAGTCTATAAAATAGAAATGACCCTGTGCAGATAATCACACAACAGATGTTCTAAGGGACATAATAATAGCATGCACTAGACACTCGAAGATCACACAGAAGAAAGCAGGGAGCTTGAAGTGGCCATGATATATTACGCCTTTAGTGAGTGTAAAACGGCAAGGTAAATCACAGGATAATATATGCATGCTGCTAAGAGGTGAAACAAGAGATGGAGTCCCTAAGTGGAGGCAGAGAATAACAAAATCTTATAAGAAGGCTGGGAATAAACTGTTGATCTATAAATATTTCACCCAGGGTAGAAAATGCAAATTCCTGGCTGGCAGCTATATGAGTGTAATGAGCTGGATGTCAGCAGGGGAGGTGGGGACTGAGGTTAACTAGAGACCCCGTATCCTGTCTAAAGAGGCAGCTAGTTCTCACCACCAGCCAAAAATCACCATGTAGAAATGTGGATGCAGTGTTATCAAATCTTTTGACTTTTTTAGGAAAAACTGTTAATATGGGTTGCTTAACGCAAGATCTCCCAATTTTTAAAAGGTATCTAATTCAAGTATTTTCAAAACACCACATAAACCAAAGAAAATACATCCCCGCTCCCCCAGCTTTGATTTCATCATGGAAGGTGATCTCTCTGCTAGTCCCAGGATCCCAAAGCAATTGCTTATTCACCTGTACCTTTCCCCTCGCCCAACAGGTCTACTCATTTATTTTGGATATGGCATCTGGAACAGCACCCTGGAAATCAGCGCTCGAGAAGAGGCCCTGCACCAAAGCACGTACCAACGCTACGACGTGGATGACCCCTTCTCAGTGGAGGAGGGTTTCTCCTACGCCACAGAGGGTGAGAGCCAAGAGGACTGGGGCGGGCCCGCCGAAGACAAAGGCTTCTATTACCAACAGATGTCAGATGCGAAGGCAAACGGCCGGACAAGTAGCAAAGCGAAGAGCAAAAGCAAACACAAACAGAACTCAGAGGCCCTAATTGCAAATGATGAGTTAGATTACTCTCCAGAGTAGGAGAAACATACAAGTGGGTAGAAATGGTGATGATTGATTTTCAGTAACTTAACCTGTGGGCTAGAAGGTGAAAACTTTTTTGGCTCTCATTTCACAAATCCAGCCTTCCCCAAATTCAATCCCTAGTCATAGCCTGTCATTTGCTACTTTTGCTCTTCAGGATAGTTCTGTTGACGGGCTTAACCTGGGTCCCCTAAGTGGTCACCTTGTTAAAATAAATAAATAAATAAACAAGAGGCTATCTGAAATTCCATCTTAGGTACAACCATCAGGGCTGATGGGAGCAAATGTTTCCTAAGCCTTTGCTTTGCTGGTTGAAGCCCCAGCAGGGGCTCTGGGCAGAAGGCAGAATTTCAGTCACCTGAGACACGGGAACAAAGCTCTGTTCTTGGCATGTCAGGCTGAGCGCTGCTCCCCGAGGTCAGGGTGGGTAGGTGGGCACTGGCACTTCCTGAGCAAGCATCATTTTATCCTGCAATCTCACCCAAAATTAATTCATGCAAAAGACACATGCTTCTTTTTATTCACCAACATTCTCACAGCTTCCAAACTATAATTTTAGGATCCAGCAAAGGTCAGGGACTCTGAGACCATTTTCCCAATGGTTTCAGATTCACCGTAAAGCGGTCATGCAGACCCAGTAATATGGTAAGAAGCACCATCAAGGTTCTACGTAAATGCCCAGAAGAAAATTAAATAACCATCTCTTGCAGTGAAGGCCAGAGAGCATTGGCAGAAATTAACTCTCTGTCATGGCCTCTCTTATACCAGACTCCAGCTCCTGGTGACATGATGAAAGAGGGCAAAGGTGGAGCATGATTTCATGGCACTGATATACCTTGAAGAAGTAGGTTGTTTGTTTTATAATCAGATAAAAATCTTGACAAGGAGAAGTGACCCAGCCACTGAGATCACATTGCAAATTCTCTTTCGTATTTCTAAAATTATAAATTCTGTAGTTTTTTGAGATATGCAACCACTTGATTGGTGTGTGCTACTCTGAAAACAAAACAGGTTGAATTACAGCTACTTAGGTAGTTGCATTCCATGAGATCACATTTCATTTCTGAACCTTATTCCTTGGGGGTAGCTCACTTTCAGAGGTGTATTTTTTTTCCTGTTATTTCCCAGATGAGTTTCACTAAAGCCCAAAGAAATATCTACCTGGTAAGATGTAAATTTGGGCCATAAAAGGGGCTACTAAAAGAATTTTCTCAGAAACAGAATAGATGAGAGAATTTGCAAAGGAAAAAAACACACATGAGCTATAATATAAATTCTACTCTCGGGTTACAAGGATTCTTGTGGCTGCACTGAGATGTGTACAAATGTATGTGAAGGCACACTTTGAATCGAGTTATCATAAAATTAACCAAGCTATTAAAAGTAATCAAGGTATTAATAAAATCTCCGTGAGGATTTCCTGAAAGAGGGACAAAAGAAGAAATTCTTTGTCCTTTCTCTCCTGGATGTATCAGTATGACAAACGTTTTCCAGAACATATTCGCTAACACTCAAGTCTGTTCTTTCTGAAAAGCTGAGGCTCATGCCCTCTTGGCATGCTTTAGGATTATGGCAAGGAGGTAAAAGTCCATTTTTTCATTCAACTAACACTGGTTGAGAATAGACCAAATGCTAAGTGACAGGAATGAATAGAAGCATGGCATCTGCCCTTGGGGGCTACAGTCCACGGATGAGCAGCACCGGAGCCTGGTAAATGCAGATAAAACAACAAACTTGACAAGTCTCCAGGCTGATGCACTCAGTTTTAACATACATATAAAGATCAATTGAAACTAGTTTTTTAAAAATATGCTTTACATAAATTACATATCGTAATCATAGCCAATGTATACCATTAAATTAAATAACTGCAATTTTCTAGATTTTTTTATTCTTCTGTAGTCATTGTTTAGAATTCTGGTTTCCTGAGGTCATTTTATCATATTAATGTCATGCTTGACAATGCTGTGTTTTCTCTTCCCTAGAGTTAACCATAAAGATACAGTGCCTACTCTGTGAAATACATCATTGGGAATTAATTATAAACTAATTATCAGTCATCTTTTGAAAACAAAGTTTTGAATTGGCTATAGGACTCAACAGATCTGCCTGGTTTAAATACAATCTGTTAAGCTTGATATACATCTAGAGAGATGAGATCGGGTTGTATTCATTAAATATGAGAATAGTGAAATAGGAGTGCAAAATAGCCAACTCTTAACGCAGGTGAAAGAGCTTCCTTTTATTAGTGAGGTTTAAGTATTAAAGTAACAATAGCCTGGTGGCAGATGAATTCCATTTCTATAGGATGGGAATGGAAAATGTATGCTTTGGTTAACACCATTGCTATTGATTTTGTGCAGATTCTATGAACCACTCTCATTTCAGAAGCCATTTTTTCCGAATAGTATATTTGTATATTTTAAGCTTAACTCTCTTTATTTTTCTAAAGTTGATAGATCACCTCCCTAGAAACCTTACTTTAAAAAAAGAAAATCACTAAGATAGAAAAAGTTTTTTCAGGTACATAGACATATTCGTCCTCGGGTTTACCAACTTCTGTAAAACAGTCCCAGATTTCACAATGCAGTTTTCAAATATCATCAATCACTAGAATGACAATATTATTATTTTCCTAACAGGTTTCTAAACGATGTATTTGTGGGACCACATTAAAAGTAAGATCACCTTATAATTATCTTAGAAACTTTGCCCCTTGAAGGGAGTCCAAGGAAGACCTACACTTCATTGAATTCTGAATAGCAAAAGCTCTCTGAGTGAGATTTCATTGTGTAATTTGTGGTTTGGAGCCAATTACTTCATTTTTTTCAGATTTTATTCTACTTATTTATTGGTACTCTGCTTCATTTCCAAAGGATTTGAGGCAGTTACTAAAATATATATAATACAAAACAAAAATTAAGTGAGGAGCTCAGGACAAATAAAAATAGAAACAGAAAGGATAAGACAAAACTAGATGTATATTTAGTGCATAAATGCAGAGCCCTGATATGCTTTACTAAATTTGCCCCCGATGAGGGGCACCATGAAAAATAATAGAATCGCTGGCAATGACAAGAACAAGCACTTCTGCATGATAAGAACAAATTTTGCCTCATGCGGGCAAAGGTTTGAAATAGCATAGGTCATTAAAATCCACAGATAAGCTTCAAACCTAGATTTTGCTAGCTACATGTGCCTGGCATATAGTGTCTATTTAAGAAATACCTGATGATTGACAGAATGAATGAATTGGAGGAAAATGAAATATTTATTCAACAATTATCTGTGGAGTGCCTATTATGTACTGTGGCAGATACTGATACCGTAAGTCAGATAAAAATCCAGCTCTTAAGAAATAGAGGGGCCGGGCGCGGTGGCTCAAGCCTGTAATCCCAGCACTTTGGGAGGCCGAGACGGGCGGATCACGAGGTCAGGAGATCGAGACCATCCTGGCCGACACGGTGAAACCCCGTCTCTACTAAAAAATACAGAAAAACTAGCCGGGCGAGGTGGCGGGCGCCTGTAGTCCCAGCTACTCGGGAGGCTGAGGCAGGAGAATGGCGTGAACCCGGGAGGCGGAGCTTGCAGTGAGCTGAGATCCGGCCACTGCACTCCAGCCTGGGCGGCAGAGCGAGACTCCGTCTCAAAAAAAAAAAAAAAAGAAATAGAGGAAATAGAGCTTGGTGTGGTGGCATATGCCTATGATCCCAGATAGTCGAGAGACTGAGGGAGGAGGATCATTTGAGCCCAGGGGTTCAAGGCTGCAGTGAGCTACGATCACGCCACTGTACTCCAGCCTGGGTAACAGAAGAATACCCTGTCTCTTAAAAAGAAAAATGAAATAGGGGAAATGGGATATATAAATAAAGAACAATAGTGAAAGTGTCAGGTGAGATGAGGGAGTTGTAATGCGCTGTGGCGGTTCAAATATGAAGAAAGCCTTTTTCCTCTGGAAAGGTCATAAAGAATGTCACACGTGTGTCAGAACTTGTGAAATGGGCATAATTTTATCAAGTAGAAATGAGAGAAAGGCATGCCAGGCAAAGGATCAGTATGAGTAAGGTCTACTAGCTTGCTGTCTTCTGACTAAGAATTTGTGCTGTGCCTCCATCAAGTGAAAGCAAGGAGCTAGTTTGCCTGGAGCACATAATTTATGCATGATAATAAGAAATAATGCTAGGAAGGCAGGTGAGGGCTCACTCACAGAGAGACTTGAATGTCACACTGAGCTGGCTGGCTTTCCTCGGGTGAGAGAGTGGGAAATAATTGGGGAACTGACGGAAGTGTGAATCCAGGAAGGCTGAACTTTAAGAAAGCTGAGACAGTGGCTTCCTTGCCTATGCAAGGAACTAACAAGCCACATATACACTCCAAGTTGATTTAACAAATCAAAAGGGAAAATAGCTATACTTTGAGTCCTGTGTCTGCGTTCATCATTAACCTAAGAGAAATATAGTCGTTTAATACGTGGACAGGCAACACAATTTAACAGCCACTTTAAAGTTTTCAACAATAGGTTTCAACAACCAAACCTAACAACTCGTTATATCCATCTAATCTAAACAGTAAAACCTCAGCTCCAGGTTTTACTGAGCTTGAGTTCTACTTTTTTTTTTTTTTTTTTTTGAGACAGAGTCTAACTCTGTCGCCCAGGCTAGAGTGCAGTGGCATGATCTTGGCTCACTGCAACCTCTACCTCCTGGGTTCAAGCGATTCTCCTGCCTCAGTCTCCCGAGTAGCTGGGATTATAGGCATGTGCCAGTTCTACTTCTTAGTAACAAACTAGTAGCTATACAAATGCCCACATAATGGTAATGATAAATATGTTTAAATAAATGGCGGGCAGAAGGGAGTTGTTGAATTTAACAATCCATCCTTCTTCAGAATCTATGGGTCAGCCAGAATATGAATCTAGTAATTATTAGAAAACAAAACACAAACTCCTTCAAAGAAATCTCTCTCCTCTATTCTGCTGAAAAGGGTTGGTAAACCTGACATCCTTTCTTTTGTTGGAAGACAAATCCAACATTTGTAAGACATCCAACATTTGTTGGAAGTCTATCTTACAAGGAACCACCTCTTACCTGCAACATAAACAGAAGCTACATCAGGTCGAAAATCCACATAGAGGACTGGAGAAAATTGCTGTCTGCTTTCGCACTAGGTTTTACCAGGGGACCAAGATGTCAGAGGAAAGTCCACGGAGGGCCAGCCGCAGGTTTACCTAATTATGAATCTCAGATTAGAATGTCTTATTGTGTGGAAAAGTCAGAAATCAGAAAATGTGTCTGAAGCCAGAGCGGGGGTCTGCTTAAGGAGTCTATGCAGCAGATAGGGGTCCACTCTTGGGGTTTAAGCCTCAGGTCAGTGAGCAGTGCAGAGGTGCCCCGAACTTCCTATGGGGGGAAAGAGAGGAGAGCAAAGGAAACACACTCCAGTGGTTGCCACAAGGGCTGTGTGCCAGCGCTCCATTTTCATGCTGTTTGGAACAAGACGTGCCAAGGAAGATGTTTCTATCCAAAGTTTTCAGAGCCTCTGCTTCCCCTGTACCTGTGCAGCTCCCTGAAACTGAGGACCCATGTGTCTGCAAAGACCTCTAGAGATCCTAAGAGAGAGAGGCACCAGCAGGTAACCAGTGGTGGCCTGGCCATGAAAGAGTATTTGAAATTAAACAGAGGGCAAGTGCAGAAACAGCATCCCAAACCGCAGACCCCAACACAAGCAGGAACCAGAAAGCTGAAGTTTCACCAAGGAGTTTAATTTGTATTTCTCACTGGGAATGGGGATGGGTAGCAAAAAGCCCCTTTTGTGTGCATAATTGTTGGTCCTATGTCCTACTTTTATTTTCTCTAAGACTTTTAGAAGAAAGGCTGTTTTAATTTTTTTCTCTCCTCAAGAGCAACTTCCTTTTTAAAATGCTTTCCTCTTCTTGCTCTGCTTGAGTAATGCATGCATCATTCTGAAATACCTAGGCAGTCGCCTTTTGCCAAAATTACTTCTCTAAGAAAATAGAGTGTTCTTTTTTTAGGACTTAGAGCCCACAAGGGGTGAGTGGAAGTTTTGTAGCCCATCAAAGGAGAATATGTGTTCTGCATTATCAACTAAAACAGTGTACAAAATCATTAAACTGGGCTGGGCATGGTGGTTCACGCTTGTAATCCCAGCACTTTGGGAGGCCGAGGCGGGTGGATCACCTGAGGTTGGGAGTTCAAGACCAGTCTGACCAACATGGAGAAACCCCATCTCTACTAAAAATAAATAATTAGCTGGGTGTGGTGTTGCATGCCTGTAATCCCAGCTATTTGGGAGGCTGAGGCAGGAGAATCGCTTGAACCCGGGAGGCGGAGGTTGCAGTGAGTCGAGATCGCACCATTGCACTCCAGCCTGGGCAACAAGAGCGAAACTCTGTCTCAAAAAAAAAAAAAAATCTTTTAACTGTGTTCTGCACACACACACACAGAATTGCAAAATCCCTATAGGACTTTCACAGATAGCTTTGGGCTTAAGGTCTTCGGACAGCAGGTAGTTCTAATTTCTTACTCTCTGGGACATTTAGTACATGTTGGTACACATAAGGAAAGAAAATGGCTTATATTAGAACTAGGAAACAGGGGCAGCCTGGATTTTTATGGTAGGGACTCACTCTGTGCTTTTTTTTTTTCTATTAAGTTTTCTTGACACTGACATTGGTAACATTGGCTAAAGGGAATTGTGAGTCATGTGAATTTCGCCTGCAGTGCAGACTTTAAAGGACTGTGTTCATTCTGATTTGGAGATGAAGAGAATGTTCCATGCACATCTGTTGATTGGTCTTGGCAGTTGCTGATATACTTGTCTCATTCACACTCCCAAAGGCGAGGATTTACACTGGAAATTATAAACCCTCACTTTCCAAAGCAAAGATACTGTTAATTTTATGATGGTGCATAAATACCTCAACTGTCTGGGCTGAGAGAGGGGGCTGCAGGTTTTTAAGAGAGCAGTTATAGTCCTCATTCCATGTAGTCACACCATCTGATGACAGGACTCCACATTCTAGCTTTTCTCACTGTGGAAAAGAAACGTTACTGTTTAATTCATATCCAAAGTTATAAATACAGCTTGTAAATTTTACTAACTTGTTTATTTTTTGTTTGGTCCTTGAGAAGTACAACTTGCATTTGCAGATGGTAATTCCTAGTGTTGTTCTCTGCTATTTTTTTTTTTTGGTATGAAATTGCTGTATTTGTTAAAGTTTGTTCGTTTTGTGGTTTTTAATTCCCATTGGTGCACTGTACAATGTAGTGTATCATGAAGAAAGAAATAATATGCAGATGTATTATGAAATGTGTTTTATTTTCAAATGTGTGGTGTTGACAATAATATTGATTTATCAAGATACTAAGGGAAAATTCGAAATTTAACAAAATGTGTATATTTTAATAAATGCATAAAGCTTTATTGTGTGCCTTTAAATTTAAAAATGGGTTTATAAAGAAAGTCAGAAACAAAAGTGTCTTACTATAACATATCCATAGTAATGTAAAGCTTTTACACAAGAGACTACCAAAAAAAAAGAAAGAAAAGAAAAAGGAGCCTTCCCATATTTTGTTAACCTTCACCAAAACCTGAAGTCTGTTACTTTTTTTCCATTCTTAAGTGGAGATGAATAAGTGAATTTCGCCTTAAGTGTTTCAATTGTCCTTTGTAGAAAAGCCAGATAAATGAGCTCATTTTGAATTGCATTATTGTGGAAAATTCATTTTCAGAATAAAACATTTTAAAAATTTAAATCGACTAATAAAATTTAAATTTGAAGAAAGTCAGTGCCATCCTACCTCTTTAAATTTACTTTACTTCCATGAGGAGAATATGAAAGTTACACTTTAGTGGACTCTCAGGAGAACCTGATGTGGCGCTGTCTCCCTCTCATGTTCTTCTAACAAGGGCACCCTCTGTCAGGGACCGTGCTCACTACACTGCCTCATTAATTACCCCACTCCCGGTACAGTCCTACTCAAGCCACAGCCCCCCACACCTTCTGCACCATCTTACATCTAATACAGAACATTCAGTTCATTGCCCCATTTATTTTAAAGAACAATTAAAAGAACAGTACCTGCCTACAGTCTCAAACCAAATTACCATAGCATTGATGGTGGCTTAATTGATCTTACTTGATGGTGCAGGTGGTGATACCTGGAGAAAAAGGTAGAGGGGGTAGCAGGGCCACATATTTTCCATATCACATGGGATGCAAAGACAATGTCATCTCTTTATTTCCTGCAACTCAGTGATCTCCCTTGCAACAGTCCACCTGCCTGGATAGCAGGGGAAGAAAAACAACCCATAAATGTATTAATGTTTTATACATAAATGTATTGTGTAATCATGTCTTAAATGTATTAAGGTATGATGGAATCCCAGTTGATTTCCATTTAGTGTTTTTAGATGGCTGAGTCCCTTTGGGATAAATTCTCAGTCTTTTGGACTTTCTCCCCTCCTCCTTGCTTCTCTCCAAATGATTTCTGGAAACAGAGCTTCTGTGATCTCATAAGGAGAGGGGCACAGATGAGAACTAGGGTGCTCTGGACCCTTAGCCACTGCTCCTGCAGAATAGCTACCTGGACTGGCCCTGGACAGTCCACTGAGGAGAACCTGGCCCATCCAGCCATGTGGGCTTCATGATGACATTCACTTTCAAAGTCTGCAGGGCTGGCACTGAACCCAGTTATGAAGTTCCTGCACAATGATGCTTCTTCCCTCAGACTCCAGGCCTGGGCTGACCCACCGAGCCCTCAGCACTTTAGAATCCACTGCATGTCACCCTGAGTCTTGGGGAACCAGGATCATCACTTTAGGCTCGAGTATCCAGCCACTTCCTTCACTAATAATACACATTCATTCCTGAGCTCTGCTCATTGAGACTTGGAGCTAATGCTGCGCTGCAGCTGGCTCTTGAAAATGATTGGTAACTTACGACTCTTGTGAGTCAGTTGCTAAATGCAACATTATTAAAACTTAAGTTCTATAAACTTACAAATAAATTAATTACAATGAAAACAAAGGCAATAAATACTCAAAACTATTTTACTATGTTTTACTGTTATCTATGCTCTCGAGGTTATTTACAATTATTGTATCTGTATGGGGGAAACACTACATAATGACGAGCTATTGCACATCTCTTCCCAACTCTGTGTTTAGTGAATTCACATCGGTAGCTTGAAATCAGCCGTAGTGGAAGAATTTACACTATGGGAATTGGAAAATGCTACAAAATCGGATCTGTTTTTCTCTCTCAGAGAGCTGGCTGTAAACATTTACCAGCACATCACTGCTTACATCCTTTCCAACTACATATACCATTACCCCCAACATACAATGTTTTCAGGATATCTCACTCCTACCACACCTCCACCCACAGAGGAGGGGAAGCCTGGACAAGGATTTTTCCCCCTCTGTTCTACCTCTATTTCTCTTCCCCTGCCCACTATCCATCAGGACCAGCAGGGGCTGGGTTTCCACTCTTCGTTCCTTCTGACAAGGACTCCCTCTACGTATTATCTTGCATATGTCCTTCTGGGGACAATAGCCTCGTAACTGGTGAAAGAATTGCCTTTTTTTTTTTTTTCCCATGGAAGAGACTACAAATAGTATCCAAGAGGAGTCACAGGACAATCTAGAAGTAGGGATTACCAGGATAAAAAATAATTGGATTAATATTCCAAAATACACCTTATTACATGGGTCTTAAAATTAAAAGGTTATTCAATAACAAGTATGGGGGAGGATGTGAAAAAATTAGAACCGTTGTGTACTGATGGGAATCTAAAAGGGTATAAACTCTATGAAAAACAGTATGGCAGTTCCATGGCCGGGCACGGGGGCTCACACCAGTATTCCCAGCACTTTGGAAGGCTGGGACGGGCGGATCACTTGAGGTCAGGAGTTTGAGACCAGCCTTCCCAACACGGTCAAACGCCATCTCTACTAAAAATACAAAAATTAGCCAGACGTGGTGGTACACACCTGTAATCCCAGCTACTTGGGAGGCTGAAGTGGGAGGATTGCTTGAACTTGGGAGTTTGAGGCTGCAGGGAGCTGAGATTGTGCCACTGCACTCCAGCCTGGGCAACAGAGTGAGACTGTCTCAAAACAAAACAAAAACAAATAAAAAAGAAACAGTGTGGCAGTTCCTCAAAAAATTCAACGTATAATTACCATATAATCCAGCAATTCCATGTCTGTGTATATATCTAAAAGAATTGAAAGCAACATTTCTAAGAATATTTGTACATCCATGTTCATAACAACATTATTCACAATAGCTAAAACATGAAAACAACTCAATTGTCCACCAATGAGTGAATGGATAAGCAAAATGTGACCTATACATACAATGGAATATTCAGCTTAAAAAGGAAGGACATTCTGACATATGCTATAACATGGATGAACTTTGAAAACATTATGCTGAGTGAAATGAGCCAATCAGTCAAGCTCGGTGACTCACACCTATAATCCCAGCACTTTGGAAGGCTGAGGCTGGTAGATTGCTTGAACCCAGGAGTTCGAGATCAGCCTGGGAAATATGAGGAAACCCAGTCTCTACAAAAAAATACAAAATTTAGCTAGGCATGGTGGTAATCCCAGCCTGTAATCCCAGCTACTCAGGAGACTGAGGTGGGTGGAACCCTTGACCAGCCTAGGCAACATGATAACTCCATCCATACAAAAAAATATGAAAATTAGCCAGGTGGGGTGGCAGATGCCTGTAGTCCCAGCTATTCAGGAGGCTGAGGTGGGAGGATCCTTTGAGCCTTGGTGCCCAAGGCTGCAGTAAGCCATGATTTTGCCACTGCACTCCAGCCTGGGCAACAGAGCAAGACACTGTCTCAAAAAAAAAAAAATTAAATACTTTCACAAACTATGCATCCAGCAAAGGCCTAACATCCAGGTTCTGGAGATTTCTCAAAGAACTTAAAACAGGCCAGGCACAGTGGCTTACTCCTGTAATTCCAGCTCTTTGGGAGGCTGAGGCAGGTGGATCACTTGAGGTCAGGAGTTCGAGAACAGCCTGGCCAACACGGTGAAACCCCATCTCTAAAAATACAAAAATTAGCCAGATGTGGTTGCACACATCTGTAATCCCAGCTACTTGAGAGGCTGAGGCAGGAGAGTCACTTGAGCCTAAGAAATGGAGGTTGCAGCGAGCCAAGGTCACACCACTACACTCCAGCTTGAGCAACAGAGCGAGACTCTGTCTCAAAAAAAAAAAAAAAAAAAAAAAAACAGAGCTACCATTCAACCCAGCAATCCCATTACTGGGTATATACCCAAAAGAAAATAATCATTCTACCTTCTGCCAAAAAGACACATGAACTTATACGTTCATCACTGCACCATTCACAATAGCACAGACATGGAATCAACCCAGGTGCCCATCAATGGTAGATTGTATAAAGAAAATGTGGTACAGATATACCATGGAATACTATGCAGCCATAAAAAAGAATGAAATCATGTCCTTTGCAGCAACATGGATGCAGCTGGAGGCCATAATCTTAAACAAATTAACATAGAAACAGAAAACCAAATACCACATGTTCTCGCTTATATGTGGGAGCTAAACACTGAGCACTCATGGATATAATTATGGGAACAATAGTCACTGTGGACTACTTGGGGGTGCGAAAGAACTACCTATAGGGTGCTATGCTCACTACCTGGGTGATGGAACCCATACTCCAAACCACAGCATCACGCAATATCCCCATGTAACAAAGCTGCACATGGACCCCTGTATCTAAAATAAAAGTTAAAATTTTTAAAAATAAGAAATATTTATTCCATTAGAAATTCAGGACATCTTCATAAGCCAAACAGTTCTTCCACATTTTATTTCCAGCTATCAACAGTTCGCTGACTGGCAAAGAGAGCCCTTTCTGTGCCAAATTCTCTTCCACTTCTTTCCCCACCTGAGTTGAGGATAGTTCCTTCCATTCTCTCATCAACCTCAATCAAATCCAGGGCAGAAAAAACACCCAGCTCTGAGGCTCAGAGAGAAAACCACGTGCTCCCATTTCTACAACCTAAAAATTCAAACTTTCCAAGCTTTTATTATATATATATGTGTTAGCCTGATGCTTACCCATCAGAGCCATGCAGAGTGTTTTTAGGAAGGAATGAGCCCTTTGTAGGTCAATTAACTCGATGAGATAAGCATTGCAGCAGGCTTTCCTTCAGAGAGGGGAAATACGAATGATTTGTGACTCTAATTAACTTCAAACAGAGCAACAGGAATGCAATTTGGAACATAATCCAAAGAGGAAATAGTCCATCCCAATTCAATTCTGGTGGCTGGAAGACTGATTTAATTTCCTTCCTAGTGGAGACACTCCTCACAGGGTGGGATGGGGAGGAGCGAGGGGTTTCCTGGTCACAGGATTTCCCTGTTTCATGAAGTTCTATTTCCAAAGCAGCCCCTTTCATGTACTGGGATTAAGTTTAAGATGTGGATGCAATGTCCTTGGCTTCCTCACTCGCCATGTCAATCTTGTAAGAGAAGGTGGAGATTGGATTAACCAACGTTGGTGGAAAGGGCAGGGAAGGAGATGTCCTCCAAGGATGCTTCCATAGCAAGCTGTGAGCCTTGAGGAGCAGCAGAAGAAAGCACCTCTGCTCCATCTGCTCTCTGATGCCAGAAATTCCTCCATTGGAAACAAAGTCTGGCGTTCCTCAATAAGGAGATTGTTAAGAGCCTTCACAGTTAACTCCCCCTGGAAGAAGGAACACAGCGTCTTAATTCACCCACGTTGAGATACGAACGACTGACATCATCAGTTCCTTCTGAGAAAGCAGGTTTTCATAAGCCATGAGAAAAAAAATATTCTGAGGTCCCTGGGTGCCTGAGAGGGAGTTAAGGGGACTCCGGTACAGAAGGGAGAGGCCAGGGTCCCAAAGACGCACTTCACAACTTTTCCCCAAGATAGCTCTAAATACAACAAGGGCTGGAAGACACCATAAACGTGCCCTGAAGTGAAGCCCGCAAGGACCACTCTGACGGGAGAGATGGTGGCCGGGAGCAAAGAGACTCGGACTTAGAAAGAGAGACCCAGCTCGCCATTGCTATCTATGTAAATGCAGGCAAGACAGAAGGGTAGTGAACGTGCTCTCCTGCTTCCTGCTGCAAGCTGGCACCTAGTGCGGAGCCTGGGACACAAGAGGCACTGAATAAATATTTCCTGAAGGAGTGAATACATGGAAGCTAAGTTTTCCTGCCGGGTGCAGTGGCTCACGCCTGTAATCCCAGCACTTTGGGAGGCCGAGGCAGGCGGATCACCTGAGTGAGTTCCAGACCAGCCTGGCCAACATGGTGAAACTTCGTCTCTATTAAAAATACAAAGCTAGCCAGGCGTGGTGGCGGGCGCCTATAATGCCAGCTACTCAGGAGGCTGAGCCAAAAAAATCGCTTTAACCAGGGAGGCGGATGTTGCAGTCAGCTGGGATAGCACCATTGCACTCCAGCCTGGGGTAACAAGAGCAAAACTCTGTCTAAAAAAACAAAAGTTAAGTTTTCCCTCAGCATCCAGATACCCTCAGTAGGCTCCCGCCAAAGCAGAGAACAATTTCAATCACTCTGTTTAAATATTCAACAGTTCTATCTGAAAGATTTCAGATCTTTCGAATCACTTTTAGAAAATGATCCTAAGAAAATAAATCACCAGATTTATTTATCTATAACTACAGGGGAAAAATACCAAAAAAAATTGAAATCGACTTAATGCCCCAAACTAGAAATTGTTTAAATTAATTATGGTGTATCTATACAACTCAATACTGTATAGCCATCTAAAAACAAGTTTTCAAAGACTGTTTAATGACATGAGGAATGGTAATTATGTTAAATTTTAAAAGTAGGATGCAAAGTGTATATTTAGTATATATTTAGTTTTGAATAAGTACGTGTATTTTATATAGCATAGAAAAATATTTGGAAAAAGATTATATAAAGTGTTAATGATTGTTACCTCTAAAAATTCTGATTTGGGGTGGTTTTGCATTTTCTTTTTTAGACTTTTTTATTTTCTCTAGGTGTTCTTCAAAGCATATTTTACTTTTCTAATCAGAAATAAAAATAATCTTTATTTCTTATGGCAGAAGGGCCTTTTCGAATATTTGCCATGTTCTCACTGACAAACCAAGAAGGCCTCCTGGCACCTCTTTGCAAACAATGACACAGATAATAGAAGCTATCCTCTCAAGGCCACACCATACACAGGCCACTCTCTCTACATGGCATATACAGGTTTAGGATGCTTATATTCTGTCAGCAGAAAGAATTCACACTCAGAGTTCATTGGCTTGGATGTTTGGCCGACATACATACTGGTTTTAGATGGAGTGGTTTTTTTTTTCAGGATGTAAGTATGATTTCATCATTTCACACATATAAATTCTCAGGAAGAAAAGTGTATTGGGGGTTCTGGAAAGATGGTCACCTTAATGATAGCATAGAATACCATTTCTGTAGGTCAGCCTTGAACTTAGATGTCCTTGATCTCTGAAGAATGTCATAACACTGCCTTATTCGTAACATAGTGCTACAACATAAACCCCAAACATATTGTTAAGGACTAAATACTAGTGTGAATTTGTTCCAGATGTCAAAGTTTTCCAGAAAATTACAATTTTAAAGGACAAATGCATATATTCGTGTATTTCATTGTAAATATTCAGCTTAATTGTTCCACCAAGTTTGGGGATACCGCTTGCCATCATGGCCAATAATTATTTGTTAAATTAGATTGAACAGAATTTTACCCACATCTACCAAAAATGTAATTATTTATAAAATGTGTATATGGTTCATTTGTAAATGAAATATATCCTTCGCTAAGGTCATTTCTCCACTTAAAATCTTCAGTGGCTCCCTGCTGCCAACAGAGCAAATTTCCTCACAGCCCGCATGGCACCCAGCTCTCCAGGCTTGTGTCTGCCCCTCCCCCAGGCATCCTATATCCTGACCTCAACCAACAACTCAGTGTTTCCTGAGCACATTCTCTTTTCTTGTGTCTTCTTGAATGTCCTTGGCCCACTTGTTGGTTCAGCATACTCCTATTTATCCTTCAAGTTCTTCTCAAAAGTATCTCCTCTCTTTGACTTTCTGGAATTTGCCCTCTGTCTCCCTTCTTCCCCCACAAGTTCCCATAGCGTTCATTTTTTCATGTACTTTCATGTACGTAGCATTTACATGTTGAATATAGTTATTGGTTTATATGTCTCTCTGTCTCTTCCCCTGTGGATCAGAAGCTTCCAAAAAGATACAAAAAAGAAAATATTAATTCTTTTAATTCCTAAAATGTTTTTAATCTCAGGATTAAGAAAAATTAAGCCTCATATTTAATATGTAAGGCCTAATTTGTATCGTATTGTATTGTATCATGGAGTTTACTATGGATTTAGATGGAGTCACATATTTATCAGAGCATCCTTCTGTGGTCTGATGACCATGTGGGTTGTCAGGTGCTCCCAAGGATAGAGGATCCTCATCAATGAGGAGGGATGGGCAGTGCCACCCTCACTCTTCATTTGAGGTATGATAGTTGGTAGATTATAAATGCCCATTTAAGTAGCTATTTACATTGCATTACCTGTTTCTTTTAAACTAACCCCATAAAAATGAACCAGTCATTTTAAAAGATTCCTGCAAAGACATCATAAAATAGCCATTGCAGTGAAAACAGTGAAGCCAAAAGTACGAAAGTTTGCCATGTAACCAGAATTTAAAAACAAAATAAGGCCAGGCATAGTGACTCACACCTGTAATCCCAGCACATTGGGAGGACGAGGCAGGTGGATCACCTGAGGTCAAGAGTTCAAGACCAGCCTGGCCAACATGGTGAAACCCCATCCCTACCAAACATAAAAAAGTATCCAGGTGTGGTGCAGGGTGCCTATAATCTTAGCTACTTGGGAGGCTGAGGCAGGAGAATCACTTGAACCTGGGAGGCAGAGCTTGCAGTGCCACTGCACTTCAGCCTGGGCGACAGAGTGAGACTCCGTCTCCAAAATAAATAAATAAATAAATAAATATAAGCACTGTTAACTGTGATTTTATGAGAAATAATCTGTGAACTCATGAGAAAGCAATTGCTTTTCAAAGGAAATGAGTTATCTGGAGAGACCATTTTGAGCAAAGATATTTGGACAGGTATATTATCTTATTAATGAAAATATTAATGCGTCATCCATAAAAAAAGTCCTATCATATATACAGAAAACTTAGAATTTTTAAACCTGGTTAAGTAATCTTACAAATCAAGAGTCTCCATGGGCTTTCAAGCCATTTAGAAATGCAAAAATGCAGCCGGGCACAGTGGCTCACACCTGTAATCCTAGCACTTTGGGAGGTCGAGGCAGGGAGATCATCTGAGGTCCGGAATTTGAGACCAGCCTGGCCAACATGGTGAAACCCCATCTCTACTAAAAATACAAAAAGTAGCTGGGTGTGGTTGTGTGTGCCTGTAATACCAGCTACCTGGGAAGCTGAGGCAGGAGAATTGCTGGAACCTGGGAGGTGGAGGCTGCAGTGAGCCAAGATTGCGCTGTTGCACTCCAGCCTGGGTGACAGAGCGAGACTCCATCTCAAAAAAAAAAAAAGAAAAAGAAAAAGAAGTACAAAAATGCAACATATTCTGATTAGCTTGCAAGAACAACTGAAAGGCATCAAGGAAAACGGAGAAACTACTGCCAAATTTTAATGTAAATCTGCAAAATTTTTAATATAAATCTTTGCATTATACCCTTTGACACAGGGTATAATGATATGATTATGTATTTCTGCTGTATGGTTCTGTGTATCCAGACGAGATTTTTTTTTCAGCTAAAGCAGCCACTGAAACCAAGTAATAAAATTCACTGAACTAAGAATCAGACTTTTGAATGTTTTTATCCCAAATATTAAACAATGAAGTAGGTTCAAATATTGATTTCACTAAAATGTTATGACTAACAAAAAAAGAAAAAAGTTTGTATCATTAATAAATAATATGAAATAAAATTAAAATATTATTTCATTTTTTCTTATTCTTTAACTTTTTGTGTACATTTTATGCTGTACATGATACACTACTACAGTTGCACATCTGTATAAACAATTAAACATATGTATGTACATTTATTGCCAGAGGAGATAGTTAATAAAAGTTTGCAGAATGAGAATCTTCTTATAAGATCTGATAGTATAGATATAAAAAATGGCATGAGTCCTATACAGAAAATGTGAAGAAAGATATAAAAAGGGGGGAGTGGGGAGAGAAAACGAAGCTGTTGGGAGGCCATGGTCTATTTATTTTATAATAATCAAAGGGAGAGAAATCTTCTCTAAAAATTGTGGTGGCCTAACATTTAAGCTACACTACTGGTTAAAAGACAAAAATGTGGAATTATCTATCCATATAAGAAAGTATATTAGAGAAGAATTATATCTTGAAGTTTAGTAGCATTTTCTAGCAAACTCTCAAGATCTGATCACTAAAAACTAAATTCACTTGACAGAACAAAGGCATATTCTAGTATCTTCCCTAAGAACACACTAATTTGAATTCATGTATATGATGAATTCTATTAAGTTTCTAAAAAATGCCCAGCTGGTTTCTGGAAAAAAAAAAAACATAGATGGAAATTAGAGGCATTGTTATCACTTATATAGCAATTTAGTGCTTTGAAAATGAGATGGAAACATGTTTTGTTTTCTTCTCACACATCCTGTGGAACTTTTGTTTCCACTTAACAGGTTAGAAGGCGGATGCATGTGAAGCTAATCCACTTACTGTTGTACCCATATCTTCAGTTGCCCACAAAATATTTTACCTCAGTTCTTCAGTAAAACTTGAATCTTAAAAACTGCTCTTTTTAGGTGCTGGAATTCATTTAATGACCTAATGAGATGAGGAGAGCAAATCTGGTGGCAACCAAATGAACTATGGATGGGGCAAAGGGACAGGAGACAATTTGAGAACAAATAAAAAGAAAAACAACTTTCACCATGAAGGGTAAACATATGGAACTTGTTAACTTCAAGTGACAGTGCTAGCTGAAACATTCTGGGGTTCAAGGAGGGTTCAGAGGCATTCATGGAGAACAACTCTCTAACAGGCTACGAAATGAAAGTTGGATTTGTTCCGGAGACAATGCCTGGCTTTGGAGGTGGCCCTCCAAAGTGTCCTCCAGGAGGACACTTACCCAATCCTTCTCCCCATCAGGAGCACAGCAGCTACCCCGGCCTGACACAGTGCGAGATTCTTTTGTCCTTATCATGACATCAGAAATAAATTCCAAATCCTAATACACAGAAGGAGTCTTTGATGGCCTCCCAGCCACAGCTTGGCCCAGCACCCTCCCTTGGAGGGAAAGTGCAGGACTGAGAAATCAGAATCCTGGCTCTCTTTCTTTTCCATCCTGAAGCCAATTTTTTTTTTTTTTTTTTTTTTTTTAACAAAACCAAGGCTCTGTTTTCCCTCTAGGGGTCTTCCAGGATCAAAAGTGGCTTAAAAAGACCTCTTGATCTAGTGTGCGCTCTTGTTTTATTTTCAAGTTTTAAGCCAAAACTGGTTAACTTCAAAAGGGCTATGTGCAAAAATCCTAATATCATTTTCCTAAAGAGGTCTTGTTGAATGATTGATATTTTGAGGGTTTTCCAGCCCAATGATTTCTTTGCTGAAAACAGAGCATACCCACTCATTTTGGCATTTTGTTTGCCAACCAAATCGACAGCCTGAACACTGTCCATTCCCTCACCTTAACAACACTGGGACTTGCTAACAAGTGCTGCCCCCGGTGAACCACATCTACCAAAAAGCATTTGTGTGTGCCTTTACTTTCTGCATACATCCCTGTCATTAATTAGGACCTCAAGGCCTACCAGAGAGTTTATTTCCTTCCCTAGCGAATTTCCTTTATGTCCTGAAAATCTGTTTGTGAAGTGGTAGAGAATATGAGTCTATATTTCCTCTTTCCAGAGATACAAATATCCAAGAGCCCTTATATCATAGAGAAGCTTGAGTTCCCTTTATTTTCCAAATGACTACAGACAAAGGATTATTTTCTAAGAAAATCTGTTTTGAAAAACCATGAGGTCCAGAATTTAACCCTACCCCTAAACTAATATTTTTTAACTGGGAAAATATTTGTGTTAAATTTTTTTTTTTTTTTTTTTTTTTTTTTTTTTTTTTTTGAGATGGAGTCTCACTCTGTCACCCAGACTGAAGTGCAGTGGCACAATCTTGGTTCAATGCAACCTCTGCCTCCCAGGTTCAAGCGATCCTCCTGCCTCTGCCTCCCGAGTAGCTGGGATCACAGGCATGCACCACCACATCCAGCTATTTTTTGTATTTTTAGTAGAGGCGGGGTTTCGCCACGTTGGCCAGGCTGGTCTCCACTCCCGACCTCAGGTGATCCACCCACCTTGGCCTCCCAAAGTGCTGGGATTATAGGTGTGAGCCAGTGTGCCTGGCCCTCTTTCATTCTTTCTTCCTTTCTTCCTTCCTTCCTTCCTTCCTTCTCTTTCTTTCTTTCTTTCCTTTCTTTTTCTTTCTTTCTTTCTTTCTTTCTTTCTCTCTCTCTCTCTCTTTCTCTCTCTCTCTCTCTTTCTTTTTTTGAGACAACTTGGCTCTGTCGCCCAGGCTGGAGTGCAGTGGCACCATCTTGGCTCAGTGCAACTTCTGCCTCCCAGGTTCAAGTGATTCTCCTGCCTCAGCCTCCCAAGTAGCTGGGATTATAGGCACCCACCACCACGCCCGGCTGATTTTTTGTGTTTTTAGTAGAGACAGGGTTTCACTATATTGGTCAAGCTGGTCTCAAACTTCTGACCTCAAGTGATCCACCTGCCTCAGCCTCCCAAAGTGCTGGGATTACAGGCGTGAGCCACTGCACCTGGACTAAAAATCTTCTAATAAGTCTGAAACTGTCCTTTTATTAAAATGACTTTCCATTCTCTTTCTTTTTTTTTTTTTTTTAACGGAGTCTCATTCTGTCACCCTGGGTGGAGTGCAGTGGTGCCATCGAGGCTCATTGCTGCAGCCTCGACCTCCCAGGTTCAAGCAATCCTCCCATCTCAGACTCCCGGCTAGCTGAGACTATAGGTGTGCGCCAACACGCCAGGCTAATCTTTATACTTTTTGTAGAGACAGAGTTTCTCCATGTTGCCCAGGCTAGTCTTGAACTCCTGGGCTCGAGAAATCCTCCTGCCTAGGCCTCCCAAAATGCTGGGATTACAGGCATGAGCCACTGCATCTGGCCTTCATTCCACTTTCTTAGGGAGTAAGTTCCACTTGAAGGCTAGAGTAGCGGTTAATACCTCAGGCTTTACATCCAGACTGCAAAGTTTATAATTCTGGCTGTGGAACCTTAGGCAATTTACTTAACCTCTCCATGCCTCTGTTTTCTCATCTATAAAATGGGTATGTTAACAGCCTCTAACTCATGGGACTGCTGTAAGAATTAAGTGAATAAATGCATGTGTGTTGTATTGTTACTGTTTTAAGTAAAATTGTGTTTCTGTAATATCCTATGAGAAAGGTGTGTTTTTTACATTCTTATCTTACTGTAGTTTATGAAACATAATTTAGTTTCATTTCATAAACTCTAAGCATACCATAGCAGTAAGAGAACTGGCCTTAACTTTAGAAGACTTGAGTTCAAATATTGACCTTGATACTTGCCAGCTCTGTAATCTTGGCTCGTTGCCTCATCTCCCTGAAGCCCAATCTCTTAACATGGAAAAAGGAGATGACACCTTCCTTATAGAATTGTTAGAAAGTGTGACTTAGGCTACAAGTTTCCCCCAAAATCTATTGTCTTATTCTTACAGACTTAATCCAAATTTTATCTAGGCTCCCAGCCTGCTAGAATAAAGGCCAGGACCAGCTTCATGGACATGCAACCTGTGCGATCTCACAGGCCCCGCAAGCAGAAGGACCCAGCACTTGGTTTAATGCTCGGCTGTCAACATCTTGAAATTCTTAATAATTTGGTCATTGAACTGGTGTTTTGTTTTTTTGGTGGAGGGGACAAAGTCCTTTTCTGTCTCCCAGGCTGGAGTGCAGTGGTGAGAACTCGGTTCACTGCAACCTCCGCCTCCCGGGTTCAAGTGATTCTCCTGCCTCAGCCTCCCAAGTAGCTGGATTACAGGCACACACCACTACACCTGGCTAATTTGTGTATTTTTAGTAGAGATGGGGTTTTACCATGTTGGCCCAGGCTGACCTCGAACTCCTGACCTCAGGTGATCTGCCCACCTCAGTCTCCCAAAGTGCTGGGATTACAGGCGTGAGCCACCATGCCTGGCCTGAACTGGTATTTTTTAAGTGAAATCTGATGGGACAATGGAGCATGCAAAGAAGCAGAGAAAATATGTGTAACATATGCATGAGAATCATTGCTTCAATTCTCCACTCTGCTCTGCTAAACTGTATCTGGCCATGCATTTTATGTACATGCCAGTGCCACTGAGTCAGCTATGTTTTTGCTGCACTTGACACAGTAGAAGCTGAGTTCTGACACCTGGAGAGTTTTTTAATTATTCTGACAAGCAAAAGAGTGATGCCTTCAACTAAGTTCCAGCTCTAAGAAGAAACAGCGTGCTCCTCCGCAGGTCTCAGCAGGACATCCCACAGAAGCCTGAAGACGGCACTTCTCTGCCAGTATCTCATTGTTTTTGCTCATATTAAGTCAATAAACTTTAGGAAGTTTAGGAATTGACTGACTTTCCACACCCACAAAAAAGGTACAACCTTGGGGGAAGACGTAGTTGAAGTTAGTATGCATTTATACATCAAATATTCCTCCCCTTTTTTTTTTTTTTTTTTTTGAGATGTCGTGTCGCTCCGTTGCCAGGTTGGAGTGCTATGGCACCATCTCACCTCACTGCAACTTCTGACTGCCTAGTTCAAGCGATTCTCCTGCCTCAGCCTCCCGAGTAGCTGGGATTACAGGCACGCGCCACCTCGCCCAGCTAATTTTTGTATTTTTAGGAGAGACAGGGTTTCACCATGTTGGCCAGGATGGTCTCAATCTCCTGACCTCATGATCCGGCCGCCCCGGACTCCCAAAGTGCTAGGATTACAGGCACGTGCCACCACACCCGACCACATCAAATATTCTTTAACCTCTTATCTTTAATCTGTGCAATGATGTGTGTCTGCTGGTATTTTATTTTACCCTCTCAGCCAGGGCCGGGCATAGTGGCTCGTGCCTGTTATCCCAGCACTTGGAGAGGGGGAGATGAGTGGATCACTTGAGGCCGGGAGTTTGAGACCAGCCTGGCCAACATGGCAAAACCTCATCTCTACTAAAACCACAAAAATTAGCCTGGTATGGTGGCTCACACCTGTAATCCCAGCTACTCAGGAGGTTGAGGCATGAGAATCACTTGAGCCCAGGAGGCGGAGGTTTCCATGAGCCAAGATCACGCCACTGCATTGCAGCCTGAGCAACAGAGTGAGACCCTGTCTTAAAAAAAAAAAAAAAAAGAATTCAATCATTTGAAGTGTAACTTTTCAAAGTAGATTAAAGATGACAGTGATAATAAACTAGTATCATTATTATTCATGACATGCCTGACTTTGCCACTAGACTCTGAGTTATTCGAGCCTGGTACTGTCTCTGTGCTTCCTTTTTATATCTGGTGGCTAATGCATGGCTGGCACATAACAAGTGCTCATTAAACGTTTGCTTGATGGCCGGGCGCGGTGGCTCAAGCCTGTAATCCCAGCACTTTGGGAGGCCAAGACGGGTGGATCACGAGGTCAGGAGATCGAGACCATCCTGGCTAACACAGTGAAACCCCATCTCTACTAAAAAATACAAAAAACTAGCCGGGCGAGGTGGCGGGCGCCTGTAGTCCCAGCTACTCGGGAGGCTGAGGCAGGAGAATGGCGTAAAAACCCGGGAGGCGAAGCTTGCAGTGGGCTGAGATCCGGCCACTGCACCCCAGCCTGGGCAACAGAGCAAGACTCCGTCTCAAAAAAAAAAAGTTTGCTTGATTAGTTAACTAATTAACAAACGAATGAATGAATGAATAATATGATTTTAGCAGACACAAAACTCATTTTCAGATGATCAAAGTTTTAAGAATTTGTGAATTTCTAAATAATATGAAATTTTTAAAGTCTTAATCAAATATCAATAAGCTCTAAAGAAGCCCAGATGTGAAACACAGCGCAGCCATGAATTATGTATCTAACCTCATACCCTGAAAGCCTGCTTATTCAGAATTCTGTTCCATTCTGAACAGAAGGCAGAATGAGGGGAGATTTTTCATTAATAAAAGCTTTTTAGATTTACTGAAAATGTAAATAGTTTTAGGGAAAGAGTTTAAAATTTACAATAATTCTCCAGGATATTGTTCTTATAAAGAGTCGCTTGTTTAGTGATAATTGATTCTCTCCCAAAGACCATCTTGATGAGATTATGGGGCAATGGGCAGGGAGGAGACAATGAGAATGATTGAATCATACTTTGGGATATTGGCGAATGTAACAGACATGTGTTACTTTGGATTCTTTCAGCATTCACGTCCCTTAGGCACCTTAATTTTTGGGGGGAGACCCTCCTCTTTTTCACCCCCACCAACCCACAGGGAAAAAAAAAAAATAGAGAGAGAGCATAAGACCTAGGCCTGGCCCAATTTCCCTAGCTACATACAGTGATGGGCTCAGGGGCAGGCACATGACTTTTCTAAGCCAATCAGATGCTACCTTCTGGTATTTTAATCTTAAACCAAGTGACGAAAAGACTGAACACAGCTGGAGTTCCTTCATCCTAGCAACAGAACCCTTGCAAAACTGTCTACTTTTTGTTTGCCCTTCTCTGCGTTTGGTTTTTCTGAAAAACTAAATTTTCTTCCCCCAAAACCCTATTTTCCAAACTCCCCCTCTCCCCCCGAAAAAAATCCCTCCTTTGTTTCGTCTATCCAGAGTCTGTTTCTCTTGCTCATAATCAAAGATCCTTATGTGAATATTTTTAATAGAGGCCAGGTAGGCTTCTGAAGGGCCTTGCATGCCAAGCTAAGGCAGTTGCATTTTATGCAGTGGGCAAAGGGGGAACTCAAAGGATGACAAGCCAGGGAAGCACCTGTTGAGATCTTGGTATTGACAAAGGGGAAGCTAGACACGAAGGAGGAAAGGCAAGAGGCATCCAGGAAGGAGATGGTGCGGTCTTGAGGAGAGACAGAGACAGCAAGAATGGAGAGGGGAGAAGCTCCAGAGTGGACAATCACGGTAGCATTGATGGGAAGGAAGGTAGTTCAGAACCAGGATCTGGCTTGGATTCCAGAGAGCAAGCAGAGGAAGAGAAACAGGCATCCCTGAACCTGAGCAGTAGTATTGTAGGACCTTCTGTGTGCTACCCAAAGCATGACCAGTTCCAACAGGGAAGGTAGATTTGGGAATCGGTTTTGAATCAATGTCCTAAGCAAGCCCAGCACTCATTTGTGAAGTATTTACTGGCAGACACTCAGAGAATAGCCCCTACTCTGCCCCATGAGGTCTGAGCAGCTTCCAGATTTTGAGGCTCTCTATTCCTTGATCTGTTCCTGCCGTATTCAGGCTTAATTGTGCATGTGCTCTGAGAGCCATTGTCTGGCCTGCCCTCTGTCTACATTTTCCAGGCTCCCTGGACTTCTGACTGGGTAGGTCAACCAAAGAGAGGCACTGGCAGATGACTGGAGGGCAGGAGAAGGGGAGAAACCACGGTATTTTTCCCTCTTTTGCTCTGCTTTGGGTAGTGTATTTAGCAGGGGCTGAGTCACCTCCCTGGTCCCAGATCCTACAAGGCCCCTTCCCTCTGTGGTCTTAGCCCTCAAGAGGCAGTCCCACCATGGTCTCAGATCCCCCTAGATGGCCCTAGCCTCTGGGTTCTATTCACAGCCTCCTCCTATTGCCTCTTCATCCCCTGTTAGTGGCTTCCAGCTATTGCCAAACTCTGAGTTACCTCACCATCTTGCTTGACTTCTCGACTGTTCCATTATCTACAACCAATTCCCTGTATTAAATTCCCTCTGTTTGAAATCCTAAGGTGGTTGCTTTTTTCCTGAACTCTGATTTAGCCAGCTAGTATAGGGAATAGAGGTATGGGGGGAGTAGACGTGTGGTGGAGGTGGGTGAGGAAGGTGTCTATGGGTTTAAGTTAGGATAAACGTTAGTGATAAAACCTCACCCTTTTTCCTTGCATAAATTTACAAGCAGCAGCCCACATATGAGACCTCCTCAGGATTAAGGTCTAAACCAATTGTTTCAGGAAGCCCTCTATCCTCGTGGACTTTTTTGATTGAAAGTGACAGTGACTCACGTCATACTTCCTTTGACCAAAAACTATGTCGCTGGCTCCTCCAGGGTCACCTAGAATGAGACACCTCAACGTTGTCGGGCTCCCTGCTCTCTATCTCTCATTTCTGCTTCCTCTCCCTTCCTACAGATAAGCTTCTTCACAAGACTTACGGACACCATGGATACTAGAAGCTCTTCTAAATGGAGAAAAACGGTGTCCTCTCACAACTGCAGTTTGAAAAGTTCCAGGAGAGAACTTGATTGGCCTGACTTGGGTCACACATCCATCTTCTGGACCTAACGTTCTGGCAAAGGAAGAAGGCCATGGTTCCATTCAGAACACATGGCTGATGAAAGAAAAGGTGAAATCCTCCAAAGGAAGAGGGAAAAACAGACTTGGACTTTGTAGGAATGTGTCTATAAACAGAGTCTCTGCCAAGTCAGAATTCTTTTGGTTGCAATGGACAAAACTCACATAGGAAAAGTAAAAGAATTGGTGGAGGTATTGGTTTATGTAACCAAATGGCTTTTATGAAGCTGGCCTCAGAAACTATGGAATCAAGCTCCCCATATATCATGGAACTCTCTGTTCTATGGCCTCCACTTCTCTCTGCATTTTGGCCTCATTTTCCCAGACTCACTCTTTCCACAGAGCTTGAATGGCAGCTTGCTAAGAGCTTCTAGACTCACACCTTTCCAGTTTTGCTATCAGAGAAATGTGCTCTATCCCATGGCTCCAATAAAGAATGGGCTCTGGCTGGTCCAGTTTAGATGAAAAGCTGCCCTCCTGGGCCAATCCCAGTTATCTCAGGGCAGTGAGGTACTGTGATTGACCCAGCCTGAATTAGGCACTCACCCCAAGACCAGAAGGATGGGCCAAATAAGATAAAGACAGCTCTCATTCTGATGGAATGGCTAGTTCAGAGAAGGAGCGGCTCCCCAAAACTACAACCCCTTCATTTTAGAGCCCTAGGTAATAGGAAATGACATCTTAGCAATACACCCTTGGGGAAATCCCTTTACCTTTCTGGCTCCCAGTTCCTTCATATGACTCGTCTTTCTGCAATGGTCTGTTCCGATGCCCATATTCATTGAACTTTTTCCAATGGTTCTCAAACTTCAGAGAGCAACTCAGTCACCTGGAGAGTCATGTAAAATGCAGATTCCCAGGATCCATCCCTACTCCATTCATCTGGAGTAGGACCCATGAATCTCCATTTTACTGAATTAGTCATATGCTGATGATTCCCATACCATACTTTAGAAATAATGAATGAAATGACTCAAGATCTTGCCTAGATACTCCATGACTGAGGCAAATCTGAGCTCTGTTCTGGTTTGAGAAAGGCCATGGTGAGGGAGGAGTGGTCTGTCATAATCCCGAATTGAAGGGAAGAGCTGCATCCCCAGGTCCACCCTGTGGACTAGGATGAATGAGTGGTGGTTCTTAACTGTGTGAGGGGAAGGCTCTGCTTGCTCATGGAGGCCACTTCAAAACCAAGAGAACAGCCCAAGGTCCTCGGCTGCTCTGCAGTGCCGAGGCTGTCATCCCCAACAGTCCTGGGCCCATCACCCTTCTAGAAGCTCTCCTTGATGTGCATTTTCCCTGACCTTTTGTTGAAACAGCAATAAGCAAAATCAGATAGCAAATGAGGCCAGGTACATTTTCTTTCCATCATAAGCACAAGATTAATATCTAAAAGACTTGGGAAAAGAGAAAGTGATTCATTTTACTTTGCCGTGTTTTGGTCTCAGTAGATTATGTTTGGGATAGTATGCTGAGAAGAAATAAAAATAATGGTTCAGCCTACAATTCTCCCAGAGCTTCCCATCCTAACCAGGGGCTATTGGAATCAGAGTGTCCCACACACAAAGTCTCCTGAAGACAAACATTCCATTCCCTGTGGACACTGGGCAGCTAAAGCAGGACTATAATATAGGGCAGGCAGAACTTCAGTCCCCCACATCCCATTTGCACACATTTTCTTCCATCATGAATACTTTTGAAATGTTTGAATTCACCATTAAAAGTATTTGCTTATATTACTCCACATCAATAAACTGAAAAAAATAAATATTTCAAATAATTTTAAAAGAACAACATATTAAATTGATATGCTGCATTCTATTATTAGTGCTGGAGAAACCAGGCACCCTCCTACCAAAAAGAAAAAAAGAAACCTGTTTTTAAAACACTACTTGGAATATATGATCCAGCAACTCCTTTCTAGGAATTTATCTTTAAAAAGATCATCATGTATATGTGCAAAAATTTGCCTGTAAGGATGTTCATGGCAAAATTGCTTAGAAGAAATTGAAAAGAAACCAAAACAACTAAGATATTCTTAGGAATTCATTGAGTAGATTATGGCACCTCCAAACAATGGAATATTATGCAGATATTAAAGATCCTTTCATACAAAAGCCACTTAATGATATAAGAAAATGTATGTATTTTTTTAAAGCAGGAACAAATTTATATGTAGAATATGTTAGAGTTTTTGTTTTAAAATAAAATGATGGCTAAACATATATACAAAAGAAATTAATGATGAAATGATGGGTGATTTTTTATTTAATTTTGTATTTTTCCACAGTGTTCAAATTTTCTATAATAAATATACATTACTCGATAGTTGTGTGATTTAAGCCAGTTTGAAAACACCTCTTTATCTTAATTTCCTTATCTGTAAAATGAAAATATCAATAGCCCCTAATTCATAAGGGTTGTTGTGAGATTAAATTTGTCAGTATATATAAAATACTAGGACTGTGTCTGGCAAAGAATAAGCTTTCAATAAACATGAGTCATTATATTATTATTACTATTACAATCAGAAAAGAAGTGACCTTTCAAAACTAAATCTGCCAGGAAACTTCTAGAATCCAGATTAGTGACGCCCCAAGTATATGAGTTCAAAAGAGAATAGGATGGCCTTATGCACTAACCTGGTAGCCATGGTGTTTGATATACAAGCCGGTTTTACCGACCACTCTCCAAGCCTAGGAACCAGACTAAAAGGTGAGGAAGCAGCCCTTTGTCTACCAGGCCACCAAGACCCTCAGACTCAGGACAAACAAGGAGAGCAGTGCACACACAGCCCCAGGAGACCGCAGCTGGTACATCTCTTTTCCCGAAGTCACCCCATGTACTCCTAGCTCTACCCACCTTCCTTCATCGAAACTTATTCTCAGGGAGGGGAGGAATAGAGCCTTTCCCAATTACAGTGACAAGGTCTGATACAGCTTAATGTGTGGTTCTCCAAGAGCTAAGCAGTGGTGGCTTGGTAAATTTTTAGCAACTGACCGGAAGCTGGAGCTGGGGCAGAAATGCATGATCTGCAGTGTTTGGTGATTTCTGTGGAATGACTCTCCCACCATGGCTGCTATCAAGCTCCTAACATGACATCAACTGGCTTGCAAACTTCCTGAAAATGTGATAATCAGCTTTCAAGAGTCAGTACTTAGCTCAAGCGTACCACTGAGTGTTTATATTTAAATAAGGAACAAAACCTTGAAGCCAAAAGAATGATTCTACACCAGAATTACTGGCCAGTGAGGCTCCAGAATTACTTTGAAGGGCAAAGAACCACTCCCAGTGTCTTCCACAAAAACAGGCACCACTCACGATGTCTATGCACAAAGCTGATCTGTGCTTCCGCAGGAGGTAGACTCCAGAGTCTGTTTACCCAGGGTGTGAGTCTGGGACCATCGGCGTCAGCATCCCCTGAGAGCTGGTCAGAAATGCCAAACCTCAGGCCCTACCACACACTTGCTGAATTAGAATCTGCATTTTAACAAGATCCCCAAGTGATCCGTATCAACACTACAGTTTGAAAAGCATAGCTATAGAATTCAACATAAGAGATATAAAGATAAAACCATTTTTATTCAAGAAAGCCCCCAACTGTGACGATCAGGTGATCTTTTGTATTTGGAAGCAATTCTTACCTTCCACAATCCTCTAGAAACGGCTTAACATTTCCACATTTTCCATTTCAACAATGGGGCATGGAGCAGTGACAAGTTCCTCCATCTCCACTCCCTCCCCCAGCCACAGGGCCACAAAGCCAGAGCTCTAAGATTCTGCATGAGGTAGAGAAATATAGATTCCTCAAGAGCTGCTATTCAAGCCATAAGCAGCATGTGCCAATGTTCCACCCACAATCCTGGTTCAGTCTCCATTAAGCTGCACATCTGGCTGTCACACACTCTTTTGTGGGGACATCTCAATGGTAGCACTGATGCTGCCTCTCTTCGAGGCCAGCCCTACAGTGGCCTCCCTGTCCTCTCAGCATGTGATGTCATGAGCATGAATGTCCTGCCAAACATTTAAGATGTTGCAGTTCACATTGTGTACATTGTATAGAGAAACACTGACATGCAGATTTCTTTTTAATTAAAAAAAAAAAAAAAAAAAGCAGGGCAAGATACAACCAAACCTTGTTCTATTGTTAACCCAAACCAATTCAGCACAAATATGTAACTTGTATTCTTTAAGCACACAATCTTCTCTTTTTTATTACTGTCATTGTAACTAACATCCCTAGATTCAGAGATTGCCTTGAAACATTCTTTTCTCTCTAATTTGGTTTCTATCAAATTCTTGGAAAGCATGAGCCGGACTGTTTCATTTTCAAACCAAAAATCCCCTGCATGTGGTCTCTTCAGAACAGGCTAAAGAGAGAGAGTAAAGCATGGTGTGATTCTCAAAATCATCTCATCTCCAGTGACCATCAAACAGGAGACCAGGGAGGACATGGAGTCGCGCTTACAGAAAGGCTTGAGAAAGAAGTCCTTTTGTTTGCTGTTTCTCAAAGTGTAGTGTGGGGACTACCTTATAAGAATCACTGAGGGTACACAACAATAACGCAGATTCTTGGCTCCCAACCCTAATGAAGAGAGTGAATCTCTAGCTGTGATTCCTTTTTTTTTTTTTTTTAAGAGAAACGGAGTCTCGCTCTGTCGCCCAAGCTGGAGTACACTGGCGTGATCTCGCCTCCCAGGTTCAAGCGATTCTTCTGCCTTAGCCTCCCGAGTAGCCGGGACTACAGATGCAAGTTGCCACACCCAGCTAATTTATTTTGCACTTTAGTATAGACAGGGTTTCACCGTGTTGCCCAGGCTGGTCTTGAACCCCTGAGCTCAGGCAATCTGCCCCCCTCAGCCTCCCAAAGTGGTAGGATTCCAGGCATGGGCCACTGCGCCCAGTCCTAGCCATGATTCTTAAATTGGACAACTCGGGCTTTAGAGTTACATAGTCTTAAATCCCTTTTCGTTTACATAGTGGCTATATGATCTTGACAACCTAAACTCTCCACATGCTATTTTTCTCATCTATACAATAGGGACCATGGGGAGGATGAAATGTATGAAGCTCCTAACACATACAGGTCTCAATAGTGTGAATTCCCTTTGCCCTGTTACTTAGACAGAGTACTTTAAGCCTGCCATTTTACACGTGATTGGGGGCCATTGCCTTCACCTAGGTGAACATTTATTATAATTATTCAATAAATTATAATTGCCAAGTTCTCAGGGGACTCTAATGAGAGCAGATAAGATAATGAAGACTGATCCTCTTGATGGTTACTGAGACAGAACCTGTTGTTCCACAGTTGTGCTGTCCAATCCAAAAGCTTCCAGCCATGAGTGGCTACTGAACACTTGAAATGTGGCTGGTGTAAATGGAGACGTGCTGCAAGTGTAAAATACACGCTGGAATCCAAAGACAATACAAAAACAAGGGTGTGAAATATCTCATCAATTGATTACATATTGAAATGATAATATTTTGGATGTACTGGATCAAATAAAATACATTAATTTCCCTTGTCTATTTTTAGCTTTTGAAATGTGGCTACTAGAAAATTTTAAGTTACATACATGGCTCACATCGTATTCCTAGTGGACAGTACTGTTCTAGAGGCACATCAACCTCTCCTCCATCAAACTGATAGTAAACCTAACACTAGAGTTATGACCTCCAAACTGGGATTCCCTCATTAGTCAGGGAATGGTCAGCTAGGAGAGATTTGGGAGTCTCTCTTCTTACACTGAAGGGAAAACTTACACTGAAGCCCCTTATGAGAGAAACCAAGCAGCAGCTCAGGGAAGGAGCGGGCAAGTCAATACATCCATAAGAGAGGAGTCCCACTTAATGACACTTCTGACACAAGCAGGCGGTTGTGAGGAAAGGGATCATGGGGTCTGAAGCGTCCTCGTCCACTCCCTCAAATGCTTTTTGTTCCCTTCTGGTTCATAATTGTTATACCCTGACAAGTTTTAATGAGGTAGGGAGGGTCCTCCAATGTAGTCACATGACTTTTATCCTTACAAAAGCTATATTACAGCTAAGCAAATATTTTAGTTAACATAAAAATTGTCTTCTATGGCCAGGCGCGGTAGCTCACACCTGTAATTCCAGCACTTTGGGAGGCTGATGCAGGAGGATCACTTGAGGCCAGGAGTTCCAGACCAGCCCGGCCAACATGGCAAAACCCTGTCTCCACTAAAAATACAAAAATTAGCCAGGTGTGATGGCACACACCTATAGTCCCAGCTACTTGGGAGGCTGAGGCACAAGAATTGCTCGAACCCAAGGGGCAAGGGGCGGAGGTTGCAGCGGGGTGAGATCGCACCACTGCTCTCCAGCCTGGGCAACAGAGGGAGCCTTCTTCTCAAAAAAACAAACAAAAAAAGATTATGTTTTATGTATAAGTAATTTAGAAATACTTTCCAACAGGTTATAATTAAAACTACACAAATTTCTGCAAAATGGCTAGCCCAAATTAGTATTTCCAAAGAGGAAATATTTGCCAATTATTCTACTATCAGCTAATGAAATTAGTATTTTATTTGGAAGAAGTCTGCCAAAATAGATTGTAATGTGTTTTCTTAAACCAGGCCCATAACTTGACAGAGTTTCTGGAACAGAAAACAAATAAAAATCAACTCAATGGGTCTTTGTCCAAAATGTCCAAACAGCTACATATGTATGTTTGAACGAAATGTATTTAGATATTATTACTTAAAGATCCAATAAAATAGATTTCTTTCATTCTCCTTTGATACCTAGCCAATCAATTCCTTTACTAAGTGTTCAAAGTAGATGAAGGACATTAACTGCACAATGCTGAGAACTTTGTTTCTGATTGCTGCCCATTGATCGATGATTAAAGATGCCATAAAGTCATCCCACTGAAGAAACCTAGAGAGCATGGAGGTTATGCGTTCATGACCACAAATTACCATCACGATACAGTGAATAAAATATAACTTTTTAATTATTCAAGGCAATGCAGAATTACTTGTTTTTGAAATCACTGATCTGAATACCTATAAATTACCAGTAGAGATTAATGAGTTTTTTTTTTAATCAGTAATGATACCTTTGGATACAACAGAAGATCGAAGGCCAGTTTTGCAGACAGTCTGTTATTTTATTGCACAGATTTCACTTAAAGAATAAAATGCACCATCAGTATTTGGAGAGTTTGGGGTCTCAGATACTGATATACCATCAGTGTTTACACCCGTAAAGCCAAATTCAACAGTACAATTTATGTTAAACAACATCACTTCAAGATGGCTAACAATGCAAATAGAGAGAAAAGTGGGGGAAAGCTTTAAAAATGTGTTAGTTTGAAGCATGTGAAAATGTAGGATTAAAAACTACATCATACAAACCTGAAATCAAAAATGTTTTGTGGAACATCAGTTAAAGTTATGCTCACTTGCACTGTTATTTATTGCATAAAGTCTATCTGGTTCATTTCCTTCATATTGATGAATTGAGGATTTCAGGAAAACCATGGTTATAAAAACGATCAATCTTGAAAAAGTATGTACAGATAAATGTAAAATCACAAACTAAAAAATATCCCTACCCCTGGCCCTCAGCTTACAAAAGGGAAAGTTTCCCATGGAAAGAAACTTCCACTATTCCCCTCCCTCCCGCATCCCATGTCCCCATTGCTATCTTTTTCTGTCTCGTACAAGTAAATGACCTTGAAGGGAAGAAACAAAAGCCATCTTTATGAGGCTCCCATTGTCAGCTGTATCAGTTTGAAAAGTGTCTTGGCCGGTGCGGTGACTCACTCCTATAATCCCAACACTTTGGGAGGCCAAGGCAGGAGGATAAAGTCCAGGAGTTCTAGATCAACCTGGGCAACATAGGGAGCCCTCATCTCTACAAAAAACTTGAAAATTAGCTGGGTGTAGTGTTGGACGCCTGTAGTCCCAGCTACTTGGGAGGCTGAGGCAGGAGGATCACTTGAGCCTGGGAGGTTGAGGCTACAGTGAGCCGAGATCACACCACTGCACTCCAGCCTGAGTAACAGAGTGAGGCCCTATTTAAAAAAAAAAAAAAAAAAAGAAAGTGTCTTGTATTTCTCTTCCCCACCCCCACCTAACTCAGTGATGTTTGCAAAACATTTGAAATTTAAAGAAACAAAATATATATATTTTTTAATAAACAGCAAAAGAATGCCCAAGAAAAGAGCTAATAGTTGGCAACGCCATGAGAAAAAATGTATGGGCATTATCTGAGCTAGAGATTTCTTTAAAGGCAACCAAAAGATGGGGGAAAGGGAGAGAAGTTAAGACTACAAAATGCCAGACAGGATGCTTTTCTAGACCTTTGGCTTTAAGCCTGGCAGAGGAGTGGGCTTCCCCCACACTGTGACTAGCAAACCTAGGGCCCAGAGCCCAGCATCTACAGCACCTCTGTGGGCAGCCGGGCAGCCCTCTTATACATGGGCACTCTTGGCATGCGTCGGGGAGCTAGAGCCCGAAGAGTAGTAGAAAGGGTTTTCACCAAAGGCCTGGGCATCTCCAGCGCAGCAGAGGATGACACAGCCACCCACGAGGCACAGCACAGCACCAATCCAGCCTGCATACAGGGAGTAGCCAAAGCTCACGATGGTGGTCTCACGGTGGGCGCACACAGGGAACCAGATGGTGGCAACAATGGCGCAGAGAGCTGGAGAGACATGGAGAGGCCGTGACTGGGCGCACCCATCACACACCAAGCACGTGGGCAGGCCCACTCACTCCACATACACACACTTGTGGCTTCCAGCCAGCTCCAAAAAGCTCCATACACACGGCTCTGCTCCCTCAACACTGAACCAATATGTAGCAGTTGGCATCTGTAGAAGAAGCTGACTGCTGGGTCCTTATTTTTTCCAGCAGGTGGCAGAAATAAAATAATTCCAATGTAAAGACCTAGAAATAAACCATTTAAGTCCAAAAAATATTTATTTGTATTTACTTGTATATCAACACTTCATATCTAGTTATAATTCTAAAATTAATATACTTACCTAATTGTATTATAATTATTGCTTTACCTATCTATGTGTCATTGTAAGCTCTCTGAGTTCCTTGAAGGTAGGGTCCATGTCTTACTTATGTCTACCTTGGTACGAGGCAAATAGTACATGCTCAATGTAGACCAGTTGAATGGCTGAATTATCTGAGCTATTCAAAAATGAGAAACGAGATGGCAGCCACCTCAATTTTCCACTCTATTTTCTCAGTTTCGTCAATTCACATTACAAAGATCTGGAGAAGGCATGAAATTTCTCTTGATGTGGTGAATGTTGCTGGATGAAAATGGAGTACCAGATAAAGGTTCAAGTTTGTATTACGCTGTTCACAATCACAAAATCCCAACACACAAATGAACAGTCCTTGGAGTAGAAAAACTCACCCATTCGGGGGTCAAAATGGTAGAACTTTACTTTTGGTCTTGCACCAATCAATCTAATCTTCGTTTTGGTTTTGATTTTATAGAGTAAAATAAGAAATAGCTTATATATCATGTAGTTTTTCACCTCTTTATAAGCAAAGTAACAAAACATGGGCAGGCAAGAGGCTATGAAGACTTTTTTATATTTTTTTCAAATATCTAGACCAGCACTGTCAAATGGAGTAGCCACAAGTTATGTGGGACCATTGATCATTTGTCATGAGGCTAGTGAGATGAAGAACTGAATTTTGAATTTTCACTACTTTTAATTTAAATGGCCACATGTAGCTAGTGGCTACTGTACTGAACAACACAGCTCTAGACAAAGTAACTCCAAACCTCTTTAAGTTGAGATGGCACATTAAGGTTGGCAGATGGAAAAATAATAACAATAATAATAATAACAATGAGGTTTCCATCAACAAATTAAGAAAGAATACTGCACTGCCAGTGTGACGTTTGCCACCAGGGATACCCTTATCACTTTCAACTCAGCAAGCTTTTTTCTGATTTCTACTCATGGTGAGTGATTTTCTAACTTACTCTCTATGCCCGCAGAGAAGAAATATAATTTAACATAAGCAATCAAATCTAACAGCCTTGTATATTAGTTCTAAATGGAAAAAAGGATTGGTCTTACCCATTTTGAAAGACCTTTTAAACAGTCTCATTGCATTTGTGTTGCTCGTAACATAGATTCTTATTGCAATAGATTAAACCACTCCCACAAGCTGGGTATAGACACACATAAAAATATATGATCTCTATCCTTAAAAAGAGTAGATCTCAAGAGGAAATCAGAAGGAAGAGAGTTAATTTGAAAAGCTATGAATTGCCCAGATTGGCTTTCTAACAGCCCAAATTCACTCCATTAATTATTTATAGATTATCTAAGAAGCTAAAATTGGCCAGGCATGGTGGCTCACACCTGTAATCCCAGCACTTTGGGAGGCCGAGGTGGGCGGATCACCTGAGGTCAGGAGTTCAAGACCAGCCTGGCCAACATGGCAAAACCCCGTCTCTACTAAAAAATACAAAAATTAGCCAGGCATGGATGGTGGGCAACTGTAATCCCAGCTACTTAGGAGGCTGAGGCAGGGAGAACTGCTTGAACCCGGAAGGCAGAGGTTGCATGCAGTGAGTGGAGAGCTCACCACTGCACTCCAGCCTAGGCAACAGGGCAAGATTCTGTGTTAAAAAAAAAAAAAAGCAGCAGCAGCAGCAGCAGCAGCTAAAATCTACCCATATGCTAATGTTTCCTTTTTCTTAAAAAGTAAGCACAGTCATGCCAGCTTCTGTAATATTTTCATATGAGATACCATGAGAAGATGTATTTTCCTTCTGTGACTAGAATGTTCAAGAAGAGCAATGTGTACCTGAAACCTCCCTTTCTAGCTCAGGACTTAGGAAACCTCAGATGCAGGGGAAAGTCTTTTTCTTTCTCTTCTCTGACATGGATTCCAAATCAGGCACTCTTGGAGAATTGCTTGGCTATTATCAGAGTCTCTACTTTCAGCAAGACACAGAGAAAAACCTTTTTCTCTGTCAGAACAGGGGACTAAAATCCTCTTTTGGAGGGTTTCAGCAAGAGAGAACTGCCGTAGATTTTCCATAGCATACACAATCTACTTACACAGCCCCAAACCTCAAAAGTGGGCATTCATTTTGCTACTGGCAAAAACAGCAACCTAGCAAGGGCTTCCAAATACCCAGGCTTGTTTAGAGGAAAAAGAAGGGGAGTGAAAAGCTGAATTCTGTAAGGAAAAAAGTTATAATTCCCAAACAACTGATATGGTTCAAGCTAACTGATCTTTCCTATAAACAACTGGTCTCAAAACAACTCAGGGTTCAAATCAAGTTTTATATTTTTCAACTATACTGTATTTACACATACAGCATATGTGCACACACATGCAGGAAAGCATTCCCCACATCCAATGTAAACCTAACTTTCAGGTTTAGTTTAGATTTTATAGAATAAGACAAGAAACTGCCTCTAAATTCATTTAATTGTTCCCTTAAGCAAATAATAAAACAAGATTATCTTGTTTTAAACACAGGGAAATAATCAGGCTCAATATCCCAAAAGTAACCATCAGTCTTGGTTTTGAGTATTTTAGGGATTTTGTTAGGTTTTATTCCAATATAAATCATTAAAAAAAGGGAAAAATCAGAAAAAGGTCTAAACATCTCATACAATGAACCTCCATAGGGATGGATGAGTGAACGGGGGAATGAATGGATGGATGGATGAGAAGTAGTCTCATTTCAATTCTACCTTTCACTTCATACACACCAAAACTGAGGTCCAAAGTCATAAAATCTTATTGTGATTTTATGACTTTGGACCTCAGTTTTGGTGTGTATGAAGTGAAAGGTAGAAAGGTAGATTTTAACACACTTAAAGTCGCAAGCTCATCATTGACCTCATTAAAGATTTCCTTCTCTTATAATTCACACAAAACAAGGCAAATGAGTGCCAGCAGGCTCTTTACTTCCTAGGAGACAAATGAACCCTGGGTGGAATTCCTGTGGCTCTCAAAGATGAATCACATCAAAACCACTAAAAAATGACAGACTACCACACAACATGAAAGGAAATGAGAGGCTCACTGAAAACAGTGACCTCCAATTGAACTCAAAATGAAAAATGTTTAAAAACTAAAATAGGAGAATTTACTCAATTTCAGCAATGGTTTCAAGGAAGAAAGGGATATGTTTTGTCCAGTAGAGTTAAAAACGCAAGTCAAATCATTACGTAACTTAAAAACATGTGAAATAGTAATAGAACTGGCCAAAAAAAATTGCCTTTCTTAAAGACATAGAAGGTCTGATAAATTTATTTTTATTTGCAAACCCAAAAAGATGAGTTTGGAATGGTTCTCTCTGTCATTTGGGAAAAATAAAGAAAATGTTTTTCTAAAAAGTCAGTTACCTGTAAGGTCAAGAAAATTGAAGAAAGATAAAGGAAATTTTTGTTCTTTTTCTTTTTGCATCATCAGAATATATTTTTAAATTAAGTCTCTAAAAACAAGACAGTAATTTTAGCACTCAGATTTTTCAGTCTTTCTCCTCTGCTACCTTCAGAAGATGCAATAGTTAACTACACAAGGTTGGGGGGTACCATTTGTTGTTGGAGAATAGAAAGTAAAACTGAGGTATATTCTTAGCTAAAAATGAGAAGGAGGAGAAGGAAGAAGAGAAGGAGAGAGAAAGGGAAGGGAGAAGAAAGCTTCACTATGTAAAGACAGATATATCTAAACCTAGTCCTCTCATAAGTAGAATTCCTTGCTCTTCAAAGAATAAAATTGTTTGCCTCTTTTGAGAACAAGTTTCAAATAATGCAATACAGTACATTATTTAATTGATAAGATATGCCTTGTTAAAAACTAAGAATGATGGTGACATGACCAAAAGGAAAATATTTGAGAAGTCCATTTTAAAGCAATGAAATGTAAGTGTGGCTTTTAATCTCTTTAGAGATGAGATGACACATGGTAATATATGGAGTTAAACAAACACAAAGTTAAAAAAAATCAATATAGGTGTGTTTGACTTTGGAGGTAACAACTGAGAGACAGACAGACAGACAAAGAGACAGAGAAAGACAAGGTCAGTGGGCACTGACATTTCTTCCTCCTTCCAATAAACCTACTTTTTTTTTTTTTTTTTTTTTTTTTTTTTGGATAGGGTCTCTGTCACCCAGGCTGGAGGGCAGTGGTGCAATCTCAACTCACTGCAGCCTCGTTCTCCTGAGCATCGATCCTCAGCCTCCTGAGTAGCTGGAATCACAGGGGCACACCACCAGGCTGGCCTAACTTTTGTATTTTTAGTAGGGATGGGGTTTTGCCATGTTGGCCAGGCTGGTCTCGAACTCCTGGGCTCAAGCAATCTGCCCATGTTGCCCTTCCAAAGTGCTACATTACAGGCGTGAAATACCATGCCTAGCCCCAATGAACCTTTTTTCATGCTTTGTCACTTTCCACTGAAAGGCTTTTTTTTTTTTTTTTTTTGAGACAGTCTCACTCTGTCGCCCAGGCTGGAGTGCAGTGGCATGATCTCAGCTCACTGCAAACTCCACCACGTGGGTTCAAGCAATTCTTGTGCCTCAGCCTCCCAAGTAGCTGGGATTACAGGCGCCTGCCATCCCTGGCTAATTTTTGTATTTTGTGTTTTTTGGTTGGTTTTTTTGTTTTCTGTTTTTTGAGATGCAGTTTCACTCTTGTTGCCCAGGCTGGAGTGCAATGGCGCGATCTCAGCTCACCGCAACCTCTGCCTGCTGGGTTCAGGTGATTCTCCTGCCTCAGCCTCCCGAGTAGCTGGGAATGCAGGCGTGTGCCACCATGCCCAGCTAATTTTATATTTTAAGTAGAGACAGGGTTTCTTCATGTTGGTCAGGCTGGTTTCAAACTCCTGACCTCAGGTGATGCACCCACCTCAGCCTCCCAAAATGCTGGGATTACAGGCGTGAGTCACCACGCCCAACCCTGAAAGAACTTTCAAAAGTACCATTTCTAGCACAAAGCAAAATTTTCATTAAAGTCATTTAAATTATTCTGACTTTTGCCGGGCACGGTGGCTCAAGCCTGTAATCCCAGCACTTTGGGAGGCTGAGACGGGCGGATCACAAGTCAGGAGATCGAGACCATCCTGGCTAACACGGTGAAACCCCGTCTCTACTAAAAAATACAAAAAACTAGCCGGGCGAGGTGGCGGGCACCTGTGGTCCCAGCTACTCCGGAGGCTGAGGCAGGAGAATGGCGTAAACCCGGGAGGCGGAGCTTGCAGTGAGCTGAGATCCAGCCACTGCACTCCAGCCTGGGCAACAAAGCCAGACTCAGTCTCAAAAAAATAAATAAATAAATAAATAAATAAATAAATAAATAAATTATTCTGACTTCTTACATTAGTAATAGCAAAAAAAAAAAAAAGAACTTCCTTGATATGCTAAGATTTCCTTTAAAAAATCTGCAGACTGGAAGAAATGGAGAAGTGGAAAGATGAAGCATGTATTACAGTCATGAGTTGATCACTGTTGAGGAGGTTGGGTTCACAGGGGTTTATTATACTATTCCTCTACTTTTACATAGGTCTGATATTTTCCACAATAAAAATGTTCTTAAAGACCTTCTTGGCCGGGTGCGGTGGCTTACGGCTCAGGAGTTTGAGACCAGCCTGCCCAATATGGTGAAACTCCATCTCTACAAAAAATACAAAAATTAGCCTGGCATGGTGGCACATGCCAGTAATCCCAGCTAGTCGGGAGCCTGAGGCAGGAGAATCGCTTGAACCTGCGTGGCAGAAGTTGCAGTGAGCCAAGATTGCGCCACTGCACTCTAGCCTGGGCAACAGAGCAAAGCTCCATCTCAAAAAATAAAAAAATAAAAATAAAAATAAGGAAATTAGACATGATTGGAAGAATACCCAGCTGCTCTCTGGGTATTTTTTTAACCAGCTAACCAACAATAACAAAAATAATAGCAACCATTTATTGAGAACTTACTATGTGCCAGATCCCATGCTAAATAATTTTCACACATCACTTCACTGCTTTTACTAACTTGAGAAGCAGGCGTTATTGTTCCCATTTTATGGAAGGGACCAGAGACATTAAGGAACTGCCCTAGTTCACACAGCCAGAAAGTAGTAGATTCCAGATTAAGCACAGTTGGATCTGATTCCAACTGATAACATCAAACAATTCAGGGCATAGGCACCTCCCGCCTTGGCAGGAACTCTTAAAAAGCCACAAACAGATTAGCCTCAAATCCACCACAGATCTGAGAGCCTGCTGCTCCTGCGCCACTCATCTGGCTTTAGAAGCAACTGGCTTCTATTTCTTCCTCCACAGCAGGAACCAAATCCTCACACCATTAAACGTAACTGCTGAGAAGATAATGCTGTACAACACACATAATTTTTTTAAGGTTTCACAAAAATAATTACAGATTTTCAGGGTCAGGAAAAACAGATTTTAATTAGCAGTGTTCACAGTTCCTATACCAGGACTAGCTGTGATACTGTGTCCAGTTCCCAGGCCCCTGAACTCCAGGGGATGCCTCATCTTCTTTGGTCGAATGAGGTTTTCGCTCAGCCCCATTCAGTGACCCTGAGGACCCTGCCCAGGCCTAGCGCTGGCTTCTCTGAGGGAGTGACAGAAAACAGTCCAGAGGAACACAAAGGGAGCCTTCACTCCCCGTGCTCCTCCCACCACTGCCAACAGGGGAAACAAGGCACTTGGGGCTCCGTGGTGAGAAGACCTAGAGGAGATCAGCAGGTGCCATGCCTGAGACAATGAGCTTTACATTTCCAGAGCTAGCTCGTTCTAGTCAAAACAACATCCAACCCACAGGCAGTGGTGACCCACTGAGAAATAAATCTGGATAGGAGCAAGGGCAGACAATATCAGAAATGCAAGGCCGTAAAAGTGCAATGAGGGGACTCCGGGGAGTGTCCGGAAATGGGCAGCCTCCTTGGGTGGGGTCAGATCCCTCAATGTCCTGCCTCCCCCATAGTTTCACTCCAGACAGGCAAACAGGGACTGAGGCACTCACCCACTCCCCAGCCCCACCTCACTTTCTTCCTCTGTGATTCTGACTATCTACATTAACCCACTTTTAGAAGACAAAGAAAAACAAATTCAGCTAGGAAGTTTCAAACCACCAGCTGCTTTTTCCTTCAATATCCCTGATTATTCAACTAAACAATTCTGTTGTATTTAGCGTTTTTTTTTTTGTTTTTTTTTTTTTTACCTATCTATGTATACTTTGCTTTTATCTCTCTATTTTCCAGGGTTTGTGTGTTTTAGTGTGTTCTCTTACTTGTGGATACCTGTGACACTTATATGGAAGGCCAGAATGTCTAAACATGAGCACCCAACACAAAAGACCCATCTTTTGGCTCTGCCATCCTCAAAGCCCAAGAGAACCTTCTGGGGCTTCTGTGAGAATGTGAGGAAAGTAACAAACAGCAAGTGTCTAGGAGAAGGATTTCACCTGGATTCTGCAAACCCAGTTTACTTGTGGAGCTTTGACTTTCCTGTTGGAAAGGGAGTCGGACACACAGATCTGACCTCCATAGAGCAGGGCAAGAGGGGGCCCCTGTAAGTCAGATAAAGCACCAGATGCTGATATGTGTTCTGTGTGATACTGGCACACAAATTCTTTGTGGCTGGAACCAAAATTTCCACATTCAGATTTTTCTCTGGAAATTACAGTGGTCTTTTCACTCCTGTTAACACATACACACACACACACACACAAACACACACACACACACACACCTGTGGCTTCGCAAGAACCTGCAAACCTCCTTCCCTTTGCAATCCTGGAAAACGGTGCCCTGCCTCTCATGTCCCCTCACCTTACTGGTATCATTGTGAGTGTGAGGCCTCCAGATGGGAGGTACCCACCACTAAGTGGCATCAACCCACACAGAATCCTGACGCCCATTCTTACCCCTCAAATTCATCATCTGATATGCCAATCTGGGGGTATGAATTCCTTGTTTCAGAAGAACATGATTTTATATCTAACCCATACCCAGACTAATTTCTTCTCACTGATACGTGCACTTTGCAACAAGAGTTGTTCTTAAAATTCATATCGTCTATTAGGATTTAGAATGTGCTGATGAAACTAGCATCTGAGGGGAAAAAAATGGAGAGAAATGAAATCACTGACGAGAGTAGAGCTAGAAGGACCCTCCATAGGTTGTTAAATGAAGCCCTCTACGTGCACGTATAATCAGCAAAACCAAATGAGCACAGGCCATTTCCTGTCCCTGGACTGTCCCTCCCCTCAATTCATGACCAGCCCACCTTCTCTTCAAGTCTCAGGGCTTATTGCTGGGTTCTTCTGCTCTGGAAACTCATCCAGTCCGAGTTAGGTGTCTTCCTATGTGTATACACAGCCTATATACCTTTTCTACATGAACACATACCATATTCTATTGAGGTGTCCAAATACACCCAAAGCAAAGACGGCCTATTTTCCCCAGGATGGAGCCATCACCTGGTGATCCAACCACCCTCAACTCCTGACTTTTCTCTTGCCCTCCTCTTTACTTTTTTCTTTCTTTTTTTTTTTTTTTTTTTTTTTTTGAGTTGCACTCTGTCACCCAGGCTGGAAGGCAATAGCGCGATCTAAGCTCACCGCAACCTCTGCCTCCTGGGTTCAAATGATTCTTCTGCCTCAGGCCCCACCGAGTAGCTGGGATTACAGGCGTGCACCACCATACCTGGCTAATTTTTGTATTTTTAGTAGAGATGAGGTTTCACCATGTTGGCCAGGCTGGTCTTGAACTTCCAACCTCAGGTGATTCGCCCACCTCGGCCTCCTTCTTTACTAACTGATTTTCTCAGTCTTGCTTGCACATAAGCATCACCTGGGAGGCTTTCAAAAAATATCTTTGCCTGGCCTGATGCCCAGAAAATTCTGATTCGATTGATCTGCTTTGGGACCTGGGCATAGGTGTTCAAAAAGGATTCCACCGTGAAGACTGGAAGGCTTCCATCTTTCAGGTCTTTCCCTTAGGTATTTCCTACCTTCAAAATCCTCTTTCTCTTTCTCTTTTTTTTTTTTTTTTTTTTTTTTTTTGAGACGGAGTCTCGCTCTGTCGCCCAGGCTGGAGTGCAGTGGCCGGATCTCAGCTCACTGCAAGCTCCGCCTCCCGGGTTCACGCCATTCTCCTGCCTCAGCCTCCCGAGTAGCTGGGACTACAGGCACCCGCCACCTCGCCCGGCTAGTTTTTTGTATTTTTTAGTAGAGACGGGGTTTCACCGTGTTAGCCAGGATGGTCTCGATCTCCTGACCTCATGATCCGCCCATCTCGGCCTCCCAAAGTGCTGGGATTACAGGCTTGAGCCACCGCGCCCGGCCTCTCTTTCTCTTTTTAAACTTATCTTCATGTTCAGTGACTTCCAGAGACATTACTTAGCCCTCTATGTAAACTGCCCGTAAAATACAAAGGGATACAGATTGTGGGGGTCCATCCCCCACTGGGTTCACTTGGCTTCCTTTCACATTTCTCTTGAACTTGAGAAGGCAGCAACCACAAGATCTGAGATTCATCAGGCTCCCTCATAGGTGGGGTACCATTGAGAAAGCTGTCTTACCCAGCAGAATGAGCAAAACACCAGCCAGCTGGGCCCGCCTGTACTTAGCCACACCGGGCTCATGGCCCATCCGGATGCAGGGAAGAACAGTCAGCAGCAGTAAAATGGCTGGCAGACCCAGGACTGAGGCAGCAATCATCAGGGCACGGCAGGCCTGCACATAGCCTGGGAACAAGAGAGCAGACGGGAAAAGTTAGACCACGGGGTTCTCTTGCTTCCTGAGTCCTGCCTTAGGGGAATTCAGCATCATCTCACTTCCTCGCTCTTGGCCCATTCCAGGACTTAGAAGGTGCTAGTATTGTCCAAGGTCACTAAGCACTTTTCAACTTTTAAAACAACTCAGCAAGAAAAAAGGGGGCTGGAGAGACTAAATGGGGGCCCCTGGTTTAGGCCACTTGGCCAAGCTTCCAGGGTGGAGGGGCCAAGAGTCTATTTACATTATTACATCCCCATGAGAAAGTTCAGATGAAAACTCAAATCTCCCAAGAATCATTCTGTGAGTGCCAAGTTACTTAACCATGATGTCTTACTTTCCACATCTATAAAGTAACAATAGGCCAGGCACGGTGGCTCACACCTATAATCCCAGCACTTTGGGAGGCCTCTGAGGCAGGTGAATCCTCTGAGGTCAGGAGTTCAAGACCAGCCTGGCCAACATGGCAAAACTCCATCTCTACTAAAAATACAAAAATTAGCCTGGTGTGGTGGTGTGCGCCTATAGTCCCAGTTACTCAGGGAGGCTGAGGCAGGAGAATCGCTTGAACCTGGGAGGCGGAGGTTGCAGTGAGCTGAGATAGAGCCACTGCACTCCAGCCTGGGTGACAGAGCGGGACTCTTTCTCAAAATAAATAAATAAATAAAGTATTGATAATAATGTAATAGTACCTGCATCTCTCTAATAGAATTCTACCGAAGACTACATTAGTTAATTTATGCAATGCTTAAAACGGTGCCTATACCAAATCCTCAAAAAAGGTTAATTGTTATCATTGGTGTTCTTTGTCTGTCTCAGTGCAGTGCTTTCATCTCCAGGTGTCCTAGGTGATTTTCTCCTAACCACGTGCTTTCATTCACATTGGCTGTGGCCCTAACCCAGACTAAGCTAAAATTCAGGCTTCCTCTCTTTGCTGTCTCCCCAGAGGCTGCTGTCCTCATGGATCCTGCCCCTAAATGGTTGGGTGCCATCTGCCTCCCCCACAGTACCCTGGGCATCCTTCCCCAGCTGTCCATCATTGCTTAAAAGGCATCTCTCCAGCCCTCAGGGTTCCTGGATGGCAGACACCTGCCTTGGTATTCATGGAGTTAACACAGTGCCCACAACAGATCATGGAAACAATTGCAAATCAAGGAATAAGAGAACTGAAAAATAGAAGAGTAGAGAAAAACTACATGAACTTTATCCTGTCAAGTAAAATGCCAAGTAAAAACTTTATTAAGAAACAGATTACAATATGTGTCATATTTATTTAGAATAACTCTGACAAGACACTGGGAGAATTTCACAGACAAATGTGTTTCACTTTTAAATGTAATGTTTCTCATTAAAGCTCTCCCTCCTCTTAAAAAAGTGGGGGGCGCATTTATTACTCTCCCTTCTTTGCTCAGAAGGAACTAGTACTAGCGGCCTGGGTGAGGCAGAGTTCATAGCAAAGCCAGGAAACTAGCCCAACATCTGCCTCACACACCAGGACCCTCACGTGCACAAAGTCCTAACTTCAACGCTGTCTCTTAGCAAGGTACGTTTTGCCAGAATTCGGGCTTCACAAGGGCCCTCTTCCAGCACTGCCCATCTCAGCTCCTTCAGAATTAAAGATAATCAGTCAAGTGTCTACTGACTTGAAGATCTCCAGAAAGGAGCTCCAGAAAGTCTGAGGCCCATCCCCTGACCCAGCCATCTGCCCCTGCAGCTTGTAGAGAGCCAGCACCCACACAAAGGAGGCAGTCAACTGGCAATGCAGGTTCTGAAATCCACGGCACTGGCTGTCCACATGCTACAGTGCCAAGGCCATGTCCGGACACCAAAAGATAGAGACTGAGGACTGTTACTGCCTCCACCCAAAGTGTGACAGAGGGGGAAGGCAGGAAGGACTAGCACCACCCCCCACTCCCCCAATATGCACTCCCCTCTGGAGGATGGCCTTTGTTCTCTGAAAACAAACCACTTGGCATTGAATGCTCAGTAAAGTTAATTTCAGGAGAAGGAAGCAAAGGTAATTTTATGCTTCAAAGATCCCTACAAATACCATGCCCAGCTTTTAATAAAATACTATAACTACCATTCATGAAGCATCTACTATCTCAAAGGAGATTACATTTCTTATCTCATTTAATCCTCAAATAATCGTGAAAGATGGGTGGTTGATCTGATTTTAACTTTTTCAAAAGAAGACAACCGTGGTTCACTGATGCTAGCAATTTGTTCCCCGTCACCCAGATTGTGAGTCCTGGATCCCGGAGGCTGGCCTGGTCTGCCAACACCAGCATTAGCCAAAGCTGAGTCTAGATCTGGGTTTGTTGACCTCTGGCCTTCTGAAAGTTCAAAATGAAGTAAAGGATAGCGTAAGGCAAGCCAGGCAAGCACTGCCCGCAGCTATTGTGTGCCAGAGGCCATGCCAGGTCCAGAAGAGGAAGCAAAGAGAATTAACAGGACAGCATCTCTATCTTCAAGGAATTAAAACGTAGTGGGAGAACTTCACTCACGAACAATCAACAAAAAACAAGATAAAATGTGCCTTTGTGGGGATAAGAGCCAAGTACTAGGCAGCAAGGAGGAAGGAGGGATTCTGATTTCGACTGCGAGGACTGGAAATAGGGGGTGCTTGGAGGAGGCTTAAGGGGCGAGCAGGTCTTTTATCTGACTGGCGGCTTCAGGGACAAGTTTCTCCCCATCTTGAGGAAACCGGGAAAATCCTTTAAGTGAGCACAATCCACGAAGGCTGGGGGACAGAAGCCCACCTTGTAGAGACCGGGACAAAGACATGCCTTTGGGGCAGGACAGAGATTCCAGCAGAAAACCAAGGGGTTGCCCCCGACCTCGCCATTGCCCAGCTGGCTCGTGGTTTGAATCTGAATTGAGACTGTCGCCCAGAATGTTTCCACAGGACACATATGAAGATGTGGCCCCTGGCCCGCGCTAGGCTGTCAATTTTTAGCTCCCCTTTCCACTCTGAGGCACGCTGGAGGGGTGGCGGCGAGCGACCCTCGGCGGCGCGCTCCGTGTCTCCCCAGTGGAGTCCGCCCTCCGAGGAGCCCCTGCTCGTCCCTATCCAACCCAGCGGCGCGGAGCCGGAGCCGGCGTCACCGCAGCACCGCGGTCTGACGCGCCCACAGCAGGGGCGGGGGCAGCGGAGATGGCCCTGGGCACAAGCGGGAACCAACCTGTCATTTCCCAAACCAGGCAGCCCAGAGCGCCTTGGACGTGAATCGCTCAGCGGCTGGGCGGACAGAGCTAGGAGGGCTCTAACCTGGCTGGGGCGCTTCTCCCATCCTATGAGGACCGGGAAACTCAGCCTAAGCCGGTTCGATTCTCCTGTCCGCTTGTGTTACACGCTCCTTCTCACCTCTGCGGGCGGAATCTAACGCGAAGGCTCGGCGCCCCGGGGAAGGCCTGGCGGGAGCGGGAAGGACTTTGGGAAGCCGACGGTGGAAGGATGCGGGCTGGGGCCGCAGTAATTAATACGGACTCAGTTCCTATTATGTGTTGCCTGTTTGTTCATTCTCAAGGGGACTCGGCCAGTGTTACCACCGGCCACACTGCCACTATTACCCCAAATTCCAGGTAAGAATACTGAGGCCTAGAGAAGTTAAGTTCCGGGCTGCCTAATTCTTCTACAAGGTGGGACTAGGAATGTCAAAAACGTACCCAAAGGTCTTCAAGCCCCCAAAATGTCTCTGTGACCGCCGTCTAATATCCCGCTCTTTACCCAGAGGATAAGGATTGGGGAGCCTCCGCCAAGCTCGTGTCCTTACCCGGCAGGATGAGGATGTCCACCAGGGGCTTGCAGTGGTACAGCCCCGTGGCCATGACGCAGTCGGCCCACAGCCCCTTGGAGCCCAGCTCGTCCAGCTTGCGGCAGGTGGGGATGGTGTAGCCGCAGGTCACCACCCAGTCATTGGTGGAGGTGGTCACGATGACGCCGATCCAGCCCACGAAGCTCGTGACGAAGCCCACCACCTGCAGGCACGTGGCCACCATCGTGGGCGCCAGTTTGTCCCCGTGCCTCGCCCCTCACGGCTGTGCCTGGACCCGGGCTGGACAGTGCCTGTCCAGGTACGTCTCCCACGCTCGCGAGTCGCTGGAGGGCGACGGCCCGAGGCGGGACACTGGAGGCGGAGGTCGGCGCGGAAGGCAGCGAGCTCAGCGGCGAAGGGCTCACGGCCGGGACGGCAGCGCTGCTGGGCAGCGCGCCCCCGCCCCCTCTTTAAGCCCCGCGGCTCGGGCCGGCGAACACCAATCGGCGGCAGCCCCGGGGCGCGCCGGCCAATCGCGGGGCGGGGCCGGGAAGGGAGGGTGAAGGGGAGCAGAGCAACCCCAGGGAGGCCATTGGGCCGCCCCGCCCCGTCCTCAGCGCAGTCCCGCGATGCAAAGTAAAACAATTCCAATTCCATCCAGGTCCAAAGAAACGTAGAGCGCAAAGAGGGCGTGCGTTTGTCGAGAGTTCTGTTCTGCTGCGACTGATTTCTTTTCTTATAGCCCCTCTCTCCTCTCAGTCTCTGGGTCTCCCTTCCGCTCCGACCCTCCTCAGTTCCTCCCTGCTCGCTCTTTCTTCCCTGCTGCGAGCACCGCAAGGGCGCTCGATACAGTCTCCCGACGACCCAGGATTGTGACAGCCTGAAAAGTGCCGTAGGGACAGATGCAAAGCATTCAGTACACACAGTTACTAGAAGAAAGAAAACGATGCTTTTCAGTGGTTGAACATCATCAACGGCAAACGTGGCCATGGTAATGGTGGCAACAGTAGCGACTCACATTTATCGAGCTGTGTTATATATTATGCAGATGCATTTTACATGCATTAGCTCATTTAATTCTCATAACAGCCTTTAAGGTAGGAACCCTTGTCAATTACACATGCTAGGCCGGGCCTGGTGGCTCACACCTGTAATCCCAGCACTTTGGGAGGCCGAGGTGGGCGGATCACCTAAGGTCAGGAGTTCGAGACCAGCCTGACCAACATGGTGAAACCCCATCTCTACAGAAAACACAAAAAGTAGCTGGGCATGGTGGTGCATGCCTGTAATTCCAGCTACTTGGGAGGCTAAGGCAGGAGAATAACTTGAAGGAGACTGCAGTGAGCCAAGATTGAGCTACTGTACTCCAGCCTGGGCGACTGAGCTAAATAATTAGGTTATTATTATCATTATCCAATGAAAGAAATTGTAAAGCCAGTGTCTAATCCATTCCAGCATAGATGTACAAAAGGCCACTTGAGGAGGCCACAAGATGTAACCTGTTTGAATTCATTAGCCCAAGGTAAAGAGAGGGCTTGTCCCTTCAAAAGGAAGGCAGGAAGCCATGGAAGCAAAGAGAACTGGAGGCCAAGAGGCAGAGAGACACAATGGGAATCCTTGACTATTTTCAGAGTCTGTGGCTTACAGACTCTGAGGATGCAGTGCTATTAGCAAGACTCTGTAGGGTGGGGAAGTCCCTCAAGCTATCTTAGCTGAGATTTTTGCTAAAATCATCCACACTGGGGCCGGGCACAGTGGCTCACGCCTGTAATCCCAGCACTTTGGGAGACCAAGGTGGGCAGATCACGAGGTCAGGAGTTTGAGATCAGTCTGGCCAACATGGTGAAACCCCGTCTCTACTAAAAGATAGATAGATAGATAGATAGATAGATAGATAGATAGATAGATAGATAGATAGACAGACAGATAGATAGATTGATTGATAGATAGATTAATTAGCTGGTCGTGCTGGCAGGTGCCTGTAATCCCAGCTACTCAGGAGGCTGAGGCAGGAGAATCGCTTGAACCTAGGAGGCGGAGGTTGCAGTGAGCCGAGATCGTGCCATTGCACTCCAGCCTGGGCGACAAGAGCAGACTCCATCTCAAATATATATGTATATATACAAAATTAGGTAGGCATGGTGGCACATGCCTGTAATCCCAGCTACTCAGGAGGCTGAGGCAGGAGAATCCCTTGAACCCAGGAGGCAGAGGTGGTGGTGAGCCAAGATCGCACCATTGCACTCCAGCCTGGGCAACAAGAGCAAACTCTGTCTCAAAAAAAAAAAAAAAAAAAAAAAAACCATCCACATTGCTTGGCTGTGTCTCTGCTCCCAAACCCTCTTTGTGATTAAGACCTGACTTCCCATGCAGCACAACTTACTAAACTGATATTCTAGGTCTGCACATTCTCAGGTACCCTTTAGTTGTAAGAGTCAGTCTCTCAAGGTCTAATCACCCTCAGATAAATGTCAATGATTGGTCCCCAGACCATCCAGACAAAGGTCTTCTCAGTTAATTTTTTCTCAGCAAACTCTGCCATGCCATCACTTCACATTTCTACAGTACATATCAGAACTAGGAAAGTATAGCTGAGACCTGATTTCAGGTCTTCTATCCCTAAGTCCAGTGTTTTTTTCCATTATAAAAAAATGTAAGACGAGTCATATGCTCTATGGCTTGAGCATAAGTTCGTTCCTTCATCTTATTCAAAGGTATTTGAAGGGGAGGATTAGGGGATTAGGGCCAGTAAGGCCCTAAAACCCAGGTGTGAACTAAACAAAGGAAAAGTCCTGGTTAACTGTTCTTCTACCATTTACACCTAAAAATAGTTAAACTAAAATGCGATCCAGTTAGAGCACAAATGCACATCACAAGGCAGATGTGACTGCTGGCAAGCATCAAAAACCCACATTGAGAGCAAAGTTTGGGCCAAGGAGTAAGCTCTTAGCGCCTGCTAGTGGTTATCTTTTATCATTGCATGGCTGGTAAAAAACTGAAGGGAGCTGTGACTTGTAGAGAAATATGATTAACCTCAGCTTCGCACATTCCAAATGAGGGATAATTAAACCCATCTGGAATGTGCATTTCTCTGTGGAAGTTTTCTTCATATATTTAAAAAAGATGATTCACCTCTTTAGAAAACCAAACATGGAAACACAGGACATATATGAAATTACTTAAGCAAGATTATTCATTTAAAAAATCAAGTACTTCTACTAGGCTGTCATTTATTTATTTAGTTAGTTAGTTAGAGACAGAGTCTTGCTGTCCCCCTGGAGGCTGGAGTGTGGTGGCACGAACATAGCTCACTGTAACTTCAAACTTCTGGGCCCAAGTGATCCTCCCACCTCAGCCTCCTGAGTAGCTAGGACTATAGGTGCATATCACCACACCTGGCTAATTTTTTATTGTTGTATTTTTTTATAGAGATGAGGGAAGGGTCTCTCTATGTTGCCCAGGTTGGTCTCAAACTCTTGGCCTCAAAAGATACCCCCATCTCAGCTCCCAATCACATCCGGCCTTTTTAAAGGACAAATTTATCTTTTGAAAGGATAAATTCCTCTGGTGGATTTTAAATATTTGATAATACACACATACACACATTTTTAGAAATACTGTAGAACAAATTCATAGCATAAAAAGAGTATCAAGCATAGGCTTTAAAAATGAAATGCCTTGTAAGTTACAGGATTTTGTCTGTTTTGTTCATCACTGAAACTGTTGAGTGTGGCACAGCACATGGCATACACAAAGGCACACAATACATACCTGTTGAATGGAGTGGGGAGAGATTGAATTTGCAAGCCTACAAGTTTCACCAGGATGAGAACCTGAAGACACCATGCAGAAGAAATCAGGAGGTGGTGATTAGAGCTGGTCTAGGGAGTGGGCAAGAGGCAGAGTAGAGCTCTTTGTGGTCTCAGGTACCCACCTGGCATCCACAGTGAAGTGAAGCCTTCCCCAGTTGAAGGGATGTGTACTGCTCAGGTCTCAAACAGAAAAGTCTCTAATTACCTAGCCATGCTGGCCTCAATGCATATACCTCCATCAGATAAGAGTGGCACCTTCGCAACTCACTTCCACCTAGAGATTCAAATTCAGATACGAGAGGTGAAAACATTCCTTTTCAGGAAATTTCTCCAATAATCACTGTGGAAAACACACCAGGTTCTCTAGAACAGACAACAGGGCTCCAGGTGCTCCCCCATATCATGCCCTTCCTTCGCAGTGCAACTAGAATATCTTTCCTTCAGAAGCCATTTCTTTTTTTTTTTTTTTTTTTTTTGAGACGGAGTCTCACTGTGTCACCCAGGCTGGAGTGCAGTGGCGCGATCTCGGCTCACTGCAAGCTCCGCCTCCCGGGTTTACGCCATTCTCCTGCCTCAGCCTCCGAGTAGCTGGGACTACAGGCGCCCGCCACCACGCCCGGCTAGTTTTTTGTATTTTTAGTAGAGACGGGGTTTCACCATGTTAGCCAGGATGGTCTCGATCTCCTGACTTCGTGATCCACCCGCCTCGGCCTCCCAAAGTACTGGGATTACAGGCTTGAGCCACCGCGCCCGGCCTAGAAGCCATTTCATCCCAAATTTCCCCTCCTTCAGCTTGTAGAATAAAATAATGAAAAACTTGTACCTGGAGTTTTAGGCTTGAATCCTCTCAGAGCGTTTTCTATCTTCTGTCTTCAGGCAGGCAATTCTATTCATCTACTTCTCTGCCAAGAGTCTCAGACTGCATTAAATGATATCCTAATTCAACCTATGAGATCATAGTTCCTGAAGAAGAGCAAAAGTCCTTATTTTTACCCCAAATTCAACTATTGATTACATTTTCAGAAAACGCAGTAGCAAAAGAGTATGTAAGTGCTGAAGGGAAAAATAAGGAAATAATGTAACTAAAAAGCTACGTCTTTAAATTCTCTATCTTAATAATTAAGGGGCAGGGCGTGGTGGTCACACCTGTAATCCTAGCACTTTGGGAGGCCAAGGCAGGCAGATCACCTGAGGTCAGGAGTCAAGACCAGCCTGGTCAACATGGTGAAACCCCGTCTCTACTAAAACTACAAAAAATAGCTCGGTGTGAAGGTGGATGCCTGTAATCCCAGCTACTCGGGAGGCTGAGAAAAGAGAATCATTTGAATCCAGGAGGCAGAGGTTGCAATGAGCCAAGATCATGCCACTGCACTTCACCCTGGGCAACAGAGTGACTCTGGCTCCCAAAAATAGTAATAATAATAATAAAGAACAGGTGTTTGTTGGCCAGGCGCGGTGGTTCACACCTGTAATCCCAGTACTTTGGGAGGCTGAGGCAGGTGAATCATGAGGTCAGGAGTTCAAGACCAGCCTGGCCAACATGGGGAAAGCCCATCTCTACTAAAAATACAAAAAAGTAGCTGGGTGTAGTGGGGAGTGCCTGTAAACCCACCTACTCGGGAAGCTGAGGCAGGAGAATCACTTGAGTCCGGGAGGTGGAGGTTGCAGTGAACTGAGATTCATGCCACTGCATTTCAGCCCAGGAGACACAGTAAGACTCTGTCTCAAAAAAAAAAAAAAAGAACAGGTGTTTGCATTTAGCTACCTAGGACATGGAAACACTGAGCAACTTATTGACTTTTAAGTCTTTTACTGAAAACGTGAATAATAAAATGATCAAAACAATCATGTGTCCTCTTATTATTCATTTATTATATAATAAAAAATCACAAATCATGTTATCAATGCTACACTGTTCCATAAAAAACTGTCTACAAGAGAAGCCTATGTCTCGATTACACCAATTGTTTTGTTTCTTATGTAAATAAAGATTCTATTTTATTAAATTATCCTGAATGAGGACATTGTTTGGCACCAAGATCCAAAGCAGACATCAGAGTAGAGTAGTAAGGTTGGAATCCTGGCTCCATCACTAACTAGTAGGCTGTTTAACTTTTTTGTTTAGTAACTGCATTTAATAACTAATATTCTATTTCCTCACCAGAAAAATTGTATTAATAATGGTAACTGGCTGAGCACAGTAGCTCATGTCTGTAATCCCAGCGCTCTGGGAGGCTGAGACAGGAAGATTGCTTGATGCCAGGAGTTTTAGACCAGCCTCGGCAACCTGTCTCTACAAAAACAAAAATAGCTACTGATAGTCCTAGCTACTGAGGAGGCTGAGGCAGGAGGATCACTTGAGCCCAGCAGTTGGAGGTTACAACATGCTATGATCGCATCACTGCACCCCATGCTGGACAACAGATGGAGACTGTCTCAAAACAAAAAACAACAGTAACTATTTCATAATAGCTGTTAGAATGTTATAATTAAATGTTTTCCTAAATGTAAAATTATTGGAGTAGTGCCTAACACATAGTAAGTACTCAATAACTATTGGCTTCTATACCAAAAAATAACCAGTTGGTTGTAAACCTGTTTGTTTGTTTGTTTGTTTGTTTGCGGCAGGGTCTCCTTCTGTAGCCCAGGCTGGAGTGCAGTGGCGGGCTATCACGGCTCACCTCAGCCTTGATGCTCCCTGCCCACCAAGTTCAAGTGATCCTCCCACCTCTGCCTCTTGAGCAGCTGTGGCCATATGTGCCCACCACCACAGCCGACTAATTTTTTTATCATTTGTGGAGACAGGGTCTTACTATGTGGTCTCGAACTGCTGGCATCAACTGATCTGTAAACACAATCTTAACCTTCATATTACAGAGTGAAACTCAAAATGTTTCAAAATCTGGTAACATATCAATAAGAATTTGGAAGGAAAGAAAATGTGATCTCACCTACAAGTACAGCATATGGCCTTTTAAACAGCTAAAATAATTCTAGCCATCCCTTCTCTTTGCCGTTAAGATTTAACAACTGCATACAATTCCTTTTTCATTCCGATGACGGGATTTTTGCAGAAATTAGCTTGGCCACTGGAGGGCTCTTGCGGTCTCCCATTTGTTCTAGATAAATGATTTGATAAAAACTAACTTTACTGACACACAAACTTTACAAAATACCAATAGCACTGCTGACATACCCCTTTTCAAAAATAATTTGCAATATATAGCAAAAGGATTTAAAATATATACATGGTTTGATCCAGCTTCTAAAAATGCATCTAATAAAGTATCAAATTGTTTTTTATTTACATTTCAATTAACTGTTCAATTAAGAAGTAATTATATGTTATAAAATATGAATCTTGGCCAAGTACTGTGGCTCATGCCTGTAATTCCAGCACTTTGGGAGGCCAAGGTAGGCAGATCACTTGAGGCCAGGAATTGAAGACCAACCTAGGCAACATGGAGAAATCCCGTCTACTAAAAATACAAAAATTAGCCAGGTGTGGTAGTGCGGGCCTGTAGCCCCAGATAGTCCGGAGACTGAGGCAGAAAATCGCTTGAACCCAGGAGGCAGAGGTTGCAGTGAGCAGAGATCGCGCCACCACAGTCCAGCCTGTGCAACAGAGCAAGATCATGTCTCAAACAAAAGAAATAAATAAAACAAAACATGAATTTCAAAATACAAATTTCTAAATGTAATTCCAAAATATCTGTACAGTTGGAGATTAGTTTTTAAAATATATATAAATATATTTGGAAAATATACACCAAAATGTTAACAACTTTTTTGGGTAGTGAAATTGAGAGTTTTTCCTCTCTTTCGTTCTTCAGACATTTTCCAGTTCTCCATAATGAACGTGAATTCTTTTGATCATGAGAAAAAAAATGTTTTAAATTGTAAAATATTTTAAGTATTTTTAAATATTCATTATTATATAAGGATCTATAAAGAGTACAGGCATACCTCAGAGATAATGTGGGTTCAGTTCCAGATCACCACAGTAAAGCAAATTTCACAACAAAGCAAGTCATGCAAATTATTTGGCTTCCCAGTACATGCAAAAGTTATGTTTATGCTATACTGTAATCTATTAAGTGTAGAATAGCAGTAAGACTTGTAAAAATGTACATACCGGCCTGGCGCGGTGGCTCACGCCTGTAATCCCAGCACTTTGGGAGGCCAAGGCGGGCAGATCACAATGTCAGGAGTTCAAGACCAGCCTGGCCAATATGGTGAAACCCTGTCTCTACTAAAAATACGAAAATCAGCTGTGCGTGGTGGCACATGCTTATAGTCCCAGCTGCTCGGGAGGCTGAGGCAGGAGAATTGCTTGAACCCGGGAAGTGGAGGTTTCAGTGAGCCAAGATCGTGATACTACACTCCAGCCTGAGCAACAGAGCGAGACTCCATCTCAAAAAAGAAAAAAAAAGGAAAGAAAAGAAAGAAAAAGAAAAAGAAAAATGTACATTCCTTAATTTAAAAATACTTTATTGCTTAAAAAAATGCTAACAATGATATGAACCTTCAGCAAGTCATAATCTTTTTGGTGGTGCAGGGTCTTGCCTCCATGTTGATGTCTGCTGACTGGTAAGGGTGGTGGTTGCTGAAGGTTGAGGTGGCTGTGGCAATTTCTTTTGGAGTGCAATGGCGCCATCTCGGTTCACCACAACCTCCACCTCCTGGGTTCAAGCGATTCTCCTGCCTCAGCCTCCCAAGTAGCTGTGCCACCACGCCCGGCTAATTTTGTATTTTTAGTAGAGATGGGGTTTCTCCATGTTGGTCAGGCTGGTCTCGAACTCCCAACCTCAGTTGATTCACCCGCCTTGGCCTCCCAAAGTGCTGGGATTATGGGCATGAGCCACCGCACCCAGCCGGCAATTTCTTAGGATAAGAAAACAATGCCTGTAATCCTAGCACTTTGGGAGGCCAAGGCAGGCTGATCATCTGAGGTCAGAAGTTCGAGACCAGCCTGGCCAACACGGCAAAACACTGTCTCTCCTAAAAATACAAGAATTAGCCAGCGTGGTGGCGGGTGCCTGTAATACCAGCTACTCAGGAGGCTGAGGCAAGAGGAAAATCACTTAAGCCTGGAAGGTGGAGGTTGCAATGAGCCAGGATTGCATCACTGCACTCCAACCTGGATGACAAAGTGAGACTCTATCTCAAAAAAAAAATTTTTATCTGTAGCATGTGGTGCTATTTGATAGCATTTTACCTATAGTAAAACTTCTTTCAATAATATTCCCAGCATCATCACCAGGAGTATATTCCATCTCAAGAAACCACTTTCTTTGTTCATCCATAAGAAGCAACTCTGCATCTGTCCAAGTTTTATCCTGTGATTGCAGCAATTCAGTCACATCTAATTCTAGTTCTTTTACTATTTTCACCACATTTGTGGTGACTTCCTCCACTAAGGTTTTGAATCCCTCAAAGTCATGCAGGAGGGTTGGACTCTGCTTCTTAACTTGTGAATGTTGATATTTTGACCTCCTCCCATGAATCATGAGCGTTCTTAATGTCATCTAAAATGATGAATCCTTTCCAGAGGTTTTGTGTTTACCTTGCCCAGATCCAACAGAGGAATCACTATCTATGGCAGCTATAGCCTTACTAAATCTATTTCTTAAATAATAAAACTTGAGGTGGGGCACGGTGGCTCATGCCTGTAATCCCAGCACTTTGGGAGGCCGAGGCGGGTGGATCACAAGTTCAGGTGTTCAAGACCAGCCTGACCAATATGGTGAAACCCCTTCTCTACTAAAAATACAAAAATTAGCTGGGCGTGGTGGTGCGTGCCTGTAATCCCAGCTACTTGGGAGTCTGAGGCAGAAGAATTGCTTGAATCTGGGAGGCGTAGGTTACAGTGATCCAAGATCACTCAACTGCACTCCAGCCTGGGCAACAGAGTGAGACACCATCTCGAAAAATAATAATAATAATAAAACTTGAAAATCAAAATTACTTCTTGATTCATGAACTTCAGAATACATGTTGCGTAAGCAGGCATGAAAACAACATTAATCTACTTGTACATCTCCATCAGAGCTCTTGGGTGACCAGATATATTGTCAAAGAGTAGTAGTATTTTGAAAGAAACATTGTTTTCTGAGCAGTAAGTCTCAAAACTGGGCTTAAAATATTTTGTAAATCATGTGCTGTCATCCAGGCTTTGTTGTAGCATTTATAGAGCACAGGCAGAGTAGATTTAGCCTAATTCTCAAGGACCCTGGGATTTTCAGAATGGTAAATAAGCATTGGCTTCAACATAAAGTCAGCAGCTGCATTCGCCCCTAAAGGGAGTCAGCCTGTCTTTCGAAGCTTTGAAACCAGGCATTGACTTCTCTCTAGCGATGAAAGTCCTAGATGGCATCTTCTTCAGATAAGATAAAGATGTTTCATCTATACTGAAAATCTGTTGTTTGGTGTAGTCAGCTTCATCAATGATCGTAGCTGGATCTTCTGGATAACTTGCTGCAGCTTCTGTATAGGTACTTGCTGTTTCACCTTGCACATTTATATTATAGAGATGAAGTCTTAAATCTTTGTGTGTTCACTAGAGTTGTACTTTTAATTTCCTTCAATAACTTTTCCTTTGCATTCACAGCTTGGCTAACTGTTTGGCACAAGAGGCCCAGCTTTCAGCATATCAGGGAATGTTGCAACATTCCTTCCCACTAAGCTTAATCATTTTTAAGTTTTTATTTAAAATGAGAGTTAAGTATTTATTTTTTTATATTTTAATTTTTTTTTTTTTTTTTTTTTTTTTTTTTTTTTTTTTTTTTGAGACAGAGTCTCGTGCTGTCATCCAGGCTGGAGTACAATGACTGCTCACTGTAACCTCCACCTCCCAGGTTCAAACGATTCTCCTGCCTATGCCTCCTGAGTAGCTTGGGTTTACAGGTGCACACCACCATGCCCGGCTAATTTTTGTACAAAATGGCAGTAGTAAGTCTTTACCGATCAATAATTACCTTGAATGTAAAGGATTTAAATTCCTCAATCAAAAGGCCTAGGGTGGTAGGGTGGGCTGGGTGTGGTGGCTTGTCTGTAATCCCAGCACTTTGGAAGGCGGAGGCAGGCGGGTTGCTTGAGTTCAGGAGTTCAAGACCAGCCTGGCCAACATAGTGAAACCCAATTTTTACTAAAAATAGAGGCCAGGCATGGTGGCTCACGCCTGCAATCCCAGCACTTTGGGAGGCCAAGGCAGGCAGATGATTTGAGGTCAGGAGTTCGAGACCAACCTTGCCAACATGGAGAAACCCCACCTCTACTAAAAATATAAAAATTAGCCAGGTGCGGTGGCGGACACCTGTAGTTCCAGCTACTTAGGAGGCTAAGGCAGGAAAATTGCTTGAACCTGGGAAGTGGAGGTTGCAGTGAGCCAAGATGGTGCCACTGCACTCCAGCCTAGATGACAGAGCAAGATTCCATCTCAAAAAAAAAAAAAAAAAAAAAATTAACTATCTTTTCTGACCACAATGGTATAGAACTAGAAATAAATAAGAGGAATTTTGGAAAATTCTCAAATATGTGGAAATTAAACAACATGCTCCTGAACAACTGATGGGTCAAACAAGAAATTAAAAGGAAAATTTTAAAAAATATCTTGAGACAAATGAAAATGAAAACAAAATATACCAAGACTTATGGAATACAGCAAAAGCTGTCCTGAAATGGAAGTTTATAGAAATAAACAACTATATTAAAAGGAAATTCGATTCCCAAAAAATCAACCTAATGTTACACTTTAGGGAACTTGAAAAAGAACAAACTAAGTCCAAAGTCAGTAGAAGAAGGGAAATAATAAAAGATATGACCAGAAATAAATGAAATAGAGACTAGAAAAACAATGCTAAATATCTGTGAAACTCAGAGTTCTTTTTTAGAAAAGATAAAATTGACAAAACTTTAGCTAGACTAAGAAAAAAGAGAGGAGGCTGAAATAAAATAAATAAAAGAGATGTTACCATTGATAAAACAGAAATGCAAAGGATGATACAAGACTACTATGAGGAAGTATTGAGTAGTTGAGTACTATCCAACAAATTGGATAACCTAGAGGAAATGGATAAACTCCTAGACACATGCAACCTACCAAAATGAAATAAACAAGAAATAGAAAATTTGACAGATCAATAACCAGTAGAGACTGAATCTTTTAAAAAACAAACAAAAAGTCTCCCACCAAAGAAAAACCCAGGACCTGATGGCTTCACTGCTGAATTCCACCCAACATTTAAAAAACTAATACCGGTCAGGCAGTGTCTCATGTTTGTAATTCCAGCACTTTGGGAGGCTGTGATGGGAGGATTCCTTGAGGCCAGGAGTTTGAGACAAGCCTGGGAAACATAGCAAGACTTTGTCTCTACAAGAAAAATTTTAAAAATTAGCCAGGCGTGGTGGCACATTCCTGTGGTCTCAGCTACTCAGGAGGCTGAGGTGGGAGAACTACTTGAGCCCAGGAGTTTGAGGTTACAGTGAGCCGTGATTGTGCCATTATACACCAACCTCGGCAAAAGCAAAACCCTGTCTCAAAAAATAAAAAATAAAATAAAGAACTAATAAGGCCGGGCAGAGTGGCTCACACCTGTAATCCCAACACTTTGGGAGGCTGAGGTGGGCGGATCACCTGAGGTCAAGTCTAAAAATCATTAAAGAAAATAATCACATAATGCTGGTATTTTCATCACCCGAAATATTGCATAAAATTTCCTATTCTACAATAAAACAGGTTTTTCAAGTTAGTGTGTAATGAATAATAGACTTTTTCTTTTGAGACAGTTTCGCTCGTCACCCAGGCTGGAGTGCAATGGCACGATCTCAGCTCACTGCAACCTCTGCCTCCTGGGTTCAAGCGATTCTCATGCCTCAGTCTCCCAAGTAGCTGGGATTACAAGCATGAGTCACCGCGCCCGGCTAATTTTGTATTTTTATAGACAGCGTTTCACCATTGGCCAGGATGGTCTCAAACTCCTCACCTCAGGTAATCCGCCCGCCTTGGCCTCCCAAAGTGCTGGGATTACAGGCATGAGCCACCGCGCGCAGGCTACGAATAATAGACTTTAAAAGAACAAAGGAGAAAATGTCAATCTTAGGGAACAAGAAAGTTAAGCTCACACACGATACTGAAATAACTTGAATCAAATTGAATTGGCATTAAAAGTTTTTATTTAGAATTTGATCCACAATCTATACAAGTTATTTACAAGGCATGAAAATGGAAAACAGCACAAAATACAATTGAGGTATAAGCTCAGAGCACAGTATGTCATGTTTCAATAAATATAATTCAAAATTTGTAAACTAGGTGACCAGATACATGTCTTATTTTTAGTAAAACCATATAAAATATTTATTTCACGTGAGGTAGAGGACAGTTTTTCTGTGTCATGTAATGCAACCAACCACAGCAACTTTTAACTGTAAAACTGTACATCATTGGCAAATTTTTTAATTTAATTATGGTCAATGTAGTCAATTATTTGTTTCAACAGTTGCAGAACAGATATTTCATTTACTGCCTTCACAGATTAGAAATTCAAAAATAATTTAAGACTACTATGTTGGCTTAAAATTATCAGGATAAACAAATATTTCTAACAGGATAGTTAAAAACAAGCAAAATTTTATTTCTCATAAACTAATTCCTCAAAAGATGTCCTACATTTAGCAACTGTTTTCTAGGACATGTTTACTAGAACTACTTTAAGTATGCTGTGCTTTCTTTTCAAGTGAGGTATCTACATTGAGGAAAAAAAGTCTTATAAATTCCTTTATATTAAACTAATTTAATACACTTTTGTTTCCTGGGCTGAATTTTTAAATTTTTTTTTTTTTAACATTTGATCACTTTCTAAATCAAAAATTGTAGCACTACGTAAGACATTTAATTCTATTACTAAATAGGCTCCAAACTACATTATATAGTTTAGAAGCCATTTCAATGAAAGGATTTACCCCCCCCAAAAAAAAAAAACTGTCCTTTTAAACAAAATGCAATATAAAATACTCATATGTTTTTCTTCCAAAAGTGGAAATGCTTAAGTACCCTATACTAGAAAAAAAAAAAAAAAAATAGGCTGTTTATTCAATTCCACAATGTATAATACAGCAGTTATATGTCCCTTATTGCTGACAGCTTCGATAAAAACTATTAACAAGTAGTTCCAAGCACAGAAATACATGGACAGTATGAGCACAATTTTTCTTTATATTAATTTTTAATCTCCTATCATGTGGATTAAATGCATAAAGGGCAAATAAAAATGAGGAATCTTCCCTAAGTAATCAAAACATATGTCTTATTGAAAAGAAAATTTTAGAAGCTGATTAAAACCCTTCAGCACTAGCTTTGCAATTAATTTTGGAGAAATACCTTGACACATCTTATAGTACTTGAGTTTCCTTATAACTTTACTTTCCTTCAAACAGAAGCTACCTATGTGCAAATAAACTGATTGTTCTGTCAGGACTTCTAAAAGATATGGATAGCCCACAAATATATACTTTATTTCACCTACTTTAATAGCTGCTTTACAATTCACTATGTACAAATGATTTTATATCTTAACTGGTAATATATTAAATATGTTATAAAATTAGTTCAAGAAGCATAAAACACCCTCTCATGAACACAGAAATTCAAGCAAAAGAATATGCTTAAACAAAAACTAAAGCACACAGCAAACGTAAATTGTTGGTCAAATCTTTTCATAGTGTTATAAGTTACATTTGTGAAATTTAGACCAGTTGAAGAGCTTCCTCAATAACAGCAAGAGGTTTTACATTTATTACCTTTATAGAGTAGCTACACTTTTCTCATACAGTTTAGACTACAGAAACTATCACCACCCAAATTAAACATCACCCAAGCTAATATTCTTTCTTCCTTCTAAAGATGAGCTAGCAAAACTTTTTATTAGGCTGTCCCTTTAATGCAGCTTTTTAGAGTAAACATTTTTACATTTTTCCCAAAAAGAATTATTTTTTTGAAGTCTGAGGAAAAATCTGCTTGCCTAGTGAATTTGGCACACAAAAACTAACAACAAATCAAACTTTAAGCTAGCAACCAACACACAAAATAAGCATGCAAAGAATAGAATAAGTTTTATATGGGTATTTTAGCCGAGGCCACTTATAAGGTATTACAAAATCTCTATATTGTTTTCAAGCTATGTGGTGCAGTTTAAAGTTACTTTTAACAATAATACGTATATTTACAATTGACTTAAAAAACTATTTTCAAGGAAGTTAGACACCTATGGCACATCAACACATCTTCTGAAAAATGAAGACTATACAACGTCATGTGGCAAATTTTCATTATGTGAAGGACTAGAAAAAATATTTCTTTACTCAATTCTGAATTACCAGTTCATAATAATTTAATGGTGTTTAAGCACTGCTTAAAATTTTCAAATAACATATTTCAAGGATTAAGCAATTTATTTTAGAAGTTTTGGGTTGAAACAAATTATTTTATCATTTTCTAGGTAACATAAAGCAGAAAGGTTCCAAGTGAATTAGAAATATAAATGAAATTATAGGTGTTTGAGTTTGTCTTCCAAAAAGCTGAGCTGTGACACGAATAATTCAAAATTAAAATAAAACTATATCATAAATATCTGATTTTTCTTTCTCCAGATCTAAATAGATTGTATTGGGAGAATACGTCATTTTAAATATTTGTTTCTGCATGTCATTTTAGTATTTGTTCCTCCTTGAGAAGATTCCAAGAATCAACAAATTAAATTAGTCTTAATATAGCAAAATTTAAATGGAAAACTGAAAATACACATTTAGGTCATACTCAGTAAATAAATTACATTTGGGGAAGTACAAAATTCTTTTTGGATATGTACTATTAAGCAAACACCGTTAGATTATCTATCTTCTGTGCTGGAAATAGAGTATAACCTTAACCCTAGCTAATTTATTTTAAAATAAATACAGCTCGCTGAAGTAATTCATACACAGTACCTTATAAGAGAACATGAAAAACATGTATTATCCCATAAAATCCATGGGGTAATAATGTCAATTAATAATAGTTTCAGGAAACTTCCTTTAAAAACAGATCTAAGAATTTTACCTAATATATTTTAAGCCAAGAATTAACAAATATGAAATTTGCCATTAGAGAATGACAGACTTTTCTGTGCAAAAAAAAAGTGCAGAAGATGTTTTCCCTCCCGAAACTATGGAATTCCTTTATCTTCTAAAACTTACCTAAAATCTTTTAGTAGCAGATAACTAAACTGTCCTATACGCACCTATCATGTACTATCAGTTGACTGTAAATTCCTGATTTTTATATTAAGTAGTAACTGAAAATGGTCCATTCGTGCAAATTTTGGTAAGACTTAACATTTAAACATACAAAAGTCCAAAATAACCTTCAAGGTGTTTAACATTTTACAACTTAAAGGAAAACAAGTCCATTATATAAATTTCAGTAAGACTCATAACTACATATAAAAACTATACAGGATGATTATGGATTGTATAGAAACTGATATACAACAATGGTATCAGTTTTTCTCAAGAACATTAATATTTTCACACCATTATTAACAACACAAAGTTCAGAAATTATTATTTTATTTTTGAAAAGTTGCTGCTTAAAAAAAAATCTAAATATAACCACATTTAAACTGAAAAACAAACTACAACTGCTTCTTCTGTTTAGCAGCAGTGCATAATAACACATTATTCTTCCCCACTGTGCTCATGGGGTATGCTATAACCTCAATAAAATTTCTCCTAGGATACACATTAAAAAGAAGAGAACTGGTGGAAATTCATTCCACAATCTGAACCAAGTAAAAGTAAATTTGATGTATGTTAATGAGTATACTATATCAACTTAGAAAAATCATGTTAATGAGAAAAGGGGAGATTCAACTCCTTGAGTAGCTCTATATACTTAAAATATAAAGCCACATTGTATCTAAAATTGAGTCTGAAATATGGATAACAAAATTGACCACAGTTATTTTCCATCACATACTGCAGCTTTTAAAAAGTACACAATTGTTAAGTTTGCATTAGAAATATAAGCAGATTACCTACTAGTTGAAACCATATGGTATTGTTACTAAGCTGGTTTTTTAAAAAAAGTACAAAGAAACATACATTTTCATTCATTTGGAAAATGTAAAAATTTAAGTACTAATATATAATCTCTTCACTTTCTCTGATCTACAAATGGATAGAATGCCTAGTTATCTTCATGCAGATAAGTTCTTCAGAATTCAATTACCAAAGCAAGCAACAAACAAACAAAAAAAACTTGTCAATAATACACAGATGAATCTCTTTAACAGTTTCTATTCTTTAGCAGTCTTTGATGATTTCAGAATTTGCAGCTTTAGCTCTTTTATCATCATCTCTAACTTCTGTCTTGCTTCCCGTTCCTGTCTGAGTTCATCTTGGAGTTCTTGCCTATCGGCCTCAGCATGGTCCAATCTCTGTCTCAGTTCTGCCAACTATGTGATTTAAAAGGCGATGTCAATTTTAATTGTTTTGTTTTTCCACTTAATCCTCATATCATAGAAAATACCTATTTTCAAATTACTTCTTACAAAATGAACTATTTCATGTACACTAAATCCATTAAGCATCTAATACTATTAATTTGACATCTGACAGGACATTAAGTTTAAGAAAAAGCAAAGGAACGAAAGGAAGGAACATGTCCACCATGTTCATTATGCCCTATACTTTACTATATGGCTCATCACAGCCTGCTCATGTTAGTTATTTGTTCATGTTCCTTAAATTGTGAGATTCTATTAACAAAAGAGAATTGTTTATTTTTGCTCCAGTGCTTTTGAACATAATAGGCAACAGTTCCTGTTTGTTAATTTGCAGATTTGAAAGCTCATATACTACATTAAAATAATATAACATATGATATTCAGAGGGCTAGAGATTACCAATTTAGGAACTAAACTGCCGTAACCTAATAAAAGTTTAAACTAATAAAAGCAACAAATACCAAAATAATCATCTTGGACAATACAGCATAAAGCTATGTTTAACAGAATTATCTATTTTGAAATCTAGCTTAGTAAACTGAGCTTGACAAAAAGTAATTCCTTTATTAGAGAAGTAACAGTGGCTGAGCGCAGTGGCTCACGTCTGTAATTCCAGCACTTCAGGAGGCTGAGGCGGGCGGATCACAAGGCCAGCAGTTTGAGACCAGCCTGACCAACATGGTGAAACCCGATCTCTACTAAAAAATACAAAAATTAGCCAGCCGTAGTGTCGCACGCCTGTAATCACACCTACAATCAGGAGGCTGAGGCAGGAGAACTGCTTGAACCCGGCAGGCGGAGGTGGTGGGGAGCTGAGATCACGCCACTGCACTCCAGCCTGGGCGACAGAGCAAGACTCTGTCTCAAAAAGAAAAAAAAAGAGAAGTAACAGTTTCCATTTCCATGCTGAAAGGGCACCATTATACAAACAGTAATTCTTACCTGTCCTGCATATTCAGCCTCTTTGTCTTTTTCTAAATTTGAGTCACAGGTACATTTTTGCTTCATTATCTGCTCCAATTTTTTCTCTAAGTCTTTCTGTTCAACATAAAATTCTTCCATTCTTTGAGCATGTTCATTCTGCAAAGATTCAAGTTCTTTCTGTAAATTCTGCTGTTCTTCAGTGAGTTCCTTCATAGATTTTGAACTACTCAACATTTTTACTTCCTGTAATGTAAACAATCACAATACAATTTTTACTTTATTTTCATCATCTTAAAATTTTCAGTTCTGGAAAATTCAGCACAGAAAATACCTAAAATTCAGCTATCATTACCAGTTCTATATAGAGGTAATTATTTTTTAAAACTATTTTCTCAAAAAATTTTAAAGTATATTAAAATTGCTTATCAGTGTAAAACAATAATCTTAAGTACATTTGTAGCATCTCATCTTGACTTTTCTTACTAGGCATATACGGGGGCACTGGGCGCGATGTCTCACACCTGTAATCCCAGCACTTTGTGAGGCCAAGGCTGGTGGATCACAAGGTCAAAAGTTAGAGCCTGGCCAACATCGCCAACACAGAGAAACTCCATCTCTACTAAGAATACAAAATTTAGCCAGGCATGGTGACATGTGCCTCTAATCCCAGCTACTTGGAAGGCTAAGGCAGAAGAACTGCTTGAACCTGGGAGGCGGAGGTTGCAGTGAGCTGAGATCATGCCACTGCACTCCATCCTGGGTGACAGAGCAATATACAAAAGTATCTTTTCATAATGGACTATCATTTAGATAACAACTTTACCATCTGAAGTTGTTGCTTCTTTTGCAAAATCAAGTTTAGTTTTTCCTGTTGCTTTAAATAAGTTCTCATTACATCTTCCATGATTTTTCCCTTATCATCCTCACAAATGACATCTTTCACAAGAAGAGGAGATGAAGCAGCAGCAACAAGGCCAATTCCCACTTGGTTTATGTCTCTGACTAATTTGCAAGTGGCAGACTCAGATTTCCTTTTACTTGTAGAATTATTTGAGATTGATCCATCTTTGAGAGAAAAAAATCAAGTAACAAAGTATGAATATCACTCCATTAAAAAATCACTAGAACAATCCATAAATGAAAATTTTAAAACATTTCATTTATAAATTAGACTAAAACAAATAAAATAGGAATAAATTTAACAAAAGTAGTGCAAGTACAATTACAACTACAAAACATCACTAAAAGAAATTTAAGACCTAAATATATGGAAAGACATCCCAAATTCATGGACTGGAATTTAATATTGTTAAGACAGTAACAGTCTCCAAATTGATCTACTTATTCAGTGCAATCCCTATCAAAATCCCCACTGGATTTTTTGCAGAAATTGACAAGCAGATTCTAAAATTCATATGGAAATGCAGCAAACCCGAAATAGATAAAACAATCTTGAAAAAGAATAACAAAGTTAAAAGACTCACAATTCCCAATTTCAAAGTTTACTACAGAAATCAAGACTGTGTGGTATGACTTAAGGATAGACATACAGATCACTAAAACAGAATTCAGAGTCCAGAAATTTAAAAAACTCATACTTTACAAGGCAATTGTTGTTGACAAAGTGCCAAAGCAATTCAATCAGGAAAGAATAATCTTTTCAACATACAGACAACTATATCCACATGCAAAAGAAAAGGTTGGACTTTACACTGTATACAAAAATAAATTAACTCTAAATTAATCAAAGACCTAAATGTAAGAGTTACAACCCTTAAATATAAATTTCTTGGCTGGGTGTGGTGGCTCACGCCTATAATCCCAGCACTTTGGGAGGCCGAGGCAGGTGGATTACCTGAGGTCAGGAGTTCGCCACCAGCCTGACCAACATGGTAAAACCCTGCCTCTACTAAAAATACAAAAAAAATTAGCCGGGCATGGTGGGGTGCACCTGTAATCCCAGCTACTCGGAAGGCTGAGACAGAAAAATTGCTTGAACCCAGGAGGTGGAGGTTGCAGTGAGCTGAGATCGCACCACTGTACTCCAGCCTGGGCAACAGAGTGAGAGTCAGTCTCAAAAATAAATAAATATAAATTCCTTCGAATTGGGATTAGGCAATAGTCTTAGATATGATACCTAAAACAAGAAAAAAATAGATAAATTGGATATAATAAAAATGTAAAACTTTTGTGCTTCAAAGAACGCTAACACAGCCAAGCACAGTGGCTCACACCCTGTAATCTCAACACTTTGGGAGGCTGAGGCAGGTGGTTCTCTTGAGCTCACGAGTTTGAGACCAGCCTCAAAATGGCAAAACTCCAACTCCACCAAAAATACAAAAATTAGGTGAGCATGGTGGTACATCCCTGTAGTCCCAGCTATTTGGGAGGCTGAGGTGAAAGGATGGATTGAGCCCAGGAGGTAGAGGCTGCAGTGAGCAGAGCTGGGTGATACAGCCAGACTTTGTCTCAGGGAAAAAAAAAAAAAAAACACACACACACAAAAGAACACTAATAAGAAAGTAAAAAGAAAACAGCATGGTAAATCAAATATTTGATAAGGATCTAGTATCCAGAATATATAAAGAACTCTTACAACTCAATAGTAAAAAGACAATCTAGTTTTAAAACAGCCAAAACATCTGAATAGACATTTTCCCAAAGATATGCAATGTCCAAGAAAAACATGAAAAGATACTCAATATCATCATTCACTGAGAAACTGCAAATTACAACCATGATATACCACTTCACTAGGATGGCTATATTCAAAAGACAATAACAAGCGTTGACAAAAATATGCAAAAGTTGAAACTCCCAAGCTACCACAGGAATGTAAAATGTTACAACTGTTTTAGAAAAGTCTGGCAGTCCCTCAAAACGTTAAACGTAATCACCACATGACCTAGCAATTTCACTCCTAAACATATACCAGAAAAACCTGAAAATACAGTCCCACACTTAAACTGCTACACAAGTGTTTACAGCAGGATTATTCATAATTTCGAAAAAGTAGAGCCACTGCAAATGTCCACCAACTGATGAAGGGATAAACAAAATGTGGTATATCCACATAATCGAATCTTATCAGGCCATGAAAAGAAGTCCTGGTACATACAACAACATGGACTATGAAAACATTATCCTTAATGAAAGAAGCATAAGCTTTTCGGTCAGACATGAAAAGCCACATGTTGTACAATTCCTTTTATAATGAAATGTCCAGAATAAGCAAATCCATAAAGATAAGACAATAGATTAGTGGTTGCCAGAGGCTTCAAGAAAGGGAGAATCAGGGTGTGACTCCTAATGGATTACAGGGTTAATTCTTGGGAGTGATGAAAATATCATGGGCCGAGGCGGGTGGATCACCTAAGGTCAGGAGTTCAAGACCAGCCTGACAAATATGGCGAAAACCCTGTCTCTACTAATAAAACAAAACAATTATCCAGGCGTGGTGATGCACGCCTGTAATCCCAGCTACTCGGAGAGCTGAGGCAGGAGAACAGCTTGAACCCAGGAGGCAGAAGTTGCAGTGAGCCGAAATCATCCCATTGCACTCCAGCCTGGGCGACAAGAATGAAACTCTTGTCTCAAGGAAAAAAAAAAAAAAAGAAAACCCCCAAAAATCTCAATTCTCTATAAAAAATTAAATAAATAGAGGACCCTCCAACTGTTCCAAGGCAGCTAAAGTAACTGTTACACTGCCTAATCACTAAGCAAAGCTGCGCTGCTATATGGATGGTAACACAGGCAATATCTGCGGACATGTCTCATTTAATCCACAGTATTTTAAAAGGCATGATAAGTAGCCAGCTATTTTTTTCTTTTAAACGACCAGCCAATATTCCACATTTATGCCATATGCCTGGCCCCTAGAGCTTTCTTTTTTTTTTTTTTGAGACGGAGTCTTGCTCTGTCACCCAGGCTGGAGTGCAGTGGCCGGATCTCAGCTCACTGCAAGCTCCGCCTCCCGGGTTTACGCCATTCTCCTGCCTCAGCCTCCCGAGTAGCTGGGACTACAGGCGCCCGCCACCTCGCCCGGCTATTTTTTTGTATTTTTTAGTAGAGACGGGGTTTCACCGTGTTAGCCGGGATCGTCTCTCGATCTCCTGACCTCGTGATCCGCCCATCTCGGCCTCCCAAAGTGCTGGGATTACAGGCTTGAGCCACCGCGCCCAGCCCCCTAGAGCTTTCAATCCTTGCTTTATTCCATAACTAAGTTTCCCTGAGTTCTATACCTAACTACTCTTACTTGCATGTACTTCTTAGTATTAGTTAAATGCTGTCTCAGTTCATGGCAAATTAGAAAGAAAAATAAAGGCTGGGTGTGGTGGCTCACACCTGTAATCCCAACACTTTGAGAGGCCAAGGCAGAAGGATCACTTGAGCCCAGGAGTTCAAGACCAGCTTGAGCAACATAGCAAGACCCATCTCTACAAAAAAAAATTAAATTAAATTAAATTAAATTAGCCAGGCACAGCAGTGTGTGCCTCTGGTCCCAGCTACTAGGGAGGCTGAGGTGGGAGGATCACTTGAGCCAAAAGGTTGAGCCTGCAGTGAGCTATGATCTCGCCACTGCACTCCAGCCTAGGCAACAGAGAAAGACTCTGTCACAAAAAAAGAAAAAAAAAAGGAAAGAAAAACAAGGATCTCCTGAAGACTGACAGCAAATAAAAGGTAGGAAAGGAAAAAAATTCAGATCAAAATAACTTGCAGTCTGAGGCCAGGTGGCCTATCTGTATCTATCTCAGTCTCCTGAGCTATCACCACGCTAGAAAAGTATAGCAACTGAGATTAAAATAAATCACCCAGAGTTTTGAAGGGTAGCATTTTTAAAGGTAAAAGCTCTAATTATCTGAAAATTTAGCTTAAACAAAAAGTCTGTTTGAAAATGCTGAATAAATGTGTTCATTAGATATTTAATTTTAGAAAGATAATCTCTGAATACTTACCTAAACGGCTACATAATTCTCTACTTGTTTTTAAATCCATTTTCTCCTGTTCCTCAAGTGAGACATCTGGATAAGACACTGTTTTTTGAAGTTTACAACTACTGTGAGCCTTCTCTGACTGTCTTGATATGGACTTACTTGACTCTGTCTTTGTGAGCTCTTTAGACTGGGATACAGCAGAAGTAAGCGACACATTTGGGGCAACCACTTTATCACACATGTATAAGTAGTAGCTGAAAACAAGTAAAAGCAAAACAAGACATATATTACATATTACGATTAAGTAAAAATCAAATATGTAACATGCATTTCTGTGGTTAAACTTTTTTTTTAACCAAAACAGACAATATTACAACTCAGAAAATAAAGGTCACAGTGAAGAATTCTCAGGAAAAAAATCAGCACTTTAGGCATTACAAACAAAATTATAAGGGATTTTTTGTTAGTCTGCAAGTAACCCAGGCTGGAGTGTAGTGGTGTGATCATGGCTCACTGTAACCTCTAACTCCTGGGCTCAAGCAATCTTCCTGCCTTAGCATCCCAGGTAGCTGGGAAGACACATCCCCATTTTTTTTTTAGAGATGGTGTCTTCCTAGGCTGCCAAGTTGGCCTTGAACTCCTGGGCTCAAGTGATACCCTCCCATCTCTAACTCCCAAAGCACTAGTATTACAGGCATAAGCAACCATAACCAGCTTGCAAATAATTTCGTGGGTTTTTTTTTTCTTCTTGGCAAGTAATTTATAAGCACTAAAAAGATACTCAGAAAGAAAATCACAGGCCCTTCTCCTTCCCTCAGAACCACCCCAGAACTATAAGCATTAAGCACTTTATACATCTGTGTAACAACTCTGAGCAGGTAAGTTTTACTCCAGAAAGAGAATCATCTATAACTACTTTGGAGGACTTTATCTTGCCCACCACCCTTCTAAACAGGGAATCTTGGCTCTTTGCTTTGGTGAGGCTGCTTCAGTTGCAGACTGCAAGGTTATGGACTGATTCACAAGAGGCTCAATGAGGAGCTCCCAGGGCTCTTCTTATATACCTCAGAGACAGAATATGCACTCTGAATGCCACCCAGCTACTGGGCAGTTCTTATATCAAACCCCACTGAGCAATCTTCTTAAAATGCTTCACTACTTTCTATTCATTTGAGAAAATGTCAATAATATATTATGCAAAACTAAGATGGAAGAGATTACCAATTTTGATCAAAACTCACATAAAATTGCCCAGTAGACACATCTGAGACGCTCGTGGAACAGATTTCAGCTACATATTTGTAACTATATATTCTGAGTAACACTTAGCAAAAAGATGCAACCATTTAAGACTTGACACTCCATCCCCTGAACTCCAGACAATCTCCTCTTATATTTCATTTTCTTTGTACATGACATCTATATTGTTCCCCTTTGTTAATAACATACATTTTTGAGCCAAAATCTCAGTTTTCTGACAGGACAAGAAAACCGACAGGTTTAATAGTGCTCAAAAGACTTACTGCAAATACAACAGGTAAAGTAGTGATTGTACAAACGTAAATAAGACTCGGTCTCTTTGTCACCATGCTTGGAGGGAATACAGATTTACACTAGTAGATAAAAATCTAGGACTCAACAAGAAAAACTTAAAATCTAGGGTGCACGTTTACTGAAAAAGTAAAACTCTGATTTTGAGAAGTGTGGTTATTAAGAAAGCTCTAAGTTTCAAAAGAATTTCTTTTTAAAATATCAAAGTTGCAGGCCAGGTGCAGGGGCTCATGCTTGTAATCCCAGCACTTTGGGAGGCTGACACAGGTGGATCACTTGAGGTCAGGCGTTCAAGACCAGCCTGGCCCACATGGTGAAACCTCGTCTGTACTAAAAATACAAAAATTAGCTGGGTGTAGTGGCGGGTGCCTGTAATCCCAGGTACTCAGGAGGCTGAAGCAGGAGAATCGCTTGAATCCGGGAGGCGGAGGTTGCAGTGAGCTGAGATCGCACCATTGCACTCCAGCCTGGGCAACAGAGCAAGACCCCGTCTCAAAAAAAAAAAAAAAAAGTTGAAGTCGCAGCTGGGCACGGTGGCTCACGCCTATAATCCTAGCAGTACTTTGGGAGGCCAAGGGCAACAGATTACTTGAGGTCAGGAGTTCAAAACCAGCCTGGTCAACATGGTGAAACCCCGTCTGTACTAAAAATACAAAAAAATTAGCTGGAAGTGGCAGCTGGCGCTCAGGCTCAGCTACAGGATGCCATGGCAGAAGAATTGCTTGAACCTGGGAGGCGGAGGTTGCAGTGGACCAAGATCCTGCCACTGCACTCCAGTCTGGGTGACACAGTGAGACTCTGTCTCAAAAAAAATCAAAGTTGTACACCAAACTCTTGAAGAGTTGGTTTACCTCTTGAAGAAAAGTAAGAAATTAAAGAACTTTCATTTTTTACTTGAGGGCAAAAAGAAAATGACCTATTTCTAGAAAACACATAGAAATACATAGTAAAGGTTATTTAAAATATTCAGTGCAATTTATAATTAATTTCATTTTAGATTCTTTCTTTGAATTTTTTCTAGTAAGAGTGACTAAACACAATTCGTCTACAATTTCCCTATAATGATAAATGAAACCAAAAAATACATTAAATACCAACGGACTTATTTAAAAATAATTTGGAATTTTCAAAGATAATCTATGATTAACAAGAAAGCCTGCAAATAAAGAAATAAATTCCTGGTCAGGCGCAGTGGCTCATGCCTATAATCCCAGCACTTTGGCAGGCTGAGGTAGGCAGATCACCTGAGGTCAGGAGGTCGAGACCAGCCTGGCCAACATTGTGAAACCCCGTCTATACTAAAAATACAAAAATTAGTTGGGCATGGTGGTGTGAGCCTATAGTCCCGGCTACCCGGGAGGCTGAGGCAGGAGAATCGCTTGATCCCAGGAGGCGGAGGTTGCAGTGAGCCGAGATTGCGCCATTGCACTCCAGCCTGGGTAACAGAACAAGACTCCATCTCAAAATAAATAAATAAATTAATTAATTAATTAATTCCCATGTCCTAGAATAGTGCGTGGTATACAGTTGCTGAATGAAATGAATGAACGAACAAACAAATAAATACCAACTTACCTGGGGTGTAAAAATGAATGTGTCTGAGAAACATGGTCACCTTCCTGCTTTATAACAGGATACCATGACTGTAATTCCATTCCTGATGGTGCATCTGTCTGCAGAAAAACATGGAAGCGAAACATTTATTGAAGTTTAACCTGTGAAGGTCATTTTATGTGTCAACCTGACTGGGCCACTGAGTAAAGACAAGTAACATTATTTAGGAGTCATCATGCCAGGCACAGTGGTTCACACCTGTATTCCCGGCACTTTGGGAGGCAGAGTGGGGAAAATCCCATGAGCCCTGGAGTCAGCCTGGGCAACACAGGAAGATCCAGTCTCTTAAAAAAAAAAAGAAAAAAAATTAGCCAGGTGCGGTGGTATACACCTGTGGTCCCAGCTACTTGGGAGGCTGAGGTGGGAGAACCCCTTGAGCCCAGGAAGTTGAGGCTTGCAGTGAACCGTTATTGCACCACTTCACTCTATCCTGGGCAACAGAGTGAGACCCTGTCTCAAGGGTCATCTTCCAATAAGGCAGTCTTCCCTTGAAGAAGCCTGATTGATCATCTGAAACTCAGAGACACCCACATAAACTATCCCATCACAAGAACAGTTTCAGGACACATGTTAATGTGGAGTGCCAGAAATGATTCATACAAATTTCATACTTATGAAATCTATTTTCTTTATTTATTTTGTTTTGTTTTTGAGACAGAGTCTCGTTTTGTCACCCATGCTGGAGAGCAGTGGCGAGATCTCAGCTCACTGCAACCTCCACCTCTCGGGTTCAAGTGATTCTCTGCGTCAGTCTCCTGAGTAGCTGGGATTACAGGTGCCCACCACCATGCCCAGCTAATTTTTGTATTCTTAGTAGAGATGGGGTTTCGCCATGTTGGCCAGACTGGTCTCAAACTCCTGACCTCGGTGATCCCCACTCCTTAGCCTCTCAAAGTGCTGGGATTACAGGCATTAGCCACTGAGCCCAGTTGGAAATCCATTTTAAATAACAGAACTCTGTAAAGGTACAGCACTGGAAAATTCTGAGTTTTTTTTTTTTTTTTTTTTTTTTTTTTTTTTGTGAGACGGAGTCTTGTTCTGTCACCCAGGCTGGAGTGCAGTGGCCGGATCTCAGCTCACTGCAATCTCCTCCTTCGGGTTCACGCCATTCTCCTGCCTCAGCCTCCCAAGTAGCTGGGACTACAGGTGCCCGCCACCTCGCCCAGCTAGTTTTTTGTATTTTTTAGTAGAGACGGGGTTTCACCATGTTAGCCAGGATGGTCTCGATTTCCTGACCTCGTGATCCACCCGTCTCGGCCTCCCAAAGTGCTGGGATTACAGGCTTGAGCCACCGTGCCTGGCTGAAAATTCTGATTCTTATTCCTGTGCTACAGTCAGCTAGATTATACCCCAGCCCTACGGTATTTGTTAGCGTATTAGCTATAGATACCATTCTACAGCAATACTTTGCCAAATTAAATCCAAAACCACATTGTTTGCTAACACTTGTCATGAAACCATATTTCCTAATAAATATAAAAAGCATTTTTTAATGCTTAAGGATGAACTATAACTAAAAATAAAGAAAAATAAGGAGAAAGGTAACTGGCAACTTAATGAACATCTACCTGCTGAGAACTTTATACATCATTCTTAATTCTACCAAATATCCCCCCTTAAGTAGGTATCATTACCATTTTACAGGTGAGAAAACAACTGAGGTGCAGAAATTGAAGAGAGGCCGGGTTCGGTGGCTCACACCTGTAATCCCAGCACTGTGGGAGGCTGAGGTGGGTGGATCACCTGAGGTCAGGAGTTCGAGACCAGCCTGGCCAACATGGCAAAACCCTGTCTCTACTAAAAATGCAAAACTTAACTGGGTGTGGTGGTGCAGCCCCTGTAATCCCAGCTACTCGGGAGGCTGAGGTGGGAAAACTGTTTGAATCCAGGAAGCGGAGGCTGCAGCGAGCCAAGATTGCACTGCTGCACTCCAGCCTGGGCGACACAGTGAGACCCCATCTCAAAAAATAAATAAAATAAAATATAAATACGGCCGGGCGCGGTGGCTCAAGCCTGTAATCCCAGCACTTTGGGAGGCCGAGACGGGCGGATCACAAGGTCAGGAGATCGAGACCATCCTGGCTAACACGGTGAAACCCCGTCTCTACTAAAAAATACAAAAAAACTAGCCGGGCGAGGTACGGGCGCCTGTAGTCCCAGCTACTCGGGAGGCTGAGGCAGGAGAATGGCGTGAACCCGGGAGGCGGAGCTTGCAGTGAGCTGAGATCCGGACACTGCACTCCAGCCTGGGCGACAGAGCAAGACTCCGTCTCAAAAAAATAAAATAAAATAAATAAATAAATAAATAAATAAATAAATAAATAAAAATACAAAAAATTGGCCGGGCATGGTGGCACATGCCTATAATGCCAGCTACTCAGGAGGCTGAGACAGGAGAATCACTTGAACACAGGAGATGGAGGTTGCAGTAAGCCAAGATAATGCCACTGCACTCCAGCCTGTGCTACAGAGCAAGTATTGTCTGAAAAAAACAAAGGAAAACAAAAAAAGAAATTGAAGGGAAAAAAAGAATAAACGACCTGTGGTTACGAACTTCTCCCTTATTTTGGTTTTCTTTATTTACACTTTGTCCTCCCTTCATCCCCCACATATTTCCTATTATACGAAATTACCTTGCTCTTGGAGGAAAAGGATACTTAAAAGAGGAGGCAAGACTCACTGGTGAGGGAAAGGGGAAAGAAGAAAAGGAGAGCTGAAAGGTAGCATGGTTAAGGAGAGCAACAAAAATAGGAAGTTAACAGACAAAACCAGGAAAGTGAGGGAGAATGAGATTAGGAATGAGTTAACCAAGGAATAAGACAAAAATGAGAGCAGGATATTTCTCTAAACCCGGCCTTTAATAGGCTCCATGGCTGGGCACGGTGGCTCATGCCTGTAATCCCAGCATTTTGGGAGGCCCAGGAGGGATCACCTGAGGTCAGGAGCTCAAGACCAGCTTGGCCAACATAGCGAAACCCAGTTTCTACTAAAAATACAAAAATTAGCTGGATGTAGTGGCGCACACTTGTAATCCCAGTTATTTGGGAAGCTGAGGCAGGAGAATCACTTGAACCCAGGAGGCGGAGGTTGCAGTGAGCCAAGATTGCACCACCGCACTCCAGCCTGGGCAACAGAGCCAGACCCCATCTCAAGATAGAAAAAAAAGAGGCTCCAATTCCGGCTGAGTGCGGCGGCTCACCTCTGCAACCCAGCACTTTGGGAGGCTGAGGGGGGAGGATCACCTAAAGTCAGGAGTTCGAGACCAGCCTGGACAACATGGAGAAATGCCATTTCTACAAAAATTAGCCGGACATGGTGGCAAGTGCCTGTAATCCCAGCTACTTGAGTGGCTGAGACAGGAGAATCACTTGAATCCAGGAAGCAGAGGTTGCAGTGAGCTGAGTTCGCGCCACTGCACTCCAGCCTGGGTGACAGAGCAAGACTCTGTTTCAAAAAAAAAAAAAAAGAGGGTCCAATTCCCAATTCCTACTCTGTGGGGAATGACAACTTCATTCAGTAATGAATAAAACCACACACAATGGAAAGTCATTAAACAGCAACAAATTAGGAAAGTAGGAAAGTTGTTTTGCCTGATGTCCCAATATTCCAGTTTGGAACCAAGAAACTAAAGGACTGGAAACAGATCTCTGGATGTTAAGCAGTAATGATTAAAACAAAATCAACTCTAAACTGTCCAAACTCTGGTTCGATTACTGAGATCCTACTAATGGAGGAAACCAATGAGAATGAAGAAACCTGAGAGAGACCTGACAAGTAACCCACTGCCCTCAACAGGCTAAAAACAGAAAGGAAACAGCTCTTAGAACATATATCTTAAAATATGATCAGTCAGGAGATGATTTAGGGCCAATTAAAAGACAAAAATAGGCCGGGCACAGTGGCTCACGCCTGTAATCCCAGCACTTTGAACTTTAGGAAGCTGATGCAGGCGGATCACGAGGCCAGGAGTTCAAGACCAGCCTGGCCAATATAGTGAAATCCTATCTCTACTAAAAATACAAAAATTAGCCAGGTGTGGTGGCATGCACCTGTAGTCCCAGCTACTCAGGAGGCTGAGACAGGAAAATCGCTTGAACCCGGGAGGTGGAGGTTGCAGTGAGCCAAGATGGCGCCATTGTACTCCAGCTTCGGTGACAGAGCAAGGCTCTATCTCAAAAAAAAAAAAAAAAGACAAAAATATGTATGTGGAAGATCTTTATTTTTGTTAAGAATTACTGAGCAGGCCACATGCGGTGGCTCATGCCTGTAATCCCAGCACTTCGGGAGGCTGAGGCGGGCAGATCACGAGGTCAGGAGATCGAGACCATCCTGGCTAACACGGTGAAACCCCGTGTCTACTAAAAAAAAAAAAATACAAAAAATTAGCCGGGCATGGTGGTGGGCGCCTGTAGTCCCAGCTACTCCAGAGGCTAAGGCAGGAGAATGGCGTGAACCCAGGAGGCGGAGCTTGCAGTGAGCTGAGATCGCGCCACTGCACTCCAGCCTGGGCGACAGAACAAGACTCTGTCTCAAAAAAAAAAGAATTATTGAGCAATGAATTTGAAAGACTAACTAAAGATCTCAAAATTATAGGGAAAAAAACTAATATTTTTAAAGGATTTAAGAGCTGAATATTCAGTGAGGATCTCTACACAATATGTAAATGTGGAATTAAAAAAAAAAAAAAGGCCCAGGCACAGTGGCTCATGCCTATAATCCCAGCACTTTGGGAGGACAGGAGAATCAACTGAACCGAGAAGCAGAGGTTGCAGTGAGCTGAGATCGCCCCAATGCACTCCAGCCTGGGCAACAAAGAGCAACTCCATCTCAAAAAAAGGAAAAAAGAAAAAACAAAACCTCACATTTTGAACTAATATTCAGAATCTGGGCACATCCAACTGCCTATTTATAAAATAAACCAATCACTTATTTATATAGTTTCTCAGCCTATAGCTTAGTTATAACAGTAAATTAGAAAGAGAACTGACTTCAGGCAACAGAAATACTAAATGATAGATGCTAAGTGACAGTTAACAGCCCAAGGAGAGAAGAAAATTACAAGATGCAAACACAAAAACTGCTTCAAAAAGCAAGATAATCTGAGTAAAGGCTTTAGCATAGAGTGGGGCAAATAATTTAATATATCTCAATTGTCCCCTACCGCAATTCAACAAAGTATGATAATTAATGTTTAAGAATCTTGAGTTGGCCAGGCGCAATGGCTCACATCTGTGATATTACCTAGCACTTTGGGAGGCCAAAGCAGGCAGATTGCTTGAGCTCAGGTGTGTGAGACTGGCCTGGACGACATGGCGAAACCCCATCTCTAATAATAATACAAAAATTAGCCAGGCAAGGTGGTATGTGCCTGTAGTCCCAGCTACTTGGGAGGCTAAGGCAGGAGAATCACCTGAGGCCAGGAGACAGAGTTTGCAGTGAGCTGAGATTGCACCATGCACTTCAGCCTGCGTGACAGAGCCAGACCCTGTCTTGTTAAAAAAAAAAAAAAAAAAAAGGAAAAAAAAAAGTCTCGAGTCAACATGACATAGCTAAATTATGTTCTATATACCACTTAGATTCAAAACTTTTTCAGGCATTTTACAATTCATGAAAACAGCTTTTTGAAAAACACACAATGCTGGCCGGGCGCAGTGCTCACGCCTGTAATCCCAGCACTTTGGGAGGCCGAGACGAGCAGATCATGAGGTCAGGAGATCGAGACCATCCTGGCTAACACGGTGAAACCCTGTCTCTACTAAAAACACAAAAAATCAGCCGGTCTGGTGGTGGGCACCTATAGTCCCAGCTACTCGGAAGGCGGAGGCAGGAAGGCAAGAAAACGGCGTGAACCCAGGAGGCGGAGCTTGCAGTGAGCCGATATCTCACCACTGCACTCCAGCCTGGTCGACAGAATGAAACTCCATCTCAAAAAAAAAAAAAAAAATCAGCTTGAATTAAATTAGAATTTCTTTTCTAGACATCATTTGTTAGAAAACAAAAAAAGCTCCTCTTTAAATAAGTGTTATACCTGAAACAATTCTAGATGTACTGCCCAAGAAATCAATTGTTTCCAGATTTGTAAAATTAAAACTACTAAAATTGGCCCTACCCAGTGGGTCACACCTATAGACCCGGAATTTTAGGAGGCCAATGCACAAGGATTGCTTGAGTCCAGGAGTTCGAAACCAGCCTGGACAACATAGAGAGACCGCATCTCCACACAAAAAAATTTGTTTTTAATTGGCCAGGTGTGGTGACGCATGCCTGTAGTCTCAGCTACTCAGGGGACTGAGGTAGGAGAATCAGTTGAAGCTGGCGGGTGTGAGTTGCAGTGAGCTATGATCCTGCCACTGCACTGCAGCCTAGGCAACAGTGCGGGACCTTGTCTCAAAAAAAGAAAAAGAAAAAATATATAAAATTACTAAAATTGATTTGCATATTTAAAAGTTTTTCCTATAATGAATACTGGAATCGCAAATCTTCAGCATATCAAGCAAATTCTAAATTTGTTCAAAGACCTTGACTTGAAATCTGACTCAATTTTGATCATTAAGTTCCTTTCAAAACACTATAGTTTGATTTTTAAGAGTAAGTTTTATCTTTACTCATGAGCCAAACCTAGCATCTATTTATTTCTGTGTCTCTAAACTTCAGGTGCCACCTTAAATAGTTACTAGCACATTCCTTTATTTTTAAACAGTCATCCCTCTTAGTTCCTATTCTTTATTTCCTAGTCTTGACCAACCCAGTAAGAGTCAGACTAGAGCTTCTAAGGAATATTAAAAATCACCTAGCATAGTCCCCTAGCCAATGTCTGAATTCCCTATTTAAAATCCCTGTTAAGTGGCTATGCAACCTCTGCTTAAACAGCAGCTTGAGGTCAAGAACCAGCCTTACCTTTGTATTTTTAATACCTAGCACTATATGCCTAGCATGTAGTAGGGACTCAATAGATACTTGTTGAATGAATTCTGAATGACAGTGCAGCTCATTAATTCCCAAGGTAGCCTATTACAAGGTTATTCTGCTACCACAAAACTCTTGGTCTCTTTCACATTTGATATCCTTCTACTCCACAAAGCACCAAGGAAGCCCAACAGTTTCTAAGCTGCATTTTATCAAAGATATAAATTAAACAATACAAATGATGGGGAAATGCACAACACTAACCATGATAAAATGTTGCAGGCTAATTTTACCTAATATGCTGTGGTAAGCCATAAACACATTTATAACAAATTATCCTAACTGTATGTTAAAAACAATTAAGAAAAGCACAATGTTTATGATACAACAAAACATTCAGAGGCATGCCAGATTTTCTCATCTATTCTGCATTTGTGTCAACATACAAATTAGGTTTTCAAAAAAAGAACAATATAATGAAATGGCTCAGCAGTAATGCTACTAATCAGGAATAAAAATTAGATACCAAATTATGAGTATCTACTGCCTGGTATCTTACCTTTCAACATGGGGATCATTTATTTTTGTGTGCATTTAAATATTAAAATAAAATACACATTACTTGCCAAAGAAGTGGATCATTTAGCAGCTTAAGTTAGAGCCTTAATATTTCAAAATGCTCTTATCACCCACTTTCCCCATCATTATTTACCCCAAAATGAACAGACAGCATCCTCATTTCAAACGCATAAGCAAAATCTCAGACACATTAATTTCATTCCCAAGGTTATTTCTCTTAGGTCATAAAACTCCAAATAATGTCTACAAATGCACAATTTAAACAATTCCAAAATATACAGTAAAATAATTAATATAAGTAAAAACTAGGAAACATTTCATGAAAGTTTCTCTAAATTTCTGCACCTTTCTATGGTTATTCTGTATACACGATCCTTTGATAATCAGATTTCCTAATGAAGAACCACTGTATTTTAGTGATACAATGCTAATTAGTCTCACAACGAAAAATAATTTAGAGAGCTTGATTTAATTTACAAAAAACTCCTTGTCACTACTTTCTAAATACAAAAGCAATTCCACCCACTCAGCATTATTCAGGTACAAATATTCAAATTTGTACCCAATAAAAAACGGTTTAAAATTCCTAGACTTTTTTTTTCCCCCCTTGAGACAGGGTCTTGCTCTGAGGTACAGTGGTATAATTATAGCTCACTGCATCCTCCAACTCCTGGGCTCAAGGGATCCTCACGCCTCAGCCTCCCAGGTAGTCAGGACTATTGTCACGTGCCACCAAGCCCGGCTAATTTTTTTTACTTATTTTTGTAGAGACAGGGGTTGCACCATGTTGCCTAAGCTGGAACTTATTTTCAATAATAAATCTTGCTTTTAGGTGGCACTCTAATTTTTAATTACAGCATCAGATTAATATTTTGATCTTTAATTCAGTCCTAATGACAAACACTAATGAACTAAAAAAATCAAGATAATGCCTCAAAACACTAGTGGGAGTTCCAAAATTCCAACAAAAATCAGAATTAAGCCTTCCGGCCCATATATTTTTGAGAGGCTGAGGTGGGAGGACCACCTGAGGTCAGAAGTTTGAGACCAGCCTGGCCAACATGGTGAAACCCCGTCTCTACTAAAAATATAAAATTAGCCGGGCATAAAGGCTGGGCGCGGTGGCTCACACCTGTAATCTCAGCACTTTGGGAGGCCGAGGCGGGCAGATCATGAGGTCAGGAGATCGAGACCATACTGGCTAACACGGCGAAACCCCGTCTCTACTAAACATACAAAAAAATTAGCCAGGCGTGGTGGCGTGCGCCTGTAGTCCCAGCTGCTGGGGAGGCTGAGGCAGGAGAATGGCGTGAACCCAGGAGGCGGAGCTTGCAGTGAGCCGAGATCACACCACTGCACTCCAGCCTGGGTGACAGAGCAAGACTCTGTCTCAAAAAAAAAAAAAAAAAGTAAATAAAATAAAATACAATAAAATAAGCCGGGCATGGTGGCGTATGCCTGTAATCCCAGCTACTTAGGAGGCTGAGGCAGAAGAATCGCTTGAACCCAGGAAGTGGAGGATGTAGTGAGCCGAGATCACGCCACTGCACTCCAGCCTGGGCAACATAGCAAGACTATCTAAAAAATAAAAATAAATACAAAAATAGCCGGGTGTGGTGATGCATGCCTGTAGTCCCAGCTACTGGGGGCGCTGGGACAAGAGTATGACTTGAACCCAGGAGGTGGAGGTTGTGGAAGTTGTCAAGGTTGCCATGAGCCGAGATGGCGCCACTGAACTCCCGCCTGGGAGACAGAGTGAGACCATCTCAAAAAAAAAAAGTGAAAATTATTTCTAAAAACAGAATTTTTACAGTGCTGTAAGTGATAAAGATTAATTTTTAAATTTGTGTTCATAAGACAGAAGCAGTAGTATAGATTGGTAAATTTAACAGTCTATCTCCCTAATGGCATATTCACACAAGAAATAAAATATAATGCATATGAAATGCACATTACTTTGTTCTGACCCAAAATAAATCATTAGCAACCTTACTAAACACATGACTGGATACACAGGAAGTGAATATACCTCATCAGGGTCTTTTTGCTGTATACAATACTAAGACATTCAAGTGGTCAATAAATGATTTCAGAAGTATAAAGACACCCTACCAGATAGCTGCCAACAACTCTTACTGAAAGAAACAGAATCCCAGGCCAGGCGCAGTGGCTCAAGCCTGTAATCCCAGCACTTTGGGAGGCCGAGACGGGCGGATCACGAGGTCAGGAGATCGAGACCATCCTGGCTAACACGGTGAAACCCGGTCTCTACTAAAAAATGTGAAAAAACTAGCTGGGCAAGGTGGCGGGCGCCTGTAGTCCCAGCTACTTGGGAGGCTGAGGCAGGAGAATGGCATAAACCCGGGAGGCGGAGCTTGCAGTGAGCTGAGATCCGGCCACTGCACTCCACCCTGGGTGACAGAGCGAGACTCCGTCTAAAAAAAAAAAAGAAAAGAAAAAAGAAACAGAATCCCTTAGGACAGTATCGGGTTTCCTTAATACTTCCAACCTGTTGTGAATGAGTGTTTCAACAACTGAGACAGAATAGTGTTACAAGGTAGCAAATAGCTACTTAGTTTTAAGGCTTAGTCTCAGGCCTCATTTCACCATAACCAATAGAATTGATCAAATTAATGCAAAACTGGGACAGTGTGATCTAAGCACCTGCACTAAACTGATCAAAAACAGATCGTCAGGAGTCACAGCAATGGCTGCTATTTCCACAGGCTGAAAAATCATACCACCTACCTCACAAAGCCAATTTTAGGTTTGAGATACTTAAAAATGCTCACAGAAAATGCAAAGGCTCAAGTTCTTATAACACTTTTGCAACTATTATTTTGAGTTCATTATGGAAACAAAGCCATGCAAAGTTGGTAGTATAACATCCCCTTTACAACTTGAAGGAAGAGAAATACACTGATAAAAATCCTGTTAATCCCGTAACATTTTATACTGAAGGTCTATGATGCCCAATAATTTAATACTGCAACTACATGGAAATCTCAGTGTCATACACTATTTTCCACTGAAATATTTGTTACCAAACATTTTAATCTGTATAATTCTAAGGCTTTACTTTTCTATCTCATTTTAGCATATATGTTTGACAATTTACAGTCCTGGATTATTCTGGCCTTCAAATAATGTAAACTAGCAATATCAAAATAGAGATTGATTAATCTTACTATGTGCAATCCTCTATTTTCCATTTTATTCTACTTCAGGTTTTTATGTTTTTTAATGCTGGTGACCCACTAAATTGATTTCATGACCCTCCTGGCGGTTTTCAGTTGAGTTTCCCAGGAGAATTTAAAATGCCCAAGGCATCCTTTGTATGTAATGAATTACCTTCCCTCCAGTACATTTAGAATGCTGTACCAGTTTCATCATTGGGAGAAATGACAAAACCAGCACTCAATTCATTTTCTGTAGTGCTTAAATCTCCCCTTATGGAACGCTACTTGAGATGGCTACATGAATGACAAATTGCAGTTTGAAAACACTGCTCTAAATGAACTGTCTTAAAATTAGTCCAAAAGTATTATTTCAGTAACTACTCCTTTTGTTTTTCTTTTTCTTTTTCTTTTTTTGAGACAGAGTCTCACTCTGTTGCCCAGGCTGGAGTGCAGTGGCACAGTCTCTGCTCATCGCAATCTCCAACGCCTGGGTTCAAGCAATTATCCTGCCTCAGCCTCCCAAGTAGCTCTAATTACAGGTGTGTGTCACCATGCCCAGCTAATTTTTTTTTTTAATTTTTAGTAGACATGGGGTTTCACCATGTTGGCCAGGCTGGTCTCGAACTCCTGACTTCAAATCATCTGTCTGCCTTGGCCTCCCAAAGCACTGGGATTACAGGCATTAGCCACAGCACCAGGCCTACCACTCCTTTATTAATACTTATGCACTCTAGAGATGCTTTCGCACAGTTACAATTACATATGCAAGTGAATAAATTTCAGAGGCAGTTATCACATGGTACAATTATGAGGAAATTGTGTTTTCCTCTTTGTACTATTTTAGTATTTACTACAATGGGCCTATATTGCTTTCATAACTACACAAAAAAATTAACATAGAATATAAAAAGCATAAAAGTCTTAAATAATCTGTATTAAGGGTTTTTTTTTGTTTGTTTTTTTGTTTCTTGTTTTTTGTTTTTAGAAAAAACAGAGTCTTGCTCTGTTGCCCAAGCTTGGAGTGCAGTGGTGCCATCACAGCTCACTGCAGTCTCAACCTCCCCAACTCAAGCAATACTCCCATCTCAGCCCCACAAGTAGTTGGGACTTACAAGCATGCCCCACCAAGTCCAGCTAATTGTTTTTATCTTCTGTAAAGACAGGGTCAAACTATGTTACCCAAACTTTTAGTAAGTTTTGTAAGCTTTTTAATTCCTTGTTCCCATAAAAAATGCAAAACATGTACTTTTAATGCCATTTGAAATGTCAAAATAAATTCAGTATCACAAATAAAAACGAAATGTTGCTTTGTTTTAAAACTAAACCTGTTTCCCTCTTCAAGAATCACTGGTAACTTTATAGGGCCACTTAGACTTCACTGTTATCCAAACCTTTATTAGGCATCCACCACATTCTAGATTTGAAGACTACAAGATGAACTCCTGCTCTGGGGGGGCCTCTATCTAGTCTTTACATTATATAGTTCTGTGATCCACTCTTAAGTCTAGAAGTCATGAAATCAAACGGACTCGAACTAATTTTATATCTTTCCTATTCATTCCTCTTTCTGCCTAATATAATGAGTTAGTGATTGAAGCAAACCACATCTTAAAACAAGATGCACTGTTTATATATTCTTTTGCTTTCTATAGTCTAATAACATCCTTATTTTATGTAATATGAACGCTAGTAGAATAAAATTCTATATGTGAACAAAATACAGATTCAAGTTATTACCAAAGCTATTCTCAAACAAGTTCTACCCCTTTACTAGGAACAGAGTTCTGGCTCCACAATCACTTACCACTCCCAGAATTCTAAAGGGATTAAAATTAGCCCAATTTGCCAGGTGCAGTGGCTCATGCCTGTAATCCCAGCACTTTGGGAGGCCGAGACAGGCAGATCACCTGAGGTAAGGAGTTCGAGATCAGCCTGACCAACACGGTGAAACCACGTCTTCACAAAAAATACAAAAATTAGCCAGCCATGGTGGCACATGCCTGTAATTCCAGCTACTGCGGAGGCTGAGGCATGAGAATCGCTTGAACCCAGGAGGCAGAGGTTGCAGTGAGCCAAGATTGCGCCATTGCACTCCAGCCTGAGCTATAAGAGCAAAACTCCGTATCAAAAAAAAACATTAGCCCAATTCTTGATTACTTCTTTGGTTTTCCAGTGGCATAAATGATAACATATGCACAGCTATGAGAAAACTACTGGCTGACTATGATGATCCAGGCCTACTGTGAAAACATGGCGATCTCTTTTTTGTTTTTCTTCTTTAAAGTTTCTAAGTTTTTTCCCATTTCTCAAACAAAAAGGATAAATTTCTAACTTTTAAAAATTATATGCTAACAATTCTATTTTTTAATAATAAAAATAAATATAGACTCTTATTTCCTAAACCACAGGGGGCACTATTTGCAAAGCCACTCTAGAGATTTCAAAAAAAAAAAAAAAAATGTCAGGGATAGGGAGGGGCCACATATCCTGTTATTAACAGAATGAGCTCCAAAAACTTGATTACTCTGAAGTTATTATAAAAGTCATTTTATAAAAGCCGAGAAAGGCACTAAACAAACCCTTATCCTATCTAAGCAGGTCTGTGTTGGTCTCCATCATTCAAAATCCCAATGTGGTATCAACCGAATAATTGCAATGGGCACTATCTCCAATCAATGTGCCTTTTTGGGTCACAAATCTAAAATAATGAAATAATTCAGAAAATGCTTCTATTATTAAAAAAAAAAATGTTTCACACTTTCTTCTTGCACACTTCATTTTAGTAAGCTAACAAATATCCAACTAGTATAATTACTGTGTACAAAAAAACTATAAATGAGATACATTTGAACCCAATACTCAGTTATCTTATTTGTCTCAGAAATATAATTCTAGATAAGAAAATGTTTGAGGAAAGGACTCCTCAAATACATAATATTTCAATAGCAGTTTGAAATACCACCCTACATTTCTGCAGTAAAGGCTCTTAACTTCCAAAATGCTCTTTCTCTTATTTGATGAGTTATAGTAACAGTTTATGTGCAAATTGTATAGGTTTAAAGGTTAAGCCATCTTTAAAAGAAAATCTAAATATTCTAAAATATAGTTTAGTGTTTGTTATTTTTCAAAAATCTATTCAGTTAAAAAAAAAATTTAATTCAGTGCCTTTGACATGCCAGGCTTTGAATTCAGTTCCAAAAAAAATAGAAAAAATACTCTCTAAGCTAGTGGGAAGAGTTACTAATTTTAGAAAGTTAGACAAAAGTATTCATACTGGTCCCTCATATGAGCACAAATACTTCATTTGACTCTCACCTTATCCCCACTTGATCAAAAATTTTGCTAATCGCAAAATGTAATCTATATCACTGGGGTAGCAAATCACCATCAAATCCACCACAATGATTACTGGATCACATTCTGTCCCAACCCAACTCTTTGTAGTTGTCCATTCTACTGTTCCTTATCTCATTTAGGTGTATACTGACAAATACACTGCATAACACAAGCATAATTAAAAGCTTGCAAAAGGGGAAAAATATTTTGTACTATTATTACTCCAATGATCTCTACAGAAATGAAGAAGCGAAACGAAAATGCAAAATTAACCTCTGAAATGGCTAATATGCTTTCAGGGAAAAAAAAATTTTAAGTTGCTATCTTTAGATCATCTATTTGTATCACAGGTAATCTATAGAGTTTTTCCCCCCCAAGTATATTAAAAACTAAAATATTTTACTTACCTAAGAATAGTCCAGTCTAAATGTTAAACGTTTAAATTTTAGCTGGGCGTGGTGGCTCACACCTGTAATCCCAGCACTTTGGGAGGCTGAGGCAGGTGGACTGCCTGAGATCAGGAGTTTGAGACCAGCCTGGCCAACATAGTGAAATCTCCATCTCTACTAAAAATACAAAAAATTAGGTGGGCATGGTGGCAGGCACCTGTAATCCCAGCTACTAGGGAGACTGAGTGTGTGTGTGTGTGTGTGTGTGTGTGTGTGTGTGAATATATATATATGTATACACATTTTTTTTTTTTTTTTGAGACAGAGTTTCACTCAGTCACCCAGACTGAAGGGCAATGGTGTGAACTCAACTCACTGCAACCTCCACCTCCTGGGTTCAAGCGATTCTCTTGCTTCAGCCTCCCAAGTAGCTGACAGGTGTGTGCCACCATGCCCTGCTAATTTTTATATTTGCAGTAGAGACAGGGTTTTGCCATGTTGGCCAAGCTGGTCTTGAACTCCTGACCTCAGGTGATCCGCCCACTTCAGCCTCCAAAGTGCTGGGATTACAGGCGTGAGCCACCATGCCTGGCCTAAAATCAAGTATATTTCTTATGGTGACTTGAGTAAGAAAGAGTTATTAGCTATATTTAATTAAGTTGTCTCATTTCACATTATTTATAATTTAATTATAAGATATTACAATTTATTAACATATATTAAAATGTATTAACATATTACATATAATTGTAAAATAATTAAGTTGTTTCATTTCAAACAACTGTCTATTGAGTTTCAGGACTTTTTTTTAATTCAAAAGCAATACTTTGATTACATAAACTATACAAGCATGTCAAATCACGTTAGTATTCACACTAAACATCAGGTCCTTTACATAACACGTTAATATATTTAGCACAGTCTCTAAAAAAAAAAAAAAAAAAAAGGCCAGGCACAATGGCTCATGCCTGTAATCCCAGCACTTTGGGAGGCTGAGGCAGGTGGATCATCTGAGGTCAGGAGTTCAAGATCTGAAACCCTGTCTCAACTAAAAATAAAAAAATTAGCTGGGCATGGTGGCAGGCGCCTGTAATCGCAGCTACTTGGGAGGCTGAGGCAGGAGAATCGCTTGAATCCAGGAGGCGGAGGTTGCAGTCAGCCGAGATCGCGCCATTGCACTCCAGCCTGGGCGACAAGAGCGAAACTCCATCTCAAAAACAAAAAAAAAAAAAGCCTAGTTTGACTTTTTAAAATGAGCTCCCCCTGGGTCAGTTTGGCTTGTTTGGCAACCAACTCAATGACTCACAGAAGAAAATAAAACTGTTCCTCAGTCAAGCACTATCTCATTCTCAGTTAAATACCTTAGTATTTAAATTTATATGCAGGTTAAAACAGAGTTTGAGAATTATCATACAGGTTGAATATCCCTTATCAGAAATGCTTGGGACCAAAAGTATTTTGAATTTCTGATTTTTTCAGATTCTGGAATATCTGCATGATATGGCAGTTGAGCATCCCAAATCCAAAAATCAAAATCTGAAATACTCCAATGAGCATTTCCTGTGAGTGCCATGTCAGCATTCAAAAAGTTTTGGTCTTTAGAGCATTTCAGATTTTGGATTTGGGATGCTCAACCTGTACTAAGGTAAACTGACAAGAAAAGTTAATGTTTCCCAAAATTCACTTTCTGCTACTAACATGTGCTTCGGGGCAAATAGTGAAAACTTACTAAACTTCAAGTTAGAAGATGTGTATTCAACTCCTGATTCTGGTTATATAACCAGGAGCATGTGACCCATCTAAGAGGGGGAAATATTGTCATTCATCTTCCTCACAGACCCTAAAAAATAACTGTACTTCACAATGCTGAGTACATTTTTAAAACGTGAAGTGGTAAGCAGAATAAAACAACCACTCAAGTACATATTAAACATGCACCAAAAAAAAAAAATCTTTCTTAAAGTACTGGGTGTTTGAAATTTTCTTAAATTCCTTTAAATTTCTCAAATTCACATAAAATTACAAGCAATATCAAAATACACCACAGCCGGGTGCAGTGGCTCATGCCTGAAATCCCAGCACTTTGGGAGGCCGAGGCGGGTGGATCACGAGGTCAGGAGATTGAGACCACCCTGGATAACACAGTGAAACCCCGTCTCTACTAAAAGCACAAAAATTAGTGGGCATGGTGGCGGGCGCCTGTAGTCTCAGCTATGCGGGAGGCTGAGGCAGGAGAATGGCGTGAACCCAGGAGGCGGAGCTTGCAGTGAGCGAGTTCATGCTACTGCACTCCAGCCTGGGCAACAGAGCCAGACTCTGTCTCAAAAAAAAAAAAAGAAAAAAAAAGAAAAAACCACAAACACTAATTCAAATACTAATGCAAAGTATAACATAGCAAAAAGATCAGAAAAAAATCTCACACCTTCTTAAAATCAAAAATGTATTCAAATTAGTGAATTCTGGAACAAAAAGGGATTACATCCCAGAAGAAAGATGGTTTCAGTGTTAACTAAACCTTAGCACATTGTTTCAGTTAAGTAAATTCATCCATCATCTTTTTTTTTTTAACCTTTAACATGGTTCTCAGATGTTTTTCACATAAACACAGAACAAGAATATTAGGAAAAGTAGTTTATCCGAAATACACTTATGTCAGAGTAATAAAGACCGGCACGGGTCGGGCGCCATGGCTCATGCCTGTAATCCCAGCAACTGGGAGGCCGAGGCAGGCGGATCACCTCAGGTTAGGAATTCAAGACCAGCCTAGCCAACATGGTAAAATGCCATCTCTACTAAAAATTCAAAAAATTAGCTAGGCACGGTGGCGGGCACCTGTAATCCTGACTACTCGGGAGGCTGCGGCAGGAGAATCACTTGAATTTGGGAGGTGGAGGTTACAGTGAACCGAGATTGCGACATTGTACTCCACCCTGGGAAATAAGAGCAAAACTCCTTCTCAAAAACAAAAAGACTGGAGCAACAATATCTGGCAAATAATGTGGCCTCCAATAGACACGTAAGAGTACAGCACCGCCGGGCATGGTGGCTCATGCCTGTAATCCTAGCATTTTGGGAGGCAGAGGCAGGCGCATTGCCTGAGCAACATGGTGAAACCCCCTCTCTACTAAAATACAAAAGAAATTAGCTGGGTGTGGTGGTGTGTGCCTGTATTCTTGCTACTTGGGAGACTGAGGCAGGAGAACTGCTTGAACCCAGGAGGCAGAGGTTGCAGTGAGCTGAGATCACGCCACTGCACTCCAGCCTGGGCGACAGAGCAACACTTGTCTCTACAAAAAAAAAAAGGAGTACAGCACCTAATTAGCTTGGCGGCAAGATATCACAAAAATCAAAAGGGGCATTCCACATTTTGAAATATAACCTCCGAGCACAAACTTCAGCACGGGACAAGTCCAACTGTAAGCAAGTTCTACACTGAGCACTGGCTTGAAGTCAATCCTGATTTAAAATTAGTTAATAGACTGGGCGCGGTGGCTCACGCCTGTAATCCCAGCACTTTGGGAGGCTGAGGCGGGTGGATCACCTGAGGTCAGGAGTTTGAGACCAGCCAGGCTAACATGGCGAAACCAGTCTCTGCTAAAAATAACAAAAATTAAAGGGCGTGCTGGCGGGTGCCTGTAATCCCAGCAACTCAGGAGGCTGAGGCAGGAGAATCCCTTGAACCCAGGAGGCAGAGGTTGCAGTGAGCTGAGATCGCGCCACTGCACTCCAGCCTGGGCAACAAGAGTGAAACTCGGTCTCAAAAAAAAAAAAAAAAAAATCAGTTAATAACTGCACCTGAAGAATTTAAACTTATCTAGCAGACACTGGCAAGAAACTTCAAAGTGCTGGTCTTCTGGAAGCAGCACGCAGCAAACTACCGTAAATGAGTCTAAAATGATTATCTTCATTAGGTTAAACCAATGTCTTAAACTACACTGTTAACTAAATTTCCCTCCAAACCTTAAAGGCACCAGAATAAAGCACAGGATCCCAAGTCTTAAGGACTAAATCCAAGTTCTAACTTTGCTGTGAATAAACCTTCAGTCAGTCATTTAATATGCTTTATTCATTTCTTCTGTAAAATAGAAAAGGGCAAAGATATTTCAAGGAATCAAAACTAATAGTGGAAAAATTCAAAGTTCCTAAATGAAACATAGCCAACCTCTTGTTAAGAATAAAATTATATATGTAAAACTGCTCAAGAACAATGCTTGCCACGTTTTAAACACTGTTAGGAATTGTTATTATACATCAATTTTAGTCAAATAGAAAAAATATAAAATAACCCAATCAACAAATTGAATATTTAATAATCCAAATCTTGTCCATTACCTAGGACCAAGGCATTCAAAACCTCAGAATGAAGATAATAGTTTAGCCTACTAGATAATGCAGCGGGAAAAATAAAATTATGATACCTTGGCTGATAGGTGGTTGTGTGTGTCTTTTTTCTTTTTTTTCTGAAACGGAGTCTTACTCTGATGCCCAGGCTGGAGTGTGGTGGCGTGATCTCAGCTCACTGCAACCTTCACTTCCCAGGTTCAAGATTCTCCTGGCTCAGCCTCCCAAGTAGCTGGGACTACAGGCACACACCACCACGCCTGGCTAATTTTTGTATTTGTAGTAGAGATGGGGTTTTACCATGTTGTCCAGGCTGGTCTCAAACTCCTGACCTGAGTGCCCTGCCCGCCTTGGCCTCCCAAAGTGCTGGGATTGTGAGTCACTGCTCCCACCTGCCGATAGGTTTTTTTGTTCGTTTGTTTTGTTTTGTTTTTTGATGGAGTTTCCCTCTTGTCGCCTATACTGGAGCGCAATGGGGCAATCTCGGCTCACTACAACCTCCGCCTCCGGGGTTCAAGCGATTCTCCTGCCTCAGCCTCCTGAGTAGCTCAGATTACAAGTGTGTGACACCACACCCACCTAATTTTTGTATTTTTAGTAGAGACGGGGTTTCACCACGTTGGCCAGGCTGGTCTCAAACTCCTGACCTCAGGTGCTCCACCTACCTCAGCCTCCCAAAGTGTTGGGATTACAGGTGTGAGTCACTGAGCCTGGCAGGTTTTTATATTAACACTTTATTAGTTTAGGCCGGGCGCGGTGGCTCATGCCTGTAATCCCAGCACTTTGGGAGGCCGAGACGGGCAGATCACGAGGTCAGGAGATCAAGACCATCCTGGCTAACACAGTGAAACCCCGCGTCTCTACTAAAAAATGCAAAAAACTAGCCGGGCGAGGTGGCGGGCGCCTGTAGTCCCAGCTACTCGGGAGGCTGAGGCAGGAGAATGGCGTAAACCCGGGAGGCGGAGCTTGCAGTGAGCTGAGATCCTGCCACTACACTCCAGCCTAGGTGACAGAGCGAGACTCCGTCTCAAAAAAAAAAAAAAAAAAAACTTTATTAGTTTAAAATAAACTTTTCCTTATTCTGTCTTTTTTTTTTTTTAGTTATCCCTTTCTTAAAAAAAATCTTGCTTACTCAAATCACAAATTCTTCAGATACATGTCTTTTCCATTTCAAATATTGAGCAAGCCTAAATATCTAAGCATAGAAACATCAGAAATCATAGGTGCATCTCTGAAAAATGCTGTTTCGAGCCCACAGGAATTGTTTTGACTAGTCATTGTACCATTTGCAAATGGAGATAACACCAAAGTGCAAATTATCTTGAGTCCTAGAAAAACAGACGTAGTGGTCAAGAGGCAGGATGTGTGCAAAAGAGGATAAGAAAAAGAAGCCCTGGCGGGACATGGTGGCTCAAGGCTGTAATCCCAGCCCTTTGGGAGGTCAAGGTGGGTGGATCACGAGGTCAGGAGTTCAAGACCAGCCTGGCCAACATGTTGAAACCCGGTCTCTACTAAAAGTACAAAAAAAAAAAAAAAAAGCCCTAACTCCTCCACTCTCTAGCTACATAATTTTGGGAAAGTCATTTCATCTCTCTGAGCTTCATTTGCTTTATCTATAAAATGGAGAAATAGTCTTACTTCTCTCACAAGTCTTACTTTTCCACTGTTTGGAAAGTCAAATGAGAAAACACACTGGAAAGCACTTTATGGCCTAAAAATTGCAATACAAAAATATCGATCGGCATTTTGTTGTTGTTGCATGAGCAATGTTCAACATACAGGTTAAGTTTACACACTAAACACAGAATTTTCATTTCAAAGTAAACCATTACCATTATTAAAAATTGATATAAAAAACTTGCCTTGGATTGATTTCTCTTTCCACTTCTCATGCTAAACTTCTCCTTCATTTCTTCTAAAATTATCTTCAGTTTCTTTTCTTCAGGTGTTCCTAAGTATTTTTGGTTCACATGAAGATAGCAATGCCATTTAGCTGATTCAAAGCCCCAGTGGCAAGTTCTTTTGTCAGGTGATCTGTGAGAATGCATCACAAACGTCTGGGGTGCAAACATTCCACAACACTCCAGACACTGAATACATGGAGCATCAGGCTGAACATAAAACTGGGGTGCAAACAGACCCTGACATTTGCCCAGGCATTCATGTTCCACTTCAAAGGCACTGCCAGTTTCCTTTAACTGGGCCAATGAGTTTTTAGCAGGAAGTACACTACCATTTTGAGGAAAAGTTCGTGGCCGCAATAAAGCATTACATAATCTTTGTGCATCAGTTAATGTAATCAGCCCACAGGATGGGGCATTGAATGGAAGTATGCCCAGTACCTTTAAGATATGAAGCTGGTCTGAAGTACACCTTGAACAATATATGTACAATTCATCACACACTGTATTTATTTGCTGGAGTGTAAATTCTCGGAGAACAGAATTTAAGACTTGGGGCAAACAGAGTCTCTTTTCTCCTCCAACTTGAAAACAAGAAATAGATTCCCCTTCCAATACAGTCTGAGTGAGTTCTGTGGAGCTATCGGAAGGGATGAGCAATGGGCCAGGAAGAACCTGAGGTGATGGAAGAGGCAGAAATACAGTAGGCGACATGCTTTCTTGGGAATGCCGAGCAGAAAATGCTGCTGGTCCACCCAGCGAGCTCTGACTACTTAAATGGAATTGTGCCAGTGTGTGTTTCAAACTGGGATTTAAATGTAAAGTTTCAGGAACAGAAGCACAGGTTCGCTTGACATGCTCTCCATCAGTTTCCACTGGCGCTTCTCCATAGTCATCCAAGTGTTCCTTCTTAACTGTTGGCACCTTGTTTATCATATTTCCATTTGCATTAATGTCTGTTACCATTTTTTTCGCTGGGGGGCTGCCATCATCTCCCATCCCATTCAGTTTTTTATTTGAGCCCTGAACCAAGGAGAAATTTGTCCGGAGGTTTTCCATCCTACACTCTTCTGTTAAATAATTAAATCTGAGATTAGCATTTCTATTTAGTTGCTTATTTGAAAAAGAGGAAATGAATGTATACAAATGCTTATAGTAACTTACTCTCAAAGAAACTTTTCAAAGAGAGATTCCCTTAAATTAATAAATTTTGCGACTTAGTTTTGGTTCTCCTTATATAATCTGGTATAATTTCACTGCAAGTCCTATGTAACTGTTCGTTTTGCCTCTAACAATAAAGAGGCACACCTCTGAGAATGCCTTTGTTTTCTTGAATTCTTCAGATATACATATTAAAATAAAGTTACCAATTTCTCAATTAAAGATGTCCAGGATCAATGCAATGGTTTGGTTTGTTTTAAGCAAAACACATGAAAAGTTTATGCCATTCCTTGGGCCATAAAATCTAGACTCAAACACAACTCAAAATGATGCAACCAAATTTAATCTTTACCACCAAGGAAACCGAAAAGGAGGGCAGAGGGAGTATGTCCTCTAAAAATGATGGTCTGCTGGTCTGTGCTGGAAAACCGAAGACGTGTGTAAATCCTCAAACCAGTGAGAAAAGCCTCCGACTTAAAAAACTGCCCAGTTATCTTCAAGGATTATAGTTCATTCTTCTTTTAATTAATCTGGAAGAAGAGAAGGGGGTGGGGGAACAGTTACATTTGAATTTGCTTCAGAGGCCAAAGGGGGCCAGTTTAAAACCAGTTGGTTTTTTTTTTTTTTTTTTTTTTTTTTTTTTTAACGGAGTCCCGCTCTGTCACCCAGGCTGGAGTGCAGTGATCTCGGCTTACTGCAACCTCCGCCTCCCGGGTTCAAGCAATTTTCCTGTCTCAGCCTCCCGAGTAGCTGGGACTACAGGCGCAAGCCACGACGCCCAGCTAATTTTTTAGTATTTTTAGTTGAGTCGGGGTTTCACCATATTGGTCAGGCTGGTCTGGAACTCCAGACCACAGGTGATCCTCCCACCTGGGTCTCCCAAAGTGCGGGAAATACAGGTGTGAGACACCGCACCCGGCCGAAACCAGTTGCTCAATCTTAAACTGAGTTCACTTTACCAAAGGTGAAGCTTGAGTGATTTCTTTAAATCTAACACCAGTTTACTAGAAGAACATTCATTTAAATAGGAAAGCAATTTGGAGTTGGAGAAAGCTAGCAATAATACAACACAAAAGGCCATTCGAGTTCAGAACATGAAGACTCTTAAACAGATCATCTCAATCAGTACCAGAGGCTTTCTCAGTTATGCCATTTTAAGGGAGGAAAAAAATCCATTACTTCATCTCCTATTTAAAAAAAAAAAAAAAAAACAGTTTCATCCAAAAAAATCAGATAGGAGTTAACATATCTACCATATGTAACCAAGTTACAATTTTAAGTGAATTAATTCAGCTAGTCCATGTACACTAATTTTCTGAAATAACTGTAGACAAAAATTAACTCTCTCTTTAAAAGGTTAGCGATTTTACTTAATGGAAGCCAAAAGCTATAGACTCCACACCTGGGAATCTCCAACCTTGAACAAGACTAATCCGGGACAAAAAGCACAAGGCAGACAAACCTCACAAAGAATGCAAATGGAGGAAGAGGGGAAAAGAAAAGACTCTTCTACTTCCTTCTTGAGAGAAAACCCAAAATAAATCCAATAAATAGAAATTTTTACTTCCCAAACTCTCAGCAATTTACCTTAAAACAGACCCAAAGGATTAAGGACCAATGCCACCAACCATCGTACAGATTTTTGTCCACCACGAGAACACACCTCAGTCAACACAGGCCAAGGAAGAGGGCAAGAGGCATGCCCTAGAATGCGGGAGCCCCTAAAACCCTGAAGTCCTCCGCCCACTCAAAGCCACCCACCTATCTCTAACCCGAAGAGGGGGAGAACAAGGGACACGGGAAGCCTGGGGGTGGGTGTGCAAGGGGGCGGAGGGAAGTAAAGGGAGGAGTCCCCCCACCCCCACCCGCGAGCCTGGGATAACCCCAAGTGCCCTCCCAACACCGCCCCCCCGCGGGGGCCGCGGGAAGGACTGTGGAAATCCCCCCCCCTCCGCGCGCCCACTCCCTGGGAAGTTCTCGGGTGTCACCTCAGCGACCCTAATGGTGCACCTCCCCCCGCCAGCCCCGGGCCAGAACGAAGAGGGCATTGGGGCAGTTCAGGCGCCGAGAGCGGATCCCCGCGCCGCCGGGGGCTGACGGACCGGGTCGAGACCAGGGCATCCCCGCGGAGCGCTGCTGGAGTGGGGGAGGGGGGCGGTGACGGGCGTCCGGGTCTCCGGGGTCCCCGCAGCTCCCGTCAAGTGCAGCGCCCTGCCCTGCCCGCGCCCACCGCCTGGGGCCAACGAAGCGTGATCAGCTGTGGGACACGCGCCTAGCGACCCCCTCTGGCCCCGACCCCCCCCCCGGGACCCGCGCATCCAAACCCCCTACTCGGGCCTCGGTGCCCGGGAAGCTCCACGAGCTTTGTGAACTCCCCACCGCCCCTGTCGCCACCGTCGGGCTCCCAGGAGGGTGAGCGCCTCTGGCCTCCCGCCGCCTCCGCCGCGTCCCAGCCGTGAGCCGGAGCCGCACCTGTGCCCGCCGCCGCCGTCGCCGCTCGCCCGCTCCCTTCGGCTGTGCCGGCGCCGCTCCGAACCCCACACACATCGCTACACACAGCCCTCTGACGTCACCGAGTCCTCGGCCCGCCCACGTCACTGCGGAGACACACGGCTTCCCGCAGACGCCGCCGCCGTCTCCGGCCGCCCGGGGGAGAGCGAGGGCGGCGGGGAGGGGGAGGGGAAGGGAACGAAGCCAGCGGCGGCGCCGCGCGCGCGGGACCGCCGGCGTCTCCGCCGCCGCCGCCGCCACTTCGCGGCTCCCGACCCCCTCGGGGACGCGCGCGCCGTCTGGCCTATTGTAGCTCCTCAGGGCACCCCCCGGCCCAGTCGTCTCGCGCGCGTGCCCCTCCCCCCAGGCGCGCGCCCGGCGCTTCTGGCCCCGCGCGCCGTCTGGGCGGCTGGCGCGCGGCGCTGTCTGCGGTGCACCCGGCGCAGACAGGATGTTCCCTCCCCACCCCACCCTCACCGCCGCCCTCCCTCCTTCCTTCCTTCCTTTAGTCGCCCAGCCGGCTGTCTGGGGCCACCGCCCCGCCCCCGCCCCACCCGCCGCTCTGTGGTGATGGGCCAGACCCGGGGGCGCCCTGGCCGCTCGGACGCCGCGCAGCGGGGAAGAGGGGGCAGGGCAGCCACGCCGTGCACTGTGCGCGACCCCAGCAGCCGGCAGGGCGGAGGCAGTGCTCGCCCGGCAGAGCGCCGCCGCCCGAGGTCAGGCACGGGCGACCCTCCCCCTGCTGGGCCGCAGCTGGGCCGCCCCGCCCCGGAGGCAGCCGGGCGGCGGCCGCCCTGCAGGGCCCCGGGGGCCGGCTCTGCTCCCCGCCCCCGCGGGACCTCCCTCCTGGGCTGCCCCTCGCCCCCTCGGGGCCTCCTGCCCAAGGGCCGCCCAGCCAGCTGCCGGCGCTCCGCCCCGCCCCGGCGGCCCCGGCCTCGCCCGAGCGGCCTCCACCCAGACGCCTTCCCCTGGCTGACCTCCATCCGCCATCGGGTCGGGCGGGAGGGGTGGCCAAAGTTCTGGCAAAACCGAGAGCAAACATTTCTATCCCTGCTCCCCAGCCTCCTGCCTCCACCCCACCAGGCTGCTCTCTCGGTTCCAGAAGGGAGCTATAAATTACAGGTTTTTACAGTGTTTACTGAGGCCTTTTTCTTTTTTTTTTTTGGAGAGTGACGAGACGAGGTTGGGAATATAGGACTCAAGAGCTTTCCGGCTGTGACCCTCTGAGGCGTGTAGGGTGGTCTTCCTGGTTCCCAGGGTAGCCGATTAGCATATTGAACTCTGCAGAGCTGCTCCGTCACATTTCGAAACACCAAGAAATCCCCTTTTCTCCACCCCACCACAAGATCGGGAACTGAAATAGTCCACCGAGTAGCAGTGCACAGAATTCAGGAGACTCGAGCTTTGTCCCTTTTTTTCCCCCATTTTCGTCCAATTTCTTCTAGTTTTACTGCCTCGAGTTATTCCTATGGGGGCCCACATTTGGAGTCGGCCGGCTGGAAATACTTGTGCTCGTATATTTTTTTTATTATTATTTCCTCACAACAGGCCTCCGAAAGGCTCACAAGCCTCCCAATCCCCACCACTCGCTGCACCTCCACCCAAGTTCCCTTCCTTAGGCCCCCACCGCCGAGCTCCCAGGTCGTGCCCCCTCTCCACCCCGCCCCCCTTTTCTTCCTTCTTGACTGCCTCCTTTCCTGAACATGAATAATTCCACAGCACTTCCCATCTGTTATTGCCATAGAGACAGAAGCTTGGCAAAGATAATGATGTTCTGTGCAGAGCCAGTGGGGGAAAAACAGCATCTGCGAGTCTGGGGGGATAGATTTTGTAACTGTGAGAATATTCAGAAGGCCTGGCTGAAGATCTGCTGTGAAGACTGGACAATCCTGAAACTTCGCACCAGGTCAACTCAGCACCTGGCTCCTGTGTCTAGCCAGAAGGAACAATTTTTAGAAACCCACATGACTGCTTAATAAAAAAAAAAAAAAAAAAAAAAGTAATTCTGAAACTGCAATTATTAATAAATGTTTAGTAGTCATTTTACCAGCCATAAGAATAATTACTTGCTAGCATGTCCAAGAACCAAGATAAATTGGACAGTAAATAGACTTTTGAGAAATCAAACACATTAATCCGCCTCCCCATTCTGTTTATTTGCATTCCTCAGAAATCTGTTTTTGAGAGATCTTTCATGCCTGTGATATTCTGTGCAATGGTTTGACAAATAGTGACCGGCAAGTATGACTAGAACCAATCAAAATTGAGGGCATTTATTTTTCCCTTATTGGTCAAAGTACAAAATGCATCAAATTAAAATCACTTTGCCCTTGAATTCCCAAACCTCAAAGGTACGTGTTTGAAAGCAAGTGAAACTGAACGGGGTCCATTTATACATAGATCTGAGGCAGATAGGGAGGCTCACAGGAAGCCACATTTTTGCAGGCCTACTTAAGGATTTTCAGAACTTATCAGTAAAATTGATTGTATCATACGACATTGAAAAGAAATGATAATGGTTCTTTATTACAAATACAGAATTGCACAGACACAGAAAATGCAGGCCTTAGAAAAAATAGGCACTGCGAGGTAATGAATTTTGTAATTCCACAGGCTCTTGGTCTTCATCAGTGTCGAAAAGTCAATTAAGGATTGGTCGACAAACAGTTATTAGGTGGATTTTGCATGACCTCCCACCTCACCTTCTTGGCTACCAGCAGGAGTTGAGCAAGACCACCATGAGAGCGTGCTTGCCTGCGCATGAGAATTTCAAATGATTGGGGTAGAGACTACCTATTGTTTCATCTTCTTCCATTAAATAGTACAGATAGAAGATTCAAATTAACTGGTACTAGGTAGTCTAGAATGTCTTCTTCAGTAGTTATTGCTGTCTGATAATAGAGACCAAGAATGGAGAGGTTACAAACTCGAAGGCCAGTTCTGTTCTGTGACCTGAAAATAGTTTCAGGCAAATGCTTTTCTTTTGTCTCCATTTACTGATCTGTTGATAATGACTCACTAATATTAATTACAAAGAAGATGGAAATGAGAAAGGATAGGGTAAGATGCAAAAATTCAACATAAATTATTTTTATTTTTATGAAGGAGAGGGAAGAAAGTCAAATGTTAATTGAGCTTTCTAACACTGGCTTGTGTTTGCATTTACACCTTCTGCTCTTTTCCAAAGAAAAGAAACCAGTTATGGTCTCTGATGGTCCTTCTGCCAAAGTCTTCCTTCCTTGAGCCTCGATTTTTTAAAATGTGTTTAAAAGTTTTTTTGTTGTTTATTTTTAGCAGCAAGTCAAATGCTAGGAGGTCCTTCAGTTTCACGAAAGAATCTCAACCATTTCCTTTTCGATCTCATTTTTTTTCCTGTAGCTTTTCTTTAATTTCTATTTTTCAGAATTATGATCTTCAACTTTTTTTTTTGAGATGGAGTCTGGCTCTGTTGCCCAGTTTGAAGTGCAGTGGTGCTATCTCCCAAATAGCTGGGACTACAGGCGCGCACCATCACGTCTGGCTAATTTCTGTATTTTGTAGAGAGGGGGTTTCACCATGTGAAGCAATTCAAGCGATTCTCCTGCCTCAGCCTCCCAAGTAGGTGGGATTACAGGCGTGTGCCACCATGCCCTGCTAATTTTTGTATTTTCAGTAAAGACGGGGTTTCGTCATGTTGGCCAGGCTCATCTTGAACTCCAGACCTCAGGTGATCTGCCCAATTCGGCCTCCCAACGTGCTGGGATTACAAGCGTGAGCCAGAGCACCTGGTCTGATCTTTAACTTCTTCACAGCACTTTAATCATTTTCCTACCTGTCCTCTTCCCTTTACACTTTACTCCTCCATACTTGTTTTGTGTTACTGTTACTGCCAGTGCACAGTTTCTTCCCCTCATTGAGTAGGGTTTCTCCTCTGGACTACTTTCTCCTCTTATCTGCCAAGTCAGTACTGGATCTACAAGGTCCCTATTTCTACTTCTGTACCGTAAATAGGATGAAAACCAGATGCCTAAAAACTATTAACCTCATCTCCCTGAATAATGTCACACAGCACTTCCTTTTGTTTTTTTCCAGCTTTTTTTCCTTTCTTTTCTTTTTTAAATAAGACAGGGTCTAGCTATGTTGCCCAGGCTGGAATACAGTGGCTATTCGTAGGTGTGATCCTAGCATACTGCAGCCTTGAAGTCCTGCACTCAAGCCATCCTCCCACTTCAGCCTCCTGAGTAGCTCGGACATGCCGCCATGCCCAGCTGCTTTTTCAGGCTTTAACTTAGGCTCCATGCAACTGGAAGGAAAGAGAAAAATACAAAAAGGAGTAGCCAGAAATGGTAAAATAGAGAAAGATCATGTTAGAAATGTTTGCATTTTCAAGTCTTAGATTCCAGTTCATCCCAGAGGCTGAACTGTGTTTCTGTCCTTGGATGCTCTTACAACCTTTAAATGAATCCTCTTTTTTGACTTGAGCTAGTCATAGTGGGTTTCTCTTACTTACAGCCAAAAGAGCCCAAACTAGGCCGAGCACAGTGGCTTATGCCTGTAATCACAGCACTTTGGGAGGCTGAGGTGCGCAGATCACTTGAGGTCAGGAGCTCAAGACCAGCCTGGCCAATATGATGAAACCCCGTCTCTACTAAAAACATAAAGCATAAAACATAAACAAACATAAAAAAATGCCTCAGCCTCCCAAGTGGCTGAGATTACAGGTGCGTGCAGCCACGCCCGACTAATTTTTGTATTTTTAGTAAACCAACTTTATGATTTACTTCCTGTCACAGAAGTAACTCTCTATTTTCAATGGTTAGAGGGCTGTGCTGTCCGATGTGTTAACCACTAGCCACAGATGGCTACTTAAATTTAATTAATTAAAATAAAATATTTTAAAATTCAGTTTCTTAGGGTTTTATTTTTCTTTTCTTTTTTCTGTTTGTTTGTTTGTTTGTTTGTTTTTGAGACAGGGTCTCACTCTGTCGTCCAGGCTGGAGTGCAGTGGTGAGATTTTGGCTCACTGCAACGTCCACCTCCCAGATTCAAGGAGTTCTCCTGCCTCAGTCTCCTGAGTAGCTGGGACTATAGGTGCATTCTACCATGCCCAGCTAATTTTTGTAATTTTTGGTAATTTTTCACCATGTTGGTCACACTTGTCTCAAACTCCTGACCTCAAGTGACCCATCCACCTCTGCCTTCCAAAGCTGTGAGATCACAAGCATGAGCAAGATGAAATCAAAAGAAAACTGGAAGTGAGTACTGCAGAAACACTAGGGGACAATTGTGAAGTACCTGAACCAGTAACTGCAAACTATGTCCCTACCTCCCACTCTATGCAGTAACTTGGAAAAAAAGGATATTAAGTTGGCTCTCTGAGAATTACCTGTAAAACAAACAAAAAGAAAGAAATAAAAATGGGAAGGAAAGAAAGAGGGAAGGAAGCAGAAAGAGGCAAAGTCACTTTAAAGACAAAAAATGATTCTCTGTTCAGAGTAAAATTTAACTGAATGCATTAGCAAATCAACAAAATAAATGTATCCTTCAAAAGGCATAACTGATCAGCAAGGTTACAAAATTATCTCAGTTGTGGAGATTAAAGAATCAGCCTCAATGTATTCAGAAAATCAGGTATTTACCTTCCCTTATTCTGATTTTTTTTTTTTTTTTTTTTTTTTTTTTTGAGATGGAGTTTCGCTCTTGTTGCCCAGGCTGGAGCGCAATGGCACGATCTCGGCTCCCCGCAACCTCTACCTCCTGGATTCAAGCGACTCTCCTGGCTCAGCCTCCCAAGTAGCTGGGATTACAGGGATGTGCCACCACGCCTAGCTAATTTTGTATTTTTTTAGTAGAGACGGTTTTTCTCCATGTTGGTCAGGCTGGTCTCAAACTCCTGACTCAGGTGATCTGCCCACCTCGGCCTCCCAAAGTACTGGCATTACAGGTGTAAGCCACTGCACCCGGCTGATTTTTTACCCATGAAATAAGCTTGTGGTTATAATGGGGTTTCTCAAACCACTTGCACATGGAGATCTGTGCCAGTGTAAATATTCCAGTTCCTTTTCTACCTGTAAACACATGTATGGCATGCTGGTGGTATGCTTCCAATGCTGTACATTTAGTTAAGATGAGTCTGCTCACAGACCAGATCAATCTTGTTTGTTGACAAAATCGGGTATCTGAACCTTCAAGGCAAAGAGCCAGGTTCTAATTAACCCAGACAACCTTGGTCTGGCCAGGTCTCTGGCAGACAGCAAGATGACCTACCTACCAACTCCCTGACCTGTCCCAGGGACATATCTTCAAAATATAATTTTCTAAGTAGGATCAGGAGAAACTGTGGAGATCCTTAATGGATTCTGGCATGGCCTAATAAGAACAGAGAGCCAGAGGGGTTAGATATGGAAGACTATGAGACAGATGGGTTAACCTAAAGGATGATAGCAGGGAAATGAGAGGGCCAGGAGCATACTTATCTGGGAAGTATTGAGCACTTCAGAATTCAATATCCCCATCAGAAAACTGTTTGATGAGACCCAGAACTGACTTACTGAAATGAAGAGTAGCACAACCAATGTTTTTAAATAGGAAACTTTTCATCTTGACTTCCTCCTTTTTTTTTTTTTGAGACGGAGTCTCGCTCTGTCGTCCAGGCTGGAGTGCAGTGGCACGATCTCGGCTCACTTCAACCTCCACCTCCCAGAATCAAGTGATTCTACCGCCTCAGCCTCCCAAGTAGCTGGGACTAGAGGCGCATGCCATCATGCCCAGCTAATTCTTTGTATTTTTAGTAGAGACGGGGTTTCGACGCGTTAGCCATGATGGTCTCAATCTCCTGACCTAATGATCTGCCCACCTCGGCCTCCCAAGGTGCTAGGATTACAGGTGTGAGTCACCGCGCCCAGCCTCATCTTGTCTTCTTACTACCCGAAAAGTATCCATCAAAGCAAGAGAGCAATTTTTCTGAAAGTGAGATTTGCCAAGTGTCTGCACCAGAATCATCTAAGGATCCTATTAAAAATATGGGTTCTTGGGCCCCGGAACTACCAAATTAGAATATTGGGGATCAGAATGCAGGAATCTTCCTCCTTTAATCTTTTTTTTTTTTTTTTTTTTTTTGAGACAGAGTTTCACTCCATCACCCAGGCTGTAATGCAATGGCTTGATCTTGGCTCACTGCAACTTCCACCTCCCAAGTACAAGCGATTCTTCTGCCTCAGCCTCCCAGGTAGCTGGAATTGTAGACGCACACAACCATGCTTGGCTAATTTTTGTATTTTTAGTAGAGACGGGGTTTCGCCATGTTGGCCAAGCTGGTCTCGAACTCCTGACCTCAGGGTGACCCACCCACTTCCGCCTCCCAAAGTGCTGGGATTACAGCATGAACCACTGTGCCCGGCCTTCTTCCTTTAATCTCTATTAAACAAGCTCCCAAGTGCTTCTCTGTCCTCTCAAGTTTGAGACTCTATACCAAGTGAAGGGAAGTATACAGAAAAAGTGAAGGAAGAGTTCCCCTACCCAAAGGGTGACCAAGGGACAACAGTGGCAGCAGGGTCACTCAGACTGCTCACTCAGACAGGCAGGACAAAAGCGTAATGCAGACTTTCTTAAGAGAAGGAACAGGCCTGACTGTCCAAGATAGGCCTGCTGCTCCACTACCCTGAAAATAGTTTTTTAAATGCTCTTTAGCAAAATTGGCATAATTAAGTAAAAAGAGCGCTCTGGAATTCTCTCTCTCTCTCTCTCTCTCTCTCTCTCTCTCTCTCTGGGCAACACGGCGAGACCCCATTTCTACTAAAAATACAAAAAAATAGCTTAGCATGGTGGTGCACACCTGTGGTCCCAGCTACTCGGAGGCTGAGGTGAGAGGATTGCCTGAGCCTGGGAGGCAGAGGTTGCAATGGGCTGAGATGGCACCACTGCATTCCAGCCTGGGTGACAGAGCAAGACCCTGTCTCAAAAAAAAAGAAAAAGAAAGAGAAAAAGAAAAAAAATGTCAGGCCAGGTGTGGTGGCTCATGCCTGTATTCCCAGCACTTTGGGAGGCCGAAGCGGGCAGATCATGAGGTCAGGAGATCAAAACACAGTGAAACCCCATCTCTACTAAAAAATACAAAAAATTAGCCCGGCGTGGTGGCGGGAGCCTGTAGTCCCAGCTTCTGGGGAGGCTGAGGCAGCAGAATCGCTTGAATTCGAGAGGTGGAGGTTGCAGTGAGCCGAGATCGTGCCACTGCACTCCGCCTGGGTGACAGAGTGAGACTCCCTCTCAAAAAAAAAAAAAAAAAAAATTCAAATCCTTTGACTCAACAATTATTCCAAGAAATTTGTCCTAACAAAGAGAGTGGAAAAAATGCAAAAAGATGTATAACAAGTATGTGCATCAACGGTGTTTACCATAACAAAAAATTAGAAACTTTCTATTTTGAATAATATCAATCATGATGCATGCAACTCCTCCATCCTCTTCTAACAGAAACCATCTGGCTCACTGTCACTTACTCTGGCCTTAGGGTATCCCCTGAGCAAAGGATGGTTGCTGAATGAGTCAGGAGCAGGAACCAGAACCAAAAACCTACACTTAGCCTGACCCAAAAAGCCCAGCCCAGAGGGTTAATACTAATTAATTAGGCCAATTAGACTTTCTCTTTTTACAACTTAACAGGAAAAGACAGAGTTAGACAAGTGGAATTGATGCATTTTCCCCTTATTAATTAGTTATATATTAAGTTATATATTAAAACCTTAGGCAGTAAAATGATTATTTTCAAATATGCCTAATGTAAGTATTAAAGTTATTTTCCAGAATGTTAACAACACTGTTGTTTTATTCATTAATGTTTCAACCACTCCCCAGTTAAATTAGTTACAGTAGGTGGTCAACATATTCTTTCAGTTGACAGCAGGGGAAATAAGTGTTGATACTAAAGTCTTACACTCACAAAGTTAACTATCCTGGATTTAAAGCTCACTAGAATTGGCCTCTGTGGGAGATAAATGTTGGCTCTGTTGCCAAAATCAGAGATTAGATTTCTAATAAATAGGTTTCATTTGCACAGGTAATATAGATTTTAAAGAAACCACATGGTCTCATTAAAGGTTAATGTAAATGTGAAGTTACTACCCTGAAGTTCCATCAACCATTTTGTCGATTTTTAAATAAATCAGTTTCTGAAATAAAGCTCTATATAATATCTTTATGTATTTATTATTTTATTTCATTTATTTATTTTTTTTTGAAGAGTTTTACTTTTGTTGCCCAGGCTGGAGTACAATGGTGCAATCTCGGCTCACTGCAACCTCCGCCTCCCAGGTTCAAGCGATTCTCCTGCCTCAGCCTCCCGAGTAGCTGGGGTTACAGGCATGTGCCACCACACCCAGCTAATTTTGTATTTTTAGTAGAGACGGGGTTTCTCCATGTTGGTCAGGCTGGTCTCGAACTCCTGACCTCAGGTGATCTGCCTGCTTCAGCCTCCCAAAGTGCTGGGATTACAGGCGTGAGCCACTGCGCCCAGCCTATAATATTTTTTAAGCGTGCTTTAGTCAGCTTCTCCTGAATGGACAAAGGCCAGACCTTCAGTATTCAATATTTAAATATTTTACGCATTTTAAAATAGATATTAATAAAATAAATATTTCATTTTACAAAAGTGGAGAACAGCATGCTAATAAATGTTGCAAAATTATTTAGTTGTAAACAATCATCACACTGAGGTAGACTTCTGAGGCCATTCACTAAATATTCATGTATTGCAGAGATCATGGTGGGCCAAAATAAATAGAAAGTAAGAGTCCAGTCTCCTGCAGCCCTCTGTGACCTTACCAGCAGCATCACACCTGCTCAGATGTTCAGCTGAGATCTCTAACTAAACTGTAAGATCGTATGTTGCCTCTCCAGGTTTGGCTTCTTGCTTCAGAAAATGACACCAGTCATAATCTCTGCTCCATCTATTGTTCAAATATCAAAATGTCAGAAGTAGGCTTCTGCTGTTAATCAGCTGTATTGAATTTCTGTCCTTCAGGATATAAGTTCTCTGCACTTTAATTCTTGTCAAAGCACAATTGTGAGGAACACTATTCATCAAAGATTGCCTGGAGGACTACAAGGCCATTCGCTCTTTAGACTTGTTTTCTCCTCCTCGGATTTTTCCCTTGGATCAAATCAGACTATCAGAAATGCTCAAACTTAAAACATGAAGAGTTTCTTTTCTGAAGAGGATTTTGGCATTATGTTCTCTATCTGTATATGGAATTTTCTAAGAAAGAACCACCTATCTTTTGTTGGTTGAGGATAACTCGGTGTTTTCTTTATGATAAACCATGAGAGAAGTTTCTGTTGGGCCTTAACTGCTTTGCTTCTGTCTTACGAAAACTAAGAGGATTTTTTTCTTTTTTTTATTTTTGAGACAATGTTTCGCTTTTGTTGCCCAGATTGGAGTGCACTGGCACAATCTTGGCTCACTGAAACTTCCACGTGCCAGGTTCAAGTGATTCTCCTGCCTCAGCCTCCCACATAGCTGGGATTACAGGCACACACCACTGTGCCCGGCTAATTTTTGTATTTTTAGTAGAGACAGGGTTTTACCATGTTAGTCAGGCTGGTCTCAAACTCCTGACCTCAGGTGATCCTCCCGCCTCGGCCTTCCAAAATGCTGGGATTACAGGTGTGAGCCACTGCACCCAGCCCTAAGAGGATTCTTATTAATCACATTTTTTTCCCCAGCTCCTTAGAAGCTCAGGATCACACCTGTAGGCTACCACTAGCTGTGATTGTGTGTTGACTATACCCTTGGTTTGATTTTCTTTCCCACCTTAAATTTCTCTTTGCTCTCATTTCAGCTATGAGACAGGGAAGAAAGAGGGGAAGGAGAGAGGGAGGGAAAGAGAGAAGTCCAGGGTAAGAGAAAGATAAACTGAAAGTTCTGATTAATATGTCATTTGTTGATTCCTTTTGCATGCATAGAAGTGCCATGTCCACCTTATAAATACTAAGATGACTTTCTTTTTAGTACAAAGTATTTGTTCCAAGAAGATCTCAGAACTAAAAGAGAGAGAGAGAGAGAGAGAGAGAGAGAGAAAAAAACTTTGTCATTATTTTCATCCATCCTGTCCATATAATCAGATAATTTTGGTTAAGGAGTAGATATCCATTCCATTAGCTTTAAGTCATGTGGAGGTGGTGGATTATAAGGAAAACTGTAACTGGAACCAGAAAGTCCTCAGGCTCCCAGGTCACCAAGTACACCTTCTTTTCTTCATAACTTTGACTTACAAGTGGTATGTTTAGAGGCGTGTGAACCAGAGCAACCACATCTAAAACAGAAGCTGGGTAAAATAAGGCTGAAATCTACTGGGCTGCATTCCCAGACGGTTAAGGCATTCTAAGTCACAGGATGAGATAGGAGGTCAGCACGAAATACAGGTCATAAAGACCTTGCTGATAAAACAGGTTGCAGTAAAGAAGCCGGCCAAAACCCACCAAAACCAAAGTGGCTACGAGAGTAACCTTTAGTCATCCTCACTGCTACACTCCCACCAATGCCATGACAGTTTACAAATGCCATGGCAATGTCAGGAAGTTACTCTATATGGTCTAAAAAAGGGGAGGCATGAATAATCCTCCATTGCTTAGCATATCGTCAAGAACTAACCATAAAAATGGGCAACCAGCAGCCCTCAGGGCTGCTCTGTCTATAGAGTAGCCATTCTTTTATTCCTTTACTTTCTTGTTTTTTTTCTTTCTTTTCTTTTTTTTTTCCTTTTTTTTTTTTTTTTTTTGAGACGGAGTTTCGCTCTTGTTGCCCAGGCTGGCGTGCAATGGTGCTATCTCGGCTCACTGCAACCTCTGACTACCGGGTTCAAGCAATTCTCCTGCCTCAGCCCGGACCCCGCCCTCCTCCAGTAGCTGGGATTACAGGCATGGCCGCCACGCCCGGCTAATTTTGTATTTTTAGTAGAGACCGGTTTCTCCATATTGGTCAGGCTGGTCTCGAACTCCCAACCTCAGATGATCCGCCCGCCTTGGTCTCCCAAAGTGCTGGGATTACCGGCATGAGCCGCTGCACCCAGTTTATTTCTTTACTTTCTTAATAAACTTGCAGCTCATACCTGTAATCCCAGCATTTTGGGAGGCCGAGGCAGGCAGATCACGAGGTTAAGAGATTGAGACCATCCTGGCCAACATGGGGAAACCCCGTGTCTACTAAAAATACAAAAATTAGCTGGGTGTGGTGGCGGGCACCTGTAGTCCCAGCTACTTGGGGGGCTGAGGCAGGAGAATGGCGTGAACCCAGGATGCAGAGGTTGCAGGGAGCCGAGATTGCACCACTGCACTCCAGCCTGGCAACAGTGCGAGACTCAGTCTCAATAAAATGAAATAAAAAATAAACTTGCATTTGCCTTGGACTGCGGACTTGCCCTGAATTCTTTGTTGCGTGAGATCCAAGAACCCTCTCTTGGGGTCTGGATCAGGACCCCTGTCCTGTAACATATTTCTGGCAACCACGGAAGGGACTATAGTGCAGAAACCCCCAACCCAGCGGCTACCTTTGGGTAAGTGTTGGGGTCTGGTAACATCTTTCTCATGAACCACAAAAGGGACAATACTGAGGAGACCCCCTGACCCAAAGGAAATAGACTGTAGCACTGATTGGACAACTTTGGGTAAGTGATGGAGTACCCAGATAAAGCATGGGATTGGGTTAGAGGCCCAACTTAGGAGAGTTAGAGTCTCTTCCAAAACAGAGTGATTAGAAGTCCCTCTTAAAAAAAGGCAAGGATGAGATCGGGCGCGGTGGCTCACGCCTGTAATCCCAGCTCTTCGGGTGGTCGAAGCAGGCAGATCACGAGGTCAGGAGTTGGAGACCAGTCGGGCCAAGATAGTGAAGCCCCATCTCCACTAAAAATACAAAAAAATTAGCCGGGTGTGGTGGTGTGCGCCTGCAATCCCAGCTACTCGGGAGGCTGAGGCAGGAGAATAGCATGAACCTAGGAGGTGGAGGTTGCGGTGAGCTAAGATTGCGCATTGCACTCCAGCCTGGGTGACAGAGTGAGACTCTGTCTCAAAAAATATATATATATATTTTGAAAGCAAAATACAAACTGTAATGCCTTTCAGTTCATGTAACTTTAGTAATTTTTGGGAAATAAAAACAGCTTTAAAAATTATTGATAAAAAGATTTAGTCTAAATTACACAGGTCAAATATTAAGTTTGATAATGCTTTAAGGTCATAAACTGCTTCTTTAACTTTTAAAAATTGTTCAATGGCTATCTCAAAGCCATTAGATTCTAGATAAGGCCTGTAGACTTGTGGAATTAGCCATGCCCCATAGCTATACAAAGAAGATTATAAAGAAAGAGATTTTATGTAAGAAAAGATCTTGCATGATAAATTCTTGTTCTAAAGTAAATTGACAGGTTGTTTAAAAGGAGGGATGTTTAGGGCAAGTCACAAAGTCCAAGAATGTCTCAGATGGTCTGTGTAAGTAGTAGAAGGGAATTTATGCAAGAAATGTACAATTCAAAGGTTGTTAGGTCTCCTAAATGCTTCCTGAAATGCCACTATGACTCTTACTGTACAACTCGCCTGTTAATTAAGGTAAGGCCTGGGGCTGTGTGGAGTTAGCCTTGCCCCCTAGCTATGCTAGAGAGTCAGCCCTTATCTGCACTTCTGCCTTGTGTGTCCTAGGCTAAACTTCACACCTAGTACACAATTAAAATGGCTTACTAACCAGGGTTTTCACCAAAAGTAGAAGTGGCTAAAAGTTAACATTGTGACATGTAATTGAGTCTATTGAGTAAACAATTTTACATGTAAGGTGTCTAAGGGAAGTAGAATGTACTTTTGGTAAAATATTATAACAAGGCATGGGAATATGGTTATTGCCTAAAGGGTTAAATAATTGTTTTAAGTTAGATAAAGTAACGCTAAAGGTTCAAACAAGTTGTGGAAGGTTTATAAAAATTAATTGTAAGAAATTCTGTATGTGAACATATTGACTAAAGTTAAAGGGGTATTATTCAATTTTTCCACAAATCAAATATTGGAATAAAAGCACAACAAGTTTTTCTTAGAACACTAATCTGCTCTTTCACAAAAAAAAAAAAAAAAAAAGAGGTTATAAAAGGTTTATAAGAATCTTACCTTATGGCTAAACATTAAAATTGGGTAAATATGTCTATAAGGTTTTATTAAAAATTGGGTTTAACATTACTAGTACATTAATGTGAAGGTGAAATTTGGCTTATTTGGTATAAAAATAATACAGGAAGCATTATCAAATGTGGAATGGTATTTTGCTTTCTTTGGTCTATCTTCACATAAATGTGTTATTGGTATAAGTTCCAAAGTTATGGAAACTCCTATAATTCTAATATGACTTAGTGTATGTTACTAGTGATTATAATTGTTATGTAAAATTTTGTGTGCCACAGAAATAACCAAATTTCCTTGTCAATTGAGGCTTTAATAGCAGCTGTCCTAAAACTTTTTATCTTCCACAGACAATTGTTGTCTTGTTTTAACTCTAACAGGTGCTCTTAAATGCAGATTTTCTAATAACCTTGGAGACTGTGACATCAAAATAGCAGAAAAAGCTTTCAGAACTCTCATAGAAAACTAAAATGTTAATAACTATCAAACAGAAGTTAACTACATGGACTAAACTGAATAAGTCTAATCTTTTTAACTTTGCTTAAAATGCTGCTGATCCTTTGTTTCGTTTTTCAGAGTCAAGAAAACTTTTCTTTTGAGCTATTTACAGCTTTTAACAGTTGAGTATATTCCTGTGAACAAAATTTGGAGCATATTTGTTTCTCTCTACCTGATTTCTCCCAAATTTGGAAAGTAGTTGTGAGTATTCTTAACTTATGGCAATATAGTTATTTGCATAGGTGCAATAAGAATCTATTTTCTTGGCCGGGCGCGGTGGCTCAAGCCTGTAATCCCAGCACTTTGGGAGGCCGAGGCGGGCGGATCACAAGGTCAGGAGATCGAGACCACAGTGAAACCCCGTCTCTACTAAAAATACAAAAAATTAGCTGGGCGCAGTGGCGGGCGCCTGTAGTCCTAGCTACTCAGGAGGCTGAGGCAGGAGAATGGCGTGAACCCAGGAGGCGGAGCTTGCAGTGAGCCGAGATCGCGCCATTGCACTCCAGCCTGGGCAACAGCGTGAGACTCCGTCTCAAAAAAAAAAAAAAAAAAAAAAGAATCTATTTTCTTTTGTAACAGGACACAATTGGAGAAACTGGTTATTTTGCCAAGGCTTTGACTGGAATGGTGTGTTTTTCTTTAGGGAATTAAACTTGACTTATAGAGCCAATCAAAGCCCCATGGGGAACTGGCCTCATACCTTGCCTACAACAGTCCCTGTGCAGGGTTTCTGACCTGTGGTGAGTAAAGAATGTCACTTTCTGACAGATCCAGGAGCCCCAAGTTATCTTGGACCTCAAGAGGAAAGAAATTTACCCAACTCATTTGTATTTGTGGTTACAAACCCATAGCTGGGCTCAGCTTTAAAAAAGCCTTATCTAAAATTCTTTCTATGGAACAGAATTCCATCAAAGCCAATTTAAAAAGAGCTTCTGCTGGGCATGGTGGCTCATGCCTGTAATCCCAGCATTTTGGGAGGTTAAGGCGGGCAGATCACCTGAAGTCAGAAGGTTGAGACCAGCCTGGCCAACATGGTAAAACCCCGTCTCAACTAAAAACACAAAAATTAGCTGGGCATGGTGCTGGGCATCTGTAATCCCAGCTACTCAGGAGCCTGAAGGAGGAGAATCACTTGAACCCAGGAGGTGGAGGTTGTAGTAAACCAAGATTGCACCATTGCACTCCAGCCTAAGCAACAAGAGCGAGACTCCATCTCAAAAAATATAAAATATAACATATAAAATAAATAAAAACAAACAGATCTTACATGAAAAATAATTATTCTTGCTGCACTTTATACAAATAATCAGGCCAAGTAAAATAAAGCAAATCACTCCTACCATGATTTGTCTATAGTAAAAATGGGAAACTGGAGAGAGAAATATTTATATTTCAAAAACTATGGTATACTTGTTATTAGAGTCTAGTTTCATTAGTTGTTTTTAAGTGTGCTTCTTTAATGTAGGCTAACCTTGCTTATTCCTTTTTTATTTTTGAGACAGAGACTCGCTCTGTCGCCCAGGCTGGAGTGCAGTGGCACAATTTCAGCTCACTGTAACCTCTGCCTCCCAGGTTCAAGTGATTCCCCTGCCTCAGCCTCTTGAGTAACTGGGACAACAGGCACACACCACTGCACCCAGCTCATTTTTTATATTCTTAGTAGAGACGGGGTTTCACCATGTTAGACAGGCTGGTCTCGAACTCCCTATCTCATGATCCGCCTGACTTGGCCTCCCAAACTGCTGGGATTACAGGCATGAGCCACTGTGCCCGGCAACCCTGCTTATTCCTGTGAACCAACCAGTAATCTCTGACTGCTGCTCAGAAGAAACAAGACGGATGGGTAACAAACATTTGGATCAGAATTCTAATTCTGGGCACATTACAATCAGCTAAAAACCCCATATGGACCTAGTTCCAACAGTTGCCCAGTTCATGAATGGCCTTCTAATTTAACTTGGAATTGATTTATTTATTTGCTTTACACTTTTTTTTTGAGACAGCGTTTTGCTCTTGTCACCCAGACTGGAGTGCAATGGCATGATCTTGGCTCACTGCAACCTCCGCCTCCTAGGTTCAACCAGTTCTGCCTCAGCTTCCCAAGTAGCTGTGATTACAGGCATGCCCACCATGCATGAATAATTTTGTATTTTTAGTAGAGTTAGGGTTTCACCATGTTGATCAGGCTAGTCTTGAACTCCTGACCTCAAGTGATTTGCCCGTGTCAGCCTCCCAAAGTGCTGGGATTATAGGCATTAGCCACCGTGCCTGGCCTATTTTGCTTTACTCTTGGGGAATATATTGCTGTTATACTCTTTGTATAGGAACACAGGACAAGTTTACTGAATCTTTTCTTAAAGACTTATTAATCTTCCAGATACCACTTCTTGTCGAAACTCAAGAGTTATGAGTGTATCTTACCATACCGATGCTTTCTGACTGAGCTCCTCTCTACCCCGAATGCAAGAGACCCTCATAGTTAGGCAGGAATATCATCACCCTATTCAGCCTGAAGAAGTTACAGAAGCTGGATCTTCCTCCCTCTGCAGCTCTTAGGATTAAAGGTTCTCTTATAAAAGGGAGGGGGGAAATGTCAGAGGTTTGTGAATCACAGCAACTCCATCTTCTTTTTTTTTTTTTGAGATGGAGTCTTGTTCTGTTGCCCAGGCTGGAGTGCAGTGGTGCAATCTTGGTTCACTGCAACCTCCGCCTTCCGGGTTCAAGCAATTCTCCTGTCTCAACGTCCTGAGTAGCTAGGACTACAGGTGCGTGCCACCATGCCCAGCTAATTTTTTGTATTTTTAGTAGAGACAGGGTTTCACTGTGGTAGCCAGGATGGTCTGGATCTCCTGACCTTGTGACCTGTCCACCTCAGCCTCCCAAAGAGCTGGGATTACAGGCAGGAGCCACCGGACCTGGCACAACTCCATCTTAAATAGGGACTGGGTAGAATAGGGCTGAAACTTACTGGGCTGCATTCCCAGGCAATTAAGACATTCTGAGTCACAGGATAAGATAGGAGGTCAGCACGAAATACAGGTCATAAAGACCTTGCTGATAAAACAGGTTGCAGTGGCCGGGCACAGTGGCTCACACCTGTAACCTCAGCACTTTGAGAGGCCGAGGCAGGTGGATCACCTGAAGTCTCAGTAGTTTGAGACCAGCAAGGCCAACATGGCGAAACCCCGTGTCTACTAAAAATACAAAAATTAATCGGGCATGGTGGTGGGCACCTCTAATCTCAACCACTCAGGAGGCTGAGGCAGGAGAATTGCTTGAACCTGGAAGGCAGAGATTGCAGTGAGCTGAGATCGCGCCATTGCACTCCAGCCTGGGCAGCACAGTAAGACTCTATCTCAGGAAAACAAACAAACAAACAAAACAGGTTGCAGTAAAGGAGGTGACCAAAACCCACTAAAACCAAAATGGGGACGAGAGTGACCTATGGTCATCCTTACTGCTACACTCCCACGAGCACCATGACAATTTACAAATGCCATGCCTACATCAGGAAGTTACCCTATATGGTCTAAAAAGGGGAGGCATGAATAATCCACCCCTTGTTTAGCATATGGTCAAGAAATAACCATTAAAATGGGCAATCAGCAGCCCTCACGGCTGCTCTGTCTATGGAGTAGCCATTCTTTTATTCCTTTTCTTTTTTTTGAGATGAAATCTCGCTCTGTCACCCAAGCGGACGTACAGTGACACGATCTCGGCTCATTGCAACCTCCACCTCCTGGGTTCAAGCAATTCTCCTGCCTCAGCCTCCCAAGTACCTGGGACTACAGACATGCGCCACCATGCACAGCTAATTTTTCCATTTTTAGTAGAGACAGAGTTTTGTCATGTTGGCCAGGATGCTCTTGAACTCCTGACCTCAGATGATCCACCCCCCTCGGCCTCCCAAAGTGCTGAGATTACAGGCGTGAGGCACCACACCTGGCCAGAATCTCTCTTTTTTTTCTTTTACAGGGATAGATTTTCACTCTGTCACTCAGGCTGGAGTGCAGTGGTGCAATCACAGCTCACTGCAGCCTTCACTTCCCTAACTCAAGTGATCCTTGACCTTCAGCCTCCAGAGAAGCTGTGACTATAGGCGTGTGTCATCACACCCAGCCAGTTTTTATAATTTTGTGTAGAGATGCATCTCGCTATGTTGCCCAGGCTGGTCTCAAAGTCCTGGGCTCAAGCGATCCTCGTACCTCAGCCTCCCAAAGTGCTGGGACTACAGGCATGAATCACCATGCCCAGCCTTTCTTAATCTTTCTTAATCTCACAATCCTGTGCATTTACCACATTATGTCTTAGAATGTAATTTATTTATTTTTAGGTGATATTTTTGTTGTTGTTTCTTTTGAGACAGAGTTTCCCTCTTGTTGCCCAGGCTGGTGGGCAATGGCACAATCTCAGCTCACTGCAACCTCCACCTTCTGGGTTCAGCCTCCTGAGTAGCTGGGATTACAGGTGCCCACCACCATGACCAGCAAATTTTGTATTTTTAGTAGATACAGGGTTTCACCATGTTGGCCAGGCTGGTCTCGAACTCCTGACCTCGGGTAAAACCTTCATCTACCATGTACAATCTGGCAGGGCAGAAACTGCATCTTCTTCATATCTGTGTCCTCACAGTTTGCTGTGGTTCCTTTACATGGTACTCTCAATAAATATTCCTTCTTGACAGTGCAGAAGTTGATACATTGAGTCTTTCTGCTAACCCACCAATAAATAAGAATCTTACCTGATGAGCAAAATATTGAAACACAGCCTAAATCCTTTTTTTTTTTTTTTTTTTTTTTTTTTTTTTTTTGGTAACGGCTTCCTCTCACCTTCTGATAATTTTTAGCATTTAAAAGAATGCTTTGGGCCGGGCACGGTTGCTCACGCCTGTAATCCTAGGAATTTGGGAGGCCAAGGCGGGCGGATCATGAGGTCAGGAATTCAAGACCAGCCTGGCCAAAATCGTGAAACCCTGTCTCTACTAAAAATACAAAAATTAGCTGGGCCTGGTGGCAGGCACCTGTAATCCCAGCTACTCGGGAGGCTGAGGCAGAGAATTGCTTGAACCCGGGAGGTGGAGTTTGCAGTGAGCCGAGATCATGCCACTGCACTCCAGCCTCGGCGACAGAATATGACTCCATCTCAAAATAAATAAATTAAATAAATAAATAAAAGATGCTTTAAAATAATTTAAAATAGTTCTTTGACAAACCTGACAAAAACAAGAAATGGGGAAAGGATTACCTATTTAATAAATGGTGCTGGGAAAACTGGCTAGCCATATATAGAAAGCTGAAACTGGATCCCTTCCTTACACCTTATACAAAAATTAACTCAAGATGGATTAAAGACTTAAATGTTAGACCTAACACCATAAAAAATCCTAGAGGAAAACCAGGCAATACCATTCAGTACATAGGTATGGGCAAGGACTTCTTGACTAAAACACCAAAAGCAATGGCAACAAAAGCCAAAATTGACAAATGGGATCTCATTAAACTAAAGAGCTTCTGCACAGCAAAAGAAACTATCATCAGAATGAACAGGCAACCTACAGAATGGGAGAAAATTTTTGCAATCTACCCATCTGACAAAGGGCTAATATCCAAAATCCACAAAGAACTTAAACAAATTTACAAGAAAAAATCAAACAAGCCCATCAAAAAGTGGGCAAAGGATATGAACAGACACTTCTCAAAAGAAGACATTTATGCAGCCAACAGACACATGAAAAACTGCTCATCATATCTGGTCAACAGAGAAATGCAAATCAAAACCACAGTGAGATACCATCTCACACCAGTTAGAATGGTGATCATTAAAAAGTAAGGAAACAACAGATGCTGGAGAGGATGTGGAGAAATAGGAATGCTGTTGGTGGGACTGTAAACTAGTTCAGCCATTGTGGAAGACAGTGTGGCGATTCCTCAAGGATCCAGAACTAGAAATACCATTTGACCCAGCCATCCCATTACTGGGTATATACTCAAAGGATTATAAATCATGCTGCTATAAAGACACATGCACACGTATGTTTATTGCAGCACTATTCACAATAGCAAAGACTTGGAACCAACCCAACTGTACATCAATGATAGACTGAATTAAGAAAATGTGGCACATATACACCGTGGAATACCATGCAGCCATAAAAAAGGATGAGTTCATGTCCTTTGCAGGGACATGGATCACACTGGAAACCATCATTCTCAGCAAACTATCACAAAGACAGAAAACCAAACACTGCATGTTCTCACTCATAAGTGGGAACTGAACAATGAGAACACTTGGACACAGAGTGGGGAACATCACACCCCAGGACCTGTTGTGGGGTGGGGGACTGGGGGAGGGATAGCATTAGGAGAAATATCTAATGTTAATTATGAGTTAATGGGTGCAGCAAAACAATGTGGCACATGTATACCTATGTAACAAACCCACACGTTGTGCACATGTGCCCTAGAACTTAAAGTAAAATAAATACATAAAAATCTCAGCTTTTTTTTTTTTTTTTTTTTGAGACAGAGTCTTGCTCTGTTGCCCAGGCTGGAGTGCAATGGCACCGTCTTGGCTCACTACAACCTCCACTTCCCGGGTTCAAGCATTTCTCCTGCCTCAGCCTCCTGAGTAGCTGGGATTACAGGCACCCACCACCACACCTGGCTGATTTTTGTATTTTTAGTAGAGGTGGGGTTTCACCATGTTGGCCAGGCTGGTCTTGAACTTCTGACCTCGGGTGATCCATCTGCCTCGGCCTCCCAAAGTGCTGGGATTATGGGCCTGAGCCACCGTGCCTGGCCCTATTTTTAAATTGAATAAAAAATCAACCAATTACAGAGAGAAAAGCAGAAGTAGGTTTTTGCCTCTTTCTGAGGCCCTTACTCCCTGCCTTTACTCTCTTTCAGTGCCTAGGGAAGTCTCCCGTGACTGGGCAGTCTAAATATGCCTTTTGTCTGTATGCAAAAGGGTGCCTGTCCTTTGGACCCCTTCACTGTGACTGCGGGCTATCAGTACTGATTGGGGACTTCTAAGCCTCCACCTGCATGGGTTGCCTGTGCTGGCTGACACACTTATGTGTACAAAATCTTATCATTAAATCAACACAGTCAGTCTCCTCAAGGGATTGCCTTTTTCCTGGTAGAGCACTTCCTAGCCATTCTTGCTGTGTCAGTGAGAGGCGTAATATTTTTAATTCACTCTGATGAAGTGCTAGAGTTTTGTATTGACTATAAGGAGATGCGTATGGCCAAAAGTTGCACTCCCAAGCAAAGTCTGGATTTAGCTCAAGTATAGGTTTAGGTCTACTTTAGGGATCATGAATTTGGCCGGAGAATGTAACTTCTTTGGTCTTCAGTGTTTCTCTTTCTCTCCCCACCTTCTTCTTCTTCTTCTTCTTTTTTTTTTTTTTTTTGAGACAGTCTTTCTCTGTCGCCCAAGCTAAAGTGCAGTGGTGTGATATCGATTCACTGAAAGCTCCGTCTCCCGGGTTCAAGCAAATCTCTGCCTCAGCTTCCTGAGTAGCTGGGATTACAGGTGCCCGGCACCATGCCTGGCTAATTTTTGTATTTTTAGTAGAGGCAGGGTTTCACCATCTTGACCAGGCAGGTCTTGAACTCCTGACCTCATGATCCACAAGCCTCGGCCTCCCAAAATGCTGGGGTTACAGGGGTGAGCCACCATGCCCAGCCCACCTTCTTCTTTCATTGAATTTGAATGCCTTCAGCTAGAGCATACTCTTCAGTTTACCATGGTCCCACCACTTCCTATCACTGGCCCAGGGAAACATTTTCATACTCAGCAATTACTACTTTTCTCAGTGACCAGCTACCCTGGATCTACCTTGGCTCGCAGACCCAGGCTGACTCTGGTGACTCACAAAGGCAAGCTCTGTGATGAGTCAGAGGGGGCCTGGGTTCCTGGGCCTCTATGCCAGTTTTCTGACTCTGTTATAAAGAGACTCAACCCTGTGGGATAACAGTTGTGGGACAAAGAAGGCAGGTCACATAAGCCTCTCTTTACTTCGGTATGTATCCCCAAACAGCAAGAAGTCTTTAAAACACAATAAAAATAAATTTAAAAAAAAAAACCCACAATCACAATACCAGTATAGTACTTTAAACAATTAACTCTCTCTATATATATCTATATATATAATTTTTATTATTTATTTTTTTTTTTTTTGAGACAGTTGCTCTGTTGCCAGGCTGGAGTGAAGTGGCGTGATCTTGGCTCACTGCAACCTGTCTCCCAAGTTCAAGTGAT